>NC_136526.1:2857347-2892347 GCF_053919585.1 Euprymna scolopes | reverse complement strand
AATATCACCATTTATTACTAATTATGACTGTATGCCAACGCATACCTGTATATTAATGGTTTTACTTATTACTTGTATATATTATCTATTGTTTATAATTACTGGTTCCCATATCGTATTAAATTCTATACTTAGCAGTTGGTTGTTCCCCAGCTGCTTCTTTCAGTCGTCTTACTCTCCACCATTCCTCTCTGTCTATAATTTTTACTTCGTCCAATAATGGTAGATAGTTTCCCTTTTCTTTCCAGATATGGTCAGCTATACTTGACTTTTCAGTCCCTCCACGTACTACGGCTTTTCGATGTTCTTCTAACCATACGTTTAATGAACGACACGTTTCACCTTTGTATAGTTTTCCATATTTACATGGGTTTTCATATACGCAGTTCTTAGTCATGATTTTTTTCTGTAGGGAGCTTGACTCTCACAAGCTGTTTCCGGAGAGTTGAATCATTCCTGAACACTATCCTAATGTAATATGGATTACGTATTCGTTGATATGTGTATGATTTTTTAAATCATAAAATTATTATTTGAACAAAGAGTACGATTCTAAGTAATTTCCTTAACCCATGCATTTTCGATGCACACTCATCTCCTCATTTGGATTTTTTTTCCTCATAAGAGAGCACTGTTGAAATTCTATATCGCAAAATATTATATATATATATATATATATATATATATATATATATATATATATGTGTGTGTGTGTGTGTGTGTGTGTGTGTATATATATATATATATATATATATATATATATATATATATATATATATATAATTCTTTTAACTTTCTTGAAGTTTTACATTTGGATTTTACCGTCACTGGATTTTTTATCTTCCACCAGACTATCCGTTCATGTGTAATCAACTTTTTCTTTACCATATTCCCTCTGCTTATCTTATTTTGTTTTCAAGTAAGATCTTTGACTTACTTGTTGTTTCATCAAATACTTCTGCATGCAAAATCCGATCCCGCATTTTGCTAATTCCTACCCTCTGATGAGAAGGAGAGTATTTCTTCGAAACTCCGCGGATTAAGGACTATCCATTTATCTAGTGTTTCCTTTTAAGATTAAATATGTTTTTAACTTATTTCAAAGTGTTTTTTAAAATATTTTATTAACTGTTTGCTCATATATATATATATATATATATATATATATATATATATATAACTACTTAATTTACTCACATAAAATTAATATACGAAAGTATAGATTTATGCGCAAACTTTAAGTATTTACTTCAAAAGTGCTCAATACGTAGGTAGAGCTAGTTAGTAAGTTATAAAATATATATGGCGATTAAGCTACACTGAATATTCCGCGTTTCATCCACTCTAGGACTCTTCAGGCTTATGCGCGAATTCTGTGGTTGTTTATCGTTTTTATATGCGCATAAGCCTGAAGAGTCCTAGAGTGGATGAAACGCGGAATATTCAGTGTAGCTTAATCGCCATATACATTTTATAACTTACTATATAATATTTATATATATATATATATATATATATATATATATAATAAGATGATTGATAATTTGTAATTAAAATTTAAAATTAAAAATCGGTTTAATAGGAAAAACAAATTATCAATCATCTTACTCAATATTAAAATAGCTCTAGTATACATATATACATATCGAGCTTATTATATATTTACATTATAACGCGGCCTGTCGGTGAGGCATTAGCATAGGCCGACTGCCCCCCCCTGCAGAGGGTAAAAGTCCCTCAATGGGGGTCCTGGATATGACCTTAAACTATATCCAGTGGTGAGGGCCCCAGCTTGTGGGCTTTGGGGAGTGTGGAGCCACCCTTTAATTACTATTGCTCCCAGGTCCACTCTGACCCGGAGTGGTAGTACCTGTTAGGGTCCCAACTACGGGTTAAATAGAAACCGACGTGAAAACAAATATATTCTATTAAAAAAAAATTTCTTCAAAATCTTTGGATTCGGCATTAAATAATCCGAAAAGGGTTGATATGCCGTAAAACAAAAACAACCAACATTATAACGAGCACTGTTCTATTTTCTTTTATTTTAATTGTATTAATGAATTTACTAATACATTAAAATATACTGTTGCTCTTTAGACTTAGGTTCAATTCTCAGTGTGGGCGATCGAAAAATACAACTGCGAATTACTCAGGACCTCTATCAACGCATGGCTGACGGAACAAGAACACACTACCCCCGTGAAGTAAATAAAGGGTTTCACTCGAAATTCCGTCCAAATTCTCGAGTTCGGCAGAAACATTCCTGAGTTCGACAAGATACACCTGAAGAAGGTTGGATGTGACATCGACCGAAACGTTGTGAAAAAATTCAGAAACATCGGCTTGAGTATATTTTATTTTTTTACTTTTTGTTTTTTTACATGGAGGTCATCACTTATCAAGGCCTGGAAGCCACTCGGGGATGAGGGTTATTGCGTGTACAGTAATCAATGGGATAGTATCGTAGTAATCGTTAGTATTGGAGATTTGATAAAGTGTCTTACTTAAGGGGCGGTTTATTAGGAATTTGTTTATGTTGGACTTGAAGACATCCAAGTTGTAGTCAGGTGAGAAACAGGCAAACGGAAGAGAGTTCCACAGGCGTGCACTTCTAAGAAAGAAGGTTTGTTCCTAGAATCTACGTTTTGATTTAAACATAGATAAAGAATGAGGAAAATTACTGACAGTGGTTTCAGTTAGACGGGTGTTTTTCTGCGGAAAAAAAAACATAATACTCACGTGCACATAGCTTTATTTTTATTTTATTTTATTTTTTACTTTATTTTTTTTAAAGGAATTTAACGTAATGTTTAATTGCAGGCAATGACGGGTACATCTAATATATCGCTATAAAAGTGAAAAAATTTTATCTACAGACTTGAAATTTAGTATAGAGGGTATTCAGACACATCGAAAACTTTTTAATCGATTTCCATCCGAAAAAAACGAAGCTACTAAAGGGATCAAACTTTGTTGTGTAGTAGAGGTTCCATATTTAAGATTCTCTTTCCTCTGATCTCGAGCGCGTGGTTCAGTGGAGGAAGATGTGGCTAGTTACCTTTAATGCATCCAAAGCCAAACTCCTATCCTTACATCATCAACGCTCTGATCCCCAGCTGGCATCAATTGTGATGGATGGCTCTCGTCTGGGTGAGGCCCCGTGTTTTGACAAGCTTCTGGGTTTGACCTTTACTCCTGATCTGAAATGGAACACATACATCAAGTCTGTTGCCAAGGTCGCTGGAAAGATGGTGGGATCCTTCTACCGCTCCAGAAGATATCTCACTACTGATGCAATTCTCTATCTATATAAAAGCCAAGTACGCCCAAGGATGGAATACTGTTGCCATATCTGGGCAGGAGCTGCTAAAAACAGCCTATCATGCCTTGACAGGGTACAAAATAGACTTTGTGGTTTAGTGGGGGACGCCCTTTTCTCTACCCTGCAACCCCTCTCCCACAGAAGAGACGTTGCGAGCCTATCCTTGTTTTATCGTTATTGTCATGGCAGGTGCTCATCTGAACTCCAATCCCTGGTCCCCCCTCGTCAATCTTTCACGAAAAACACCCGTCTAGCTGAATCCATTGTGAAAAATTTCCCCCACTCTATATCTTTGCCTAAATCAAAACGCGGATTTCATAAACAAAGCTTGTTTCTTAGAACTGCACACCTGTGGAACTCTGTTTCGTCTGCCTGCTTCCCTCCGGACTACAACTTGGATGTCTTCAAGTCTAATGTTAACAAATTCCTAATGAACCGCCCCCTTAAGTAAACACTTCATCAAATCTCCTCACTAACGTAATGTACTTGCAATAACCCTTATCCCTGAGTGGCTTCCGGGCCTTGATAAGTGGTGACCACCGTGTAAAAAAAAAATATATAATGGGACTCATGTAATACATAACGATAGTGATGATGGGGAGAGAAGACATTTATATATATTACATTTCTTTTAACATACATTAGAGGGGAGGGGAGTATAACGCAAAGTTCTTAACACAGAGGAGGGGGAGATACATAATCTTCGAAGGGTACACAATATACATTATAAGATGATAAACACAATTACCTTTCGATCGTTATGAAGGATGTGACACAAGACAACAATTACAACATAATGATGACTTCTTTATTCATCGGATCGGCCGGTCAATGACGTCAGGAATTCCGGTTGTATCTACATGGTTAATCTTCTACCCTTCGTCTCTAAGGGACTATGTCAACTCTTAGCTGATCAACTCTCTGACTAATTCCGCAACTGATTCTGACTAAAATCCGAACCCATACTATCCTATATGGAGAAATGTCAGTTGTCTATGTGTTTTCAAACGTGACTAATTTTACGTGACTTTTCATATGTTTGTCAAACACACTCTTGGCAAACAAAAGTACATTTTTTGTGAGTAAGTATATGATGCTTTTCCTTCTATTTTTTCTTTTGACATTGTGTGTATGTGTGTGATTATTGGTTTCTGGTCACGGCACCAAATTGCTATAGATGTTGAATAGGAGAGGTATATATTTAAAGATGACAGGGAGTTCATATTGGGGCACATATATAACAGGACTCATGTAATGCACACATAACGATAGCGATGATGAGGGAGAGAAGACATATATATTGCATTTCTTTTAACACATATTAAAGAGGAGGGGGATATGATACACAGTTCATAACATAAAGGAGAGGAGGCATCTATAAACATTACTTTTGATGGAGTAGATGGGTCACATAACTTGGAGGGTTTACAGTGTTCATTATAAGATGATAAAACACATTACCTTTTTCGTTCGTGATGAAGGATGACATAAGACAACAGTTACAACATAATGATGACTTCTTTATTATCCCTTTCTGCTATGACGTCATATGTGTGTCTCTAAACGTGATCGACTCACGTGGCCCAAACATACATTTCCAAAACACACACTTCTGCAACAAAGGATTTTCACTAACCTATTTTCCAATATATTTAATTTCTATTGTTCGTTCTTCTCTAGCTGACCTTATTTTAATTCACTTTTCATAAAAAAGAATTGAACAATTAAATTCTTTTTACAAAAAAAAACATATCTAAACTATTTTATATGAAATTTAACAATGCGAAATCTAACATTCCATTTTCTGAATCTATTTTTGAATCTTGCCTACAAAGTTCGAATCTCGGTCTACCCCAATCTCATTTTCATATATCTAATGTTCTTCTTACTTACAAGAAAATGGTACAGCCCTTTTTCTCGTAACAATTTCATCGACCGGTCGAATGACGTCAGGAATTCAAATTTGGATCTACATAGTCTAAATGTTTTCACTTCGCTTCCGAGAGATTAACTGACCAACTCTCTGGCTCTCTTTCTGACTGACTTTCTCTTTTACTAAGTGACTAAAATCCGAACCCATAATATGGAGAAATGTCCTTTGTCTATGAGGTCAGAAGTGTGTTTTTCAAACGTGACCAATTTCACGTGGCTTTACATATGTTTGTCCAAACACACTTTTGACAACAAAAGAATCCTCAATTCTAATCTAACCTATTTTAAACAATATAATTTAATTTGCATTGTTCAATCTTTTAGCTGACATTTATAATATTCAGATTTCTAAAAGAATGGACAATCAAATCTGTTTAGAAACAATATTTAACTAATTTAATAGAATTTAACAATAGACTAAATTGCTAACATTCCATTTCTTAACTTTGCCTACAGGGTTCGATTCTAGGCTTATCCCAATCTCATTTTCACTTATTTAGTATTCTTCTTATTTACATGGGAATTGGACAGCCCTTTTCCATGTAACAAATTGAAAAATTGGTTTCGATCTCAGATCGGTTATTTTTTTTCTTAAAAGAAGTAAACTGTTTAGAAAATCGATGCCTCCGTTCAGTCTCGAAAGATAAAAAATACTCCCTGTATGGGGCAACTGCGCATGTAATTGTGAAGCAAGGGTGTCGCAATCACCAACAGCACCTCTCCTGAATCGGCACTGTTTGAGTTCAGTGGCAAGAAGTCCAGGACAACTGGAAACAATGCCAAGACAAGCAAAGAGCACATACAACAACTGAAAGTCCCAACTGGTCACCCATTAGTACTGACCAGGTTTAATATTGCTTAAGTTCGTATAACCATGTGCAAGGTTTTGGGAGGAGGGGGGTAATTTTTTTAAGGAATTTAACGTAGGGTTTACCACCGGGCAACGCCGGGAACATCTTCTTGTAAATGATAAAACGACGAAAAAAAATAAAAAAAGCGTAATAGTGGTGAAGAGGCAAACAGTAATTCACTACGTGATTGTAACAGACTATAAACTGTCGAAATACGCATGCGTCAAACGTACGTGTCAGAAAGAAAATGGCTGCCAAATCGAACGAGTTGAAACAAATAAAGACAGGCGTTTACACGCTTTTTTTATTGGCTGATTTCCGTTGTTGAAACAGAAATTGCCGACTCTATCTCCCCTCGGACTTGCCAAAGATTTATCTTCACTGTAATCGGCATGTACGCCAGTAAGCGATGCTTTTATAAGCTGCTTTCGCCGCAAAAAGTTTGTTTTTTTTCTTTTTAAACTTTTCTTCTCGTGAAGACCCTTTCTGCCTTAAATGTACAGCACATATAATAAACATCAAATATGCAATTTTTAACACTGGCATACTTCAAAGTGGCACTGTGCCTTGTTTGGGGTGAAAACTGAATAAAAAAAAATGTAGTACTAGCAGTACTGTGATATAACTTGTTTTTTTTTTTTAGATGTTATGCATTTGTTTCTTTTGCCTAAGATAGTAGTAGTAGTAGTAGTAGTAGTAGTAGTAGTAGTAGTAGTAGTAGTAATTAAATTAATAATAGATAATAACAATAATTATAATATTGATAATAATAATAACAATAATAATAATGATAATGATAATAATAACAATAATAATAACAATAATAATAATGATAATAATAATAATGATAATAATAATAATGATAATAATAACAATAATAAGAAGAAGAATGAGAATAATAATAATAATTATAATAATAATAATGGTAATAATAACAATAATAACAATAATAAAATAATGATAATAATGATAATAATAATGATAATAATAATGACAATAATAATAATGATAATAATAATAATAATGATAATAATAATAATAATAATAACAATAACAACAATAATAATAATAATAATAATAATAATAATAATAATAATAACAATAATAATAATAATAATAACTAGCGGGATCTGTGGAAATTCTACAGCAGCATTTTTTCATATGTAATATATTGTTGCTGGGCATGCTGTGGGCGTTCAGTTCAGCATGAATGAAGGCACAATCATATTCTAGTCCTTTTATTAAAAGTGTATCCCCTCTTCCTAAAATAATAACTTTGATATATTTCCTAGGCTGATTATTTCATTACAAACACACCAGTCAATTAACTCACATTTTATCATTTCTGATAATTATTTAATATGTTACTATGTTCGAAAATAATTTATCATAATTTTAACCCACATTATCGCCTCTCCCCTTACTAAAATAAAAAAAAATTGATATATTGTCTAGGCAGATTATTTCATAAATAACACAACTATCAATTAACTCATATTTCATCATTTTTCATAATTCTCGGATATGTTTCTAATTTCGACAATCACTTTTTATATGTTTAACCACATTATTAACCACCCACTACTAAAATAATGATTTTGATGTATTATCTGGGCTGATTATTTATTTTCAAACATACCAATCAATTATCTCTCATTTTTTATAATTCTTGGATATGTTACTAATTTCGATAATAATTTTTCATAAGATTAATATACCTTACAGCCTCCCACTTACTAAAATAATAGCTTTGATATATTGCCTGGGCTTATTATTTCATTGCAAACACACCAATCAAGTAACTCACATTTCATCTTTTTTTCATAATTCTTGGATATGTTACTAATTTCGACAATGATTTTTATAATTAAAAACGCACATTATGCCCCCCTCCTACTAATATAAAAACTTTGATATATTGTCTGGGCTTATTATTTCATTACAAACACACCAATCAAGTAACTCAGATTTCATCATTTTTCATACATCTTGGATATGTTACTAATTTCGACAATAATTTTCATAACTTTAGCCCACTATGTCACCCCCCCCCCCTTACTTAAATAATAACTTTGATATATTGCCTGGGATGATTATTTCATTACAAACACATCAATCAATTCCGGATATTCTCATAGTATATATGTTCCACCTATCTTATACAATCCCTGGTGACGCTGCATATTCTGCTAGTATATATCTTTCACCTATCTCATTCGATCCCGGGCGACACTGGGTATTCTGCTACTATATGTTTTCCACCTGTCTCATGCAATACTGGGTGACGCTTTCTGCTAGTATATATTTGCACTTATCTCATTCAAACCCAGGACTAGCTTCATGCCCGCCACCCCACTATTAAAGATATACATGAAATAAAGTAATGTTTAAATCGTAAACTATTTCAGCCATTTCTGGGACTGACTTTATATCCCCCCCAACCCACTGCTAAAACTATACATAAAATAATATAATGTCTTAATAGTAAACTGCTTCAGCCCTTTCTGGGACTGGCTTCATATCCCCCCAACCCACTGGTATAAATATACATTAAATAAAGTAATGTTTAATGCGTAAACGGTTTCAGTCATTTCCAGGGCTGATTTCATGTCTCCTACTCTACTATTAAAAATATACATGAAATAAAGTAATGTTTAAATCGTAAACAGTTTAAGTCATTCCCGCAACTGACTTCATATCCCCCACCTCACTGTTTAAAATATACTTGAAATGAAGTAATGTGTAAATCATAAACTGTTTCAGCAGCTTTTCGAAATTAATATATAAAAACATTAACACGGTTAGGGATTAGGTAACCATTGTTTCAACATGAATTTCTGAGTGTAATACCAGTCTCAGCATTCCAGTGACATAACCCCCCCCTTTTTTTTGGTTTTGTTTAATGGAGGAGAAATCCTTCATTACTGATACAATTTTTGTTTTTGTTATTGACCAGAGTGCTCCTTTTTGGGAGTTGGTTCCCCCAAAATTTTTAACCAACCTCATGTCCAACTCTGCCCTTGTGGGGAGGCAAGTTAACAAAAAAAATAATCAGAAGGGACATTTCCGCTGCATTTTATAATCAATCAGAAATCACTTTTTCCAGTTACTTTTGTAATATTAAAACTGTGTTACATTAAATATAGTACCTATTCACAATGCCTCCCCACGGGACAGATTTAGACACCAGGGTCGTTTTTTAACGTGGAGAAAAGGAACAAAAGTTGTCTTAGTCGTAAAGGATTTCTCCTTCACTGAGAAGAAATTGAATTTAGCGTCTGAAGAGCAGATACTAAACTTTGATCTTGGCCCAAAGACCAAAAAGAACAAATCATTTTTATTAGCTTTGCCTCAACAGCGACACCAATTTTTCTTTCTTTGTTTCATAATATAATTAAACGTCCCATCGACGAAATGTTGCATCTCTCTGCCTGTTCTACAAATACTTTAATGATGAATGCTCTGACAAACTGCAGTTAAATCCCACCCCTTCACAGTAGAGATCCCTAGGTGTGAAAAAGCCTTCTACTCTAATAGTTTCTTCCCCAGAACTGTTAGACTTTGGAACTCCCTTCCGGGATTCTGCTTTCTCAACTGTACTGACATGCAGAAGTTCAAATGTAATGTGAACAGACATCTTGCTACTACTCTCTCTTCATAATACCCCTGCAACTTATGTCCCCAATAGTAGCCCCCCCCCCCTACTTCAAAGTGGCACTTTGCCTTGTTTGGAGTGAAATTTGAATTAATATATATATATATATATATATATATATATATATATATATATATATATATAAGGTAAAATTAACCTTATAATTTTCTTCAACTTATATATATATATATATATATATATATATATATATATATATATATATATATATATATATATATAAGCAAAAACACCCGACGTTGCCCGGGATTGATTGAGGATAAATAAATGTTCTACGCCATAATTTTGTTGCCATGGAAATTGGTGTATTTATTTTATTTATTTGCGGACTGTCATCCTAATCTTTATAGTTGTTGCTGTTTCACCACTTTTCGGCCAACTCATCCTCTGGCCTTCTTCAAGTAATTAACCACAGCAGGATAGGAATGCCGAGTCTCGTATCCCGTACTGTATCGCCAGTAATTACTGACTTTCATAGTTGTTGTTTTCTCGTCACGTTCTGGCCAACTTCATGGTATATATCATTTAATTAATTGGAATTCATTATTGAGATGAGTATGTTTTGTTTACATAGGCATCACCACTTATCAAGGCCAAGAGGCCACTCGAAGATAAGGGTTAAAGAGGGTACAGTAGACAATTGGACAATAAAATAATCATTAGTAATGGAAATTCGGTAAATTTGTTAACTTATATGGAACGGCTCATAAAAAACTTGTTTACATTGGACTTGAAGACAACCGTTATTATTTATTCATTTATTTATTACGGACTATTATACTCATCTTAATAAGTTCGTGTTTCACGATGTTTCGGCCAACTATTCCTCTGGCCTTCGTCAGGTGGTAACCGTGATGGATAGGTACTCCGAATCTCCTAACTACATCCTCAACAATTACTGCCTTCCATAATTGTTGTCGTCTTATCACGTTTTCTGGCCAACTAATCCTCTGGCCAGCTTTGGGTAAGATTGTCTGAAGATAGCGGTTTCAATCCTACCCAAAGCCGGCCAGTTCAAACTGGTTTGTGTGTAAGTGAAATATTTCATTACTTAAATACTTTATGACATTTGGATAAAATAAAAACAAACACAAAATATCTACTAAGCTCTTGTTTGCATAATAAATCAGAATAGGAACCGGAAATCGGAACCTTTTAAGGTATCGGAATCGGAAAAAATATTTCTTGGTCAGTGTTCGACTGAGCTCCAATCTGTCATCCCCCCTCTCGTCAATCTTTCACAATAAACATTCGCCTAGCCAAAACTACTCTCAGTAATTCCCCTCCCTACTCTCTGTCAGTGTTTAAACTTAAACGTGGATTCCATGAACAAAGCTTCTTTCTTAGAACTGCACGCCTGTGGAACTCTGTTCCGCTGGTCTGCTTTCCAACTGACTAGATGTTGTGTATCGGGTACATATTAAGACAACGTATAACAGGGACTCACAAGAAAGGATAATAATGACATTTATTTTCTGGGAGAGACATTTATAACAGAGCTGAGAGGGATGCGAATTCATTATTAATAATAATACGGTTCTTTTATATCAGAGGGGGGATTATCACTGATGATGGAGGGGGGGACAGACATTTAATACTTGAAAGGGTTATACAATATTCATTTACAATTATAGACAAAGAACATTTACCTTTTCCTTTTTGGGTGGAATGACGACACGAAGACAAACATAGTGAATGGTATATACGTTCAGAGATTGCAGTTAGGATGTCTGCTGTGGAACGGGTTTGCCTGAATCCATATTGTTGGTCGGTCAGAAGCTTAGCATCTGTAAGGTGTTGGACTAGACAGTTAATTATGGACTCAAATATTTTGGCGACAAGCGGGAGAAGGTTAATGGGGCAATAATTTAATGGGGCAATTCTTTCGCCAGAATTCTTGAAAAAAAAAAACTGGATCACTCTCTGCATGGAGTACCAAAATTAGTATTTTAAATTATGACCGAAGTCGGAAATAAATAACAAAAAAAAAAAAAAAATTACAAAATTGTTTTATTAAAGTTATATTTTCTTACGCAGACTTTTCAGTAAATGTCTTTACAATTATATTTTGATAAATTTTTATACGATAAATGTTTTTGTTTTCAAATAACGCTCAGCCTGTTTAAATAATTATGAATACGTCATTTTCATTTTCTGTTTTTAATAATAAAAAAATATATACGTTTCATTAAAAACTTTTCCGGAAGACAAAATATAACAGCATGCTAAAAGATAGATTGACTCAAATTGAAACAGATATTATAATGGACATAAAAAGGTATATATATACATATATATATATATATATATATATATATATATATATATATATATATATATATATATATAAGAGATAACAGTTAATAAAACATGTTAAAAAACACTTTGAAAAAGAGTTAAAAACATATTTAATCCGAAAAGGAAACACTAAATAAGTGGATAGTCCTTAATCCGCAGAGTTTCGAAGAAAATACTTTCACTCTCATCAGAGAGTAGGAATTAGCAAAATGCGGGATTGGATTTTGCATACAAAAGTATTTGATGAAACTGCAAGTAAGTCAAAGATCTTACTTCATAACAATAAGTGAAGCAGGGGGGAATATCGTGAAGAAAAAGCTGATTACACGTGAATGGATAGTCTGGTGGAAGGTAAATAATCCAATGAGGGTAAAATCCAAAAATATAACTCCAAGAAAGTTAATTGAGTTTCCATTTGCGCAAGTAAAATCCAAGGAAATCACATAATTTGAAGATGGTCCAAAATAATCCAAAAGTCCGAAATCCATGGAATAATTCACAAATATGTACAAGGAAAAGGGGAACAAATTCCAATAATATTAATAAAAGAAAAATAAGATATGCTTTTCACACGGTTGTCGAGACGTAATAAGAAAGATCAGGGAAGAACTGTAATTTTTATTTTATTTTATTTTATTATATATATATATATATATATATATATATCTATATATCTATAAAAACAGAGATGTGTGTGCCACAGACGATTTCTGATTGGTTAATCCAATAATCACATCTCCTAAAAAACTATGGTTCGTAGGCTTTTAACGATACCATAAAATATTATGGCTTTATTTATTGTCCATCTTGGAAGGGTTTAATTTTTTCCTAACTTGCGATTTACAAATTACAAAGATACGAAACTAACTTACAATCTAACAATCGAACCTCCGACATCACGGCCGTCATTATGAAACTAAACTAAAAAAAAAACCCGCGTTCACTCGTGGTCTTTACATTTCGGGTTTGGGTACGTGTGCAGTTTTCCATTGACATTAAAAAATGGAAATATTTTTTAAAAAAATATATTGTACGTACTCGTCATGGGATAAAGTTTTCCTACAGAAAAAATCACGTAATTTCATCAAGTAGTTATTTTTTTATAGCGAAAAAAGAAAAAAATCAACGCTACAAGCGAAATTAAACAGAAAGTTTAAGTAGGGGGATTTCCCCCTTTTTTTTTATAGCGAGGCCAAATTTCGCGAATTTGGCCATTTTTTAAAGCAGTTTGGCCTTCAAAATTTCTGTTTGGCCATTTTCTTCACCGATGAAATAAAAGAAGCAAATAAAAACAACGCAATAAAACTTTTAAAAATACGGCACACTTTTGTTGTTCTTGTTTGTTTTTTTTGGTAATTTTCCTTATTTTTTTAATTTTTCAAGATAATACTATTAAATGGACACTATTATGCCAAATTAGCCCCCCCTCCAAAAAAAAAAAATGCACAAAAAATCGAGATTTAAGGTTTTGTCGAGATAATTTAGCGAATTGTCCGGACTATTGCGAGATAACCATCCATTAGTTTTTCCTGAAATTTTGCCACAAATTGTATTTCATTACATAGATGTGCATAGTAACAACATTTTTTTGCCGAAAATTCCCGTTGCGTCTCCAGATTTCATCGGTGAAGAAAAAGGCCAAACAGAAATTTTGAAGGCCAAACTGCTTTAAAAAATAATATTTAATATATTCAACGATTTGACCTTTGAGAACTCTACCAAACTCCTCCTACAATTTTGGGTCTAAACAGTAAACACGTGATATTTTAGATATAGATTCCTTGGACATGGATCTAACTTATTAACTTTACTTGATCCCTAAACAATAAATGTTAAAAGGTCATAATAGGGGTCAAAGTTTTAAAAAATTGACCCTTTTTTTTTTTTCTCAGCATTAACCTCAAAACACCTGGGCAACGCCGGGCACCGATTGCTAGTATATATATATATATATATATATATATATATATATATATATATATATATATATATATATATATATATATATATTATAAAACAAATTTTCTTTTAACCTTTCCATAATTTTCTATTTTACTTTATTTTAATTTTGGTGTCTTTAACTGCTTCTCCCAACCCACTATCGTTGCTGATGAGAAGACTTTGTTTTTAAAAGAACAACAGTTTTGTCAAACTATTGTCACTATTTATTGTCAATTTAAATAAACTGAACATGGTTTCTGAAACGATCGTACAATCGATTGGATTTTGTTTGTTTTCCTTTTGAAACTAATATTTAATTCAATGTGTTTTTATTTTATTCTTCAAATTTTACTCAGCGCTCCTAATGAATATATATATAAAAAAAAAATACTCAGATTTTCAAACTGCGTGACCACGCGTCACCTATCTCACTTCCTAAAAACCACGCAGTTAACAAGATCACGTGGACTCTTCATCGAACTTTATTCCACTCGACATCATGGCGAAGAAAAAGAGAAAAAAAAAAGATTGAGAAAGGAGTTTTACTCCGAAATATATTTCTTAAAAAATAAACTCGGTTATCTTATAAAAACAATTTCGCATTGCAGTTTTGGCTTCAAACGTCTTCAATACGTATTTTATTTTATTTGATATATATATATATATATATATATATGAATATATATATATATATATATATATATATATATATATATATATATACTATATATGTATCCTGTTAATCGTGCGGCTTGGTTTGTGGGAGCAGAGCTGGCCTCGTGTCACACATGCAACACAAGCAATGAAGGCAGAGTGAAACAGAGCAAAGTTTTGGCCCTCATTCGTCGAACACGACGGGAGAGTCCATTATATATATATATATATATATATATATATATATATATATATATATATATATATATATATATATATATGCATGTACATATACGTCACAGTGAGTGAGATATAGGGGGATACATCAGTCAGAATAAAATGAAGCTATGAGGTCGCAAGAGAGTTGGATCTTATTTTGCTATTTTATTTTATTATATATATATATATATATATATATGCATATATATACATATATATATATATATACATCTATACATATATATGCATATATACATATATATAAATATATACATATATATATATATATATATGCATATATATATATATGCATATATATACATATATATATATATATACATATATACATATATATGCATATATACATATATATAAATATATACATATATATATATATATATATATATATATATATATATATATATGTATGTATGTATGTATGTATGTATGTATGTATGTATGTATGTATACGTCACAGTGAGTGAGATACGGGGTATACATAAGTCAG
The DNA here is from genome assembly GCF_053919585.1 of Euprymna scolopes. Taxonomy (NCBI): domain Eukaryota; kingdom Metazoa; phylum Mollusca; class Cephalopoda; order Sepiida; family Sepiolidae; genus Euprymna; species Euprymna scolopes. Next base: position 2,876,946 of record NC_136526.1, on the reverse strand, counting down.
AAAAAAAATGATGCTATGAGGTCGCAAGGGAGTCGAATCTTATTTTGCTATATCATAATATATATCATAATATATATCATAATATATATCATAATATATATCATAATGTATATCATAAATATATCATAATATATATCATAATATATATCATAATTCGCGTTGCATACATTACGACCAGCCGAGATATTTTCCATAAAGACAAAAACACCAAGTCAATTAAGGTCAGTCTCATAGTGCGGCTGAGGAAAAAAGGTGACATTTGAACACACACACACACACACACACACACACACACACACACACACACATACACATATATATATATATTATATATCTATATATATAAAATATATATATATAATATATATATATATATAAAATATATATATTTATAAATATATATATATGATATATAAAATATATATATATATATATAAATATATATATATATGATATATAAAATATATATATATATAAATATATATATATATAAAAATATATATATATATATATATATATATATAAAATATTTACTCTTTCTAAAACAAATAGCTGGCCGATCAAACGGCGACTTTCACATCAGAGGTTGGTCACCGACTGTGCATAATTTTATGGACGTCGTTCAGACGTGAACGACAAAGGCATTAATGTTTATGTTTCGACCTTTTCATCAACGATTTGTTTACATTTCCTTGTGTGAGTTTGTGCATTATTAAAGGTTCTTTCGTTGAAAGCCTATTGGCCTGTCATTTTTAATAATAAAGGAAAATTATATATATATATATATATATATATATATATATATATATATATATATATATATTCCAAAGTCCATGATGTTGACCGTTGATATATATTGACCATGATGTTTACCGTTGATATATATATATATATATATATATATATATATATATATATATATATATATATGTATATATATTTTTACACAGTGATCACCATTTATCAAGGCCCGGAAGCCACTCAGGGATAAGGGTTATTGCAAGTACATTACGGTAGTCTGGAGATTTGATGAAGTGTTTACTTAAGGGGGCGGTTCATTATGAATTTGTTAACATTGGACTTGAAGACATCCAAGTTGTAGTCCGGTGGGAAGCAGGCAGACGGAACACAGTTCCACAGGCGTGCAGTTCTAAGAAAGAAGCTTTGTTGATGGAATCCGCGTTTTGATTTAGGCACAGATATAGAGTGGGGGAAATTTTTCACAGTGGATTCAGCTAGAGTGGTGTTTATCATGAAAGATTGGCGAGGGGGGTGACCAGAGATTGGAGTTCAGACGAGCACCTGCCATGGAAATAACGATTAAACAAGGATAGGCTCGCAACGTCTCTTCTGTGGGAGAGAGGTTGCAGGGTAGAAAAAAGAGCGTCCCCCACTAAACCACGAAGTCTATTTTGTACTCTGTCAAGGCAGGATAGGCCGTTTTTAGCAGCTCCTGCCCAGATATGGCAACAGTATTCCATCCTTGACGTACTTGGCTTTTATATAGATAGAGAATTGCATCAGTAGTGAGATATCTTCTGGAGCGGTAGAAGGATCCCACCATCTTTCCAGCGACCTTGGCAACACACTTGATGTACGTGTTCCATTTCAGATCAGGAGTAAAGGTCAAACCCAGAAGCTTGTCAAAACACGGGGCCTCACCCAGACGAGAGCCATCCATCACAATTGATGCCAGATAATGATGTAAGGATAGGAGTTTGGTTTTGGATGCATTAAAGGTAACCAGCCACGTCTTCCCCCACTGAACCACGCGCTCGAGATCAGAGGAGAGAGAATCAGAGAGAACTTTGCCATTTACAGCCTTTGATGTTTTGCCGTAGATGGTCATGTCATCAGCATAGATGTCAACGAATGATTTAAGTATGTGTTTAGGGAGGTCATTGATGTAGATCAGGAAGAGAGTTGGGCCCAGGATTGACCCCTGGGGGACTCCAGCATTTATATTGCAAGCCTCCGATTTTTGTCCATCTACCACTACTCTTATGAGCCTATTGGAGAGAAATGATTTAATGATTGATAAAACATTTCCAGTTATACCGTAGCTGGAAATCTTATTAAGTAGACCCTTATGCCATACCTTGTCGAAGGCCTTTGATATGTCAAGAGCAATTGCCCTAGAAAGGAAGCTTTTGTCAAGAGATTCACTAATCCTGTGAGATATAACCGTCAGCACATCTGCGGTAGATCTTGCAGAGTGGAAACCATATTGTGTGTCACTAAGAAGGTTATTCCTGCTGAGGTGGTTGACTATTTCTCTATTTAATATGGAGTCGGAAAGCACTTCTCCTTAAGGCAGCGCTTAAACAGTTTCGTAAGTATGGGAGCAAGTTCTGGTTGAAGCTTTTTGAACACTATAATTGGGATGCCATCAGGGCCAGTTGCTTTACTGGAATCTAGTATATATATATATTATGCATATTTGAATACGCTTTATGTACGATTTCAAATTTTTAGACCCAAAATTGGCTGAATAGTTTGCTAGAGACCGCAATGGTCAAATCTTTTAAACTTTGGCCCCTTGGCAGACAAATTTTCGGCCAAAAACCGATTAAAAACCTTGCCAGATCTCTGAATACAGTTTATTTAAAAAATTTTATTCAAACATTTAAATATTCAGATCAAAAATAATTTGGAAGAGACCGCAGAGGTTGATTTTTTTTAACTTTGTCCTCAATTTTGACCCCTTAACATTTATTCTATTGAGCTCAAATCAGATTCTGAAGTTAGATCCCTGTCCAAGGAACCTATATCTAGAATTTGAAGTGTTTAGACCCAAAATTGGCGGAGGTGTTTGGTAGAGTTCTTAAATGTCAAATCGCTGAACCTTGACCCCTTAACAGCCAAATTTTTGGGCCAAAACCTGATTAAAAAGATTTTTCCAAATCTCAATACCCTCTGTGTCAAATCTCGAGTTTGTAGATCGAAAATTGACAGAGTTATTTAGTAGGGAAGTGTACATACAACGACTGACAGGCAGACAATTTGCACTTTGATAGATAGATAGATAGATAGATAGATAGATAGATAGATAGATAGATAGATACTAGCAAGACCCGTTAACCGGCGTTGTCCGCTGGAAGCCTGAATCCCCTCGCAAAAATTAAACTATGATTGTTTTAGGTGGCCACTGCCGTCCCTGGACAATTGCGGACACTGGCAGTCGTGGCCGAAATGAAATAATCTGGTTTCCACTGGCGATAAGTACTGGTTGACCAGTAGGTACTGTTGATTAAAAAAAAGAAATTTAGGGAATGCGTAAACTAGTATTACTTAATAAAAGTACGAAAAAATGGTTCATTAGAATAATGAGGGACAGTAAAAACAGAAGTTTTAAAAGTTAAGGATTCTCACTATATATGAACTGTTTAGAGTGATTGAAATCAGTGGTAGCAGTTTCTGTTTGTTGTTCAAGTAGTTCTCTTCCACCAATAGTAGTAAATTAAATTCTAGTTTTATCTGGTTTTATTTCTTTAACGTTTAAAACAAAACAATTACGACTTTTTCACTTCTTTGACTAATCTCATGTTAAGTCTTAGCCAATCAGAATGGGCGGAACATGGTAAGAGAGCCGTTATTATTTCTGAATTTGAAAAGGGAAAGCTTATGGTATGTTTATGTATTTACGGTCCAGTTACAATCGTGTAACCCCATATCTGTTGAAAGTGCAGATTTGCTTTCGGTGATGACTGGTGGTGGTAAGAGGAACTAAATATCTATAGGGGAAAAGACGAACTTCTTTCTCTAAAGACGTTTCGATTATGATGGTGTTGCTCCTAGGATGCAATGTAGTATTTTACTATAACGACTAAATTTGTATAAAATTGTGTTCTAAAGTTACATCAGATAGTGGCTAATAGACTAGACATATTGAATTTGTATGTGGTATCTGTTGTTGCAAACCTACGTTACTCTGGTCAAAAGGGGAATTTCTGCAATCATTATATATATATATATGTGTGTGTATGTGTGTGTGTGTGTTAGAAATTATGGAAAAGGAAATGGAACAACGGCATCAATCCCACCTTACAAACACAACAAATATATTTTCAAATATTCTATCGGTATTTTATTTCTTCAAATTTCAAATCAATTATCTCGAGGAAGTTAGGAAATAAAGACGAAACGTTGATGAACATATCATTTTGGCTCATTCCATCATCATCATCATCATCATCATCATCATCTCTCTTACTATATATATATATATATATAGAGAGAGAGAGAGAGACAGAGAGAGACAGAGACAGATAGAGACAGAGACAGAGAGACAGAGACAGATAGAAATAAGAGGAGCAAACCGAGTTATGTGTTCATCAACGTTTCGTTTTTATTTCAAAACTTTCTCATTATATATATATATATATATATATATATATATGGAGAAGGCAGACATCTAGCATTTTATATATATATATATATATATGTATATATATATATATATATATATATATATATATATATATATATATATATATATATATATTGGTTTAAAGGTTATGAGGGTTTTTTTAAATCATGAAAAAAAACGATGTTACTTTTTGTATTTAATATTTTCATTGTTATTTTTATATTTCAAGCGGACCTCCGTTCTTGGTCACAAAAAAGTATCGAAATGAAAAAGGAACAGAATGGAAATTTGTAGTGTTGATAGCGTTCATTCCTAGCAATCATGTTCGAAAAAGTTCTCGTGGATTATTTTAGCCGTTTTTGGAAGAAGATTGTACTTTTTATTTATTTTTTTCTTTAAATTTTTTTTAAATGTTGCAACGTAATAGCGTTTAATTCATATATATAAGGTTATATATATATATATATATATATATATATATATATATATATATATATATATAAGTAGATTGTAGTTTGCTTGAAGCATTGTTGAAGAAAATTATAAGGTAAAATTAAAAGCCAAGAACAATGCGAGATTTTTTTTTATAGAGTAAAATTAAATGAAAACAAAAGAAATAAATTTCTTTTTTTGTTGTTTGTTTTTTTTATTTTAATTAAAATAATAATTTAAAAAAAACTCTTGCTTGAATAGTAATCTCCCTTGATTCATAAACGCAACAAGTATTTCAAACATCAACTGATTTATTTTAACGTTCTCTTAACGTCATTTTTTGTTCTATATTTCGCGGTATCACGTGGCAAACTCTACGGCTGCTTTTCCAATTTTGAACACTCTTCCGCTGTCTTCTCTTGAAAAAGGACTAATAAGTCTGAAATATATTGAGATTTATAACACCATTGAATACAACAGAAAAAAATTACTGTTGTTTAGAGTTAAAATTTGTGTGAAATAGAAAAAACAAACGACAAAAAAAAGAAATTTATTTCTTTTGTTTTCATTTAATTTTACTCATTAAAAAAAAAATCTCGCATTGTTCTTGGCTTTTAATTTTACCTTATAATATATATATATATATATATATATATATATATAAATATAGCTTTAAGTAAAAGAGAAAAGATAAATATCAATTCCACAAAAAAAACTTACGCTAGACGCCGCATCCCCACCATGCTACCTAGCACCTTCTCTACTCTTCTGATGAGAAGCGTTAAGCTTCGAAATGTCCTGGCATAAAGATTCCCTTCTATCCCCCCCCCAATTTTGCCTGTATTCCATTATTAAATAAATGATCCATCCTATATCTACCTATATATAGTCTTGTGTCTTCATTTCATTCTCTTGTTGTCCTACGGTTCTAGGTTCAATCCTTGGCTTGGGAGAGATGCTAGTCTAGCGGCACTGATGAGTTGTGATACAACGAAACAGGACTGTATGTCGATAGCTATATATATATATATATATATATATATATATATATATATATATATATATATATATATATATATAAGGTTAGATGTCTGTGTCCATATTTTCAAACTCTATCTCCCCTCGAAACTAAAAGTCGCAGATCGATGCTAAGGACCTCAAATTATTGGATTTTTAAGGGGCGTCCTTTTATGAGTGTTTTTAAGGGGCCAAAATATATATATATATATATATATAAACAGCTTTATGTCTGTCTGTTTATCCCCATTACTTTTGGCACCCCAGTACTTTTTTTATTCTTTCGAAATCACAACTCTACAATAATACATACGAAATCTGGTCAAATTAAAATAACATATTCAAGCATATTTTACAACAGGCCAAAGCCTGGCACCCCCACCTAGTACGTATATATTTCATCTGCCTTTTTATCGTAGCTATTTATATTTTTCTGTGCTATTGAACATGATTTCTTTGGTTGATAGACCTTAGAGTTTCGAGCTTTTAATCAAAAACCAATAACTGTTTTTTCATTTAAAGAAATGAAAGTGTAAAGTTTCCGGTTTGGACAAAGGCCAGGGCCGGGGTCTTCACACAAATGGCCAATTTCCAAATTGTGATTTTTTTTTTTTTTAGTTTTAAGATCAGGAGACAATGTGACAGGCAGACATATTGTAATGTAAATACGGTTCCATAGAGAGGTAGGAAGAGAGGGAGGAAAATAGTACGAAAAATGCAAATAAATTAAGCGTGTGAGAAAGAAAGAGAGAGAGAGAGAGAGTGTGTGTGTGTGTGTGTGTGTGTGTGTGTGTGTGTGTGTGTGTGTGTGTGTGTGTGTGTGTGTGTGTGTGTGAGAGAGAGAGAGAGAGAGAGAGACAAAGAGGTAAAGATGACCGTAAATAAAAAAAGGGAAAACAGGAGTAAGTAAATTGTGAGAGAGAGGGAAGAGCGAGGAAGATAAATAGAGTGTGCGTGTGTGCGTGTGTGTGTGTTTGTGTGTGCGCGCACGCGCGCGTGTGTGCGTGTATGCGTGTATGCGTGTGCGTGTGCGTGTGTGTGCACCTGCGTGTGCATCTGAGTGTGTGCCTCTGTGTGTGCGTGTGTGTGTGCGTGTGTGCGTGCATGTGTGTGTGCGCGTATGTGTGCATGTGTGTGTGCGTGTGTGTACGCTCGCGTGTGTGTGTATGTGTGCACGTGTGTGTGCGTGTGTGTGTATGCAGGCGCGTGCGTGCGTGCGTGCGTGCGTGCGTGTGTGTGTGTGTATCTTTGTGCTCGCGCGCGCGTGTGTGTGTGTGTGTGTGTTGTATAGGTGGGGGGGTACATATTGGAATACGACGGGAGTTCATATGGGAGTCATATATAACGAAGACTCATGGTACACGAGCAACGATGGTGATGAAAAGACTGAGATGATTCTTGAGGACTTCGTAATATTAATCCGTAACTGTGACAAACGATGCAACAGTTCTTGACACATATAGAGAAGAGGCGACACATTACCTTATGGGGGGGGGAAGAGTTATACAAAGTTCATTAAGATGATGATAAAAACACATTTACCTTTCATATGTCTTTATTTCTTCTTTCACAGCAGGAGGAGGGGGGTTGAAAATGGAGAGACTAGGCTAGCAGATAAGCAGTGACGCACACTGGATCTTACAAGAACTGCAGACTTGTTGTACTCTTTTCTTGTTGATTGTTTCTTCCTACCAATAGCCTTGGTTTTTCAAGACCAACGCCAGTAAACATCTCCTGTCTTTTGAATAATCATCTTTGGTTCTTGTGAGCTCCTTAAATCAAGCGGTTTCATGCCTTGTCTTCCCGGGAGAGTGGGATATCAGAAAATTCCCCCATGTTTGTGTTAGGACGCTAGGGGGGTTTTGGGGACCTGGACCGTTGATATTGTTGGGAAACAAAGTAGGTATGAAAAAAAAAAATGACGTCATGGCACTATCTGAATATAATTAGAGCAAGGGGGCTTCATGTGCCATTTTTGGTATGCATGTACCAGATTCGGATTCGACAAGGCTGGTCAAACCCTCCCGCTCAAATCACATCCCAAATCTCGTATGTTCGCGACCAAGATGAAGAACGAGTTATAACAAAAATTAGTTTCAATTTGGCTCACTTTTTCCTGTTTCAAGCATATGAAACCCGAGCTCGATGGGTTATCCAACGGGTCACTGATTTTCTATTTATATTATATAGATGTCTGTCAACTTCATTTCCATGTTTTGATATTAGTGTAGGGGTGGCAGTGGCTATGTTGCTAACGACGCTGACTGAAAACCTGGCTGTGTTAAATTCTTATCTAGTTCATTCCAGAAACGCTCTCATCGTGCCTGACCTTGTGTCTAACATGCTGAAGATTAGGTAAATAAATGCTCTAGGAATCTTTGAATAAATAAGCTTTACCAAGAAAAATATGTTGCATTTGCATTCCGCCATTTTAGGTCGGCAAGGAAAAAAAAGACATCAGAGTATAATTTGGTGGAGAAAAAATTTATGAACCGTTTTTTTTTTTTTTTCAATAACAGAACCAGCGCGAGATAGAGGCAACAAAGGAAAATATCTCCGCCAGAAGCGGCCGCCATTTTGTTCTATGATGTCGTCTGCTTTCTATCAATTTCTTTTTTTTTAAGAAAATATTCTGTAAATTATTGATTTCTTGTTTATTACTTGTTTATTTCTTTTTTTTTTCTTTTTTTCTTTGTTTTTTTTATGATTATTTTCTTTTTTTTTTCTTTCTTTGTTTTTTATGATTATTTTCTTTTTTTTTCTTTCTTTGTTTTTATGATTATTTTCTTTTTTTTCTTTTTTTCTTTCTGTAATCTTTCATACTATCTATCTCATCCTCTCTTTCTTTCTTTCTTTCTTTGTCTATTTTTCTCTCTTATCTGAGGGTGGAACGATAAAAGTGTCGCCATCAAGAAAACAACACTACAGCTTTCTTTTTAAAAATTTTATTCAAAAAATCAATTCAGGTAACTTGATTACGTAGTAAAACTAATATCTATTGAATGTAGCCGCCTTCAGTCTCAATCATTGCCTCAATACGGGTCCAGATGCACAAGCGCCGGCGAAAACGCGACAAAAACTCAGCGGATAGCGGCAATCAGGCTAGCTTTGGTGTTGTGGGAGGTCATGTTGGTGATGTTCTCGATGTATGATCAAACGAAGTAGTCCAGTGGATTCAGGTCAGGGGAGGAGGGGAGCTAGTGAGAAAAGGGTACAAACTCGTAGCACTCCTTCTGAAGCCAAGCCTGGATCTCTTTGGACTTGTGGGCCGGCGCCGAGTCCTGCTGCCACACCCAGGGTTAGCCAGCGGCCACTTGATTGCATCAGATCTCCACACTCTTCATCTCAGTCAGCAACATTTTGGTGTTGACTTTGAAGATGTGAGGTGGCATGATGTGGCCCTCACTTGAAACCACACCAAAGACCATAATTGCGAGTCGTGCGATGCGTTGAGCTGTGCCCAAAGCGTTGAACCATCCGGATTTGCATTTTGAGGGTGCTGGTAATGGTCCTGTGGTCATAACCTGAATCGGTAGAGAGCATGTGTTGTAGAGCGACGCATCTCTGATCTCGCTCGTATAACACTGTGTCACTTTCAGACATGATAGAAGGCTCTTGTCGCTCTTGTGATTTGTATACAACCGTCCAACTAGCAGATTAATATCAATATCAACACGAGTTTTATCACTAAATGAGGAACCCCTCCCTGGACTTTAGCCATCTAACTCTTTCCCGAGCTATCCGCTGCCATGTGCTGTATCAGGTCGTCCCTCCATCTCGTTTTTGGTCTTCCCATTGGCCTCTTCTGTTAATGAGTCGTTCATTCTATTGTCCTGATGGACCATCTGTTGTCATGCTGTCTGTTTGTTGGCGGATCCAGACGTCTGTCTTTCTGTCTTGTAGGGTGATGTCTACCATTATCGTCTTCATTTTCCTTTGCGGCTAGACCAGTACCCATCCCTAGCCTTGAATTGAACCATCGACCATCAAGTTTATATTCGACACTAATCAGTGCCCGCAAATGACCTCATCAAATGTCTTCAGATAAAAAAAAAAAACAATGGCTTCTACTGATTTTTTATCAATTCTAATAAATTATAATATTAGCGTCCAAATTATGCAGTCGAAATTACCTGAATGTTACTGAATTATTTAAAAAAAAAAAAAAGCTGTAATCGCGTTAGCAAGTGAAAAATTGCCGCCATCTTGTTTTTTTATAAAATAAATCGAAACGAAAAAATTACCTCCATTATTTAACAAGATTTGAACAAAATAAAATAAATTTATTTTACATTTGAACGGAATAGGGACCCCCCCCCATTAAAGGAAAAAAAACAAATCTTGTTTAAAAAGTTTTTTCATTTGTTTTATTTTATTTTAAATAAAGGGAATATCCCCCCCCCTTCCCCACTCACAAAAAAGGAAGGGCAGGTCACTCAAAGAAAAAAATGGACCAATCAGATTAAAGGATGACTTTATGGAGAAGGCAAGCGGACATTTTTATTTTCAATTTAGATGATGGCGATAAAGTAAACAAAATCACCGGCTCCAATATTTTGTTCTATGCTTACAATTGTTTGTTTTTTTGTTTTTTTTTAAACAAAAATATACTATTTAGCGCAAAATAATTCGTTTGGCAATAGTGCACATCCTCAAATAATTCTCTGGAATTTATAACGCTAAAATTGGATTCTACCATTTTATTTACTGGATTATTATTGATTGGACACTAATTAACCAGATTATGAAAAAAAATCAATATTTCGACATTTAAAAGAGCTGCTCACTTTTTAATTACAAGGTTCTGGTAAATTAGTCCCCCATTTTGTAACCAATAAAAACGCGGGTATATCAAAACCATAGAAAGTAAAAATGACATGAGCTTACCGCATTTGTAAGTCAGAAATATTTTATATGCTAGAATGAACATGACTTTTTGTTTGTTTGTTTGTTTTTTATGAAAACAAAATTTCCAGTTTTTTTTTTCTTTTTTTTTTCTTTTTTTTTTTCTTTTTTTTAACTCATTTTGTTTTTGGGGGTTGTATTACAGTACACACAGATTCGAAAAAGGTGTCAAAAATAAATGCTATGAAAGGCAATAAAAGTTACTTTTCTACCTAACTGGATATGTTTTTAGTGTTTTTATTTAATGTAGCATGTTTTTTTTTTTTAATTTTTCTAAGCATTATAAATTTCACTAACATTCTGAAAAAATGGTTTATTTTTCCATCCGGTTGCCAGTTTTCATATCGTACGCCTCCCGATACATTGCTTCGTTAGAAACAATTGTCTCACAACAATTTCAAAAATAACGAATAAAAACACGTTTTTGATCGTTATTTTTTGCGTAATTTTTCTATGGTTTTTTCAAAAAAAAAATATGAGTCAACCATATATACATACGACGTGCTTTCAATAAGTTTCCAGACTTATTTCGTATGGTCACTTTTATGGATAATACACACATAAAAACTTTAGTTCACTTCGAAGTGATCTCCTCCGGCTGCAATGCACTTGTTGTACCGTTCTAACAAATTTTGGAAGGCCCAATGAAAATCCTTTTGTGTGAGCGTGTCATTCACTCTTATTTGTTGCGTCATTTTTCTTTGGTGTATTTCCAAAAAGAAAAATGAATCACGAGGTGGCTTCAATATGGCTTCAATATGGCTTCAATATGGCTTCAATCTGTTCTAAGACTTCAGAAGAACGATATGCAATAAAATTCTGTTTTAAACTTGGAAACGTATGGAATGTTTCAGGCTGCTTTAAGACCAGGTTGCATGAATTGGGATGGAACTCCAACGTCTACAGGCAAATCTCTCTCTCTCTCTCTCTCTATATATATATATATATATATATATATATATATATATATATATATATATATATATATATATATGTATATGTATGTATATATGTATGTATATATGTATGTATATATATAACTACTTCATTTACTCACAGAAAATTAATATACGAAAGTATAGATTTATGCGTAAACTTTAAGTATTTACTTCAAAAGTGCTCAATACGTAGGTAGAGCTAGTTAGTAATTTTTATATATATTTATATATATATATATATATATTTTATAAATTACTCTCTCTCTATATATATATATATATATATATATGTATGTATATATATACGTATGTATATATATATATGTATGCATATATATGTATATATATGTATATATATGTATATATATATAGAGAGAGAGAGAGACAGACAGACACAGAGAGAGAGAGAGAAGAGAGAGAGATTGGCGCCTTTTCTACGTCATCTTGTCTGGGTGATTTGGGCTTTTCTATTCTAAAATTAAATCACTATTCAATTTTTCTTCTTCACTCATTCTCCCAAATTCCGCCTTGACAGTCGTTTTAAATTCTTCCATTTCTTTTTTCTACGCACATCTTATCTTCCTTTTATTTGCACTCATTCTCTTTTCCTTGCACCCATTTGTGAATTATTCCACGGATTTCTGCCTTTTGGATTACTTTGGACCATCTTCCAATTACGCGATTCCTTTGGATTTTACTTGGAATTAATGGAAATTTAACCAACTTTTTTGGATTTTGATTTTTTGGATTTTACCGTCATTGGATATTTTACCCTTCACCATTCTATCCATTCACGTGAAATCACCTTTTTCTTCACCATATTCCCTATGCTTCACTTTTTTTGTTTTCAAGTAAGATGTATGACTTACTTGTAGTTTCATAAAATACTTTTGCAAGCAAAATCCGATCCCGCATTTTGCTAAATCCTACCCTCTGATGAGATGGAAAGTATTTCTTCGAAACTCCGTAGATTAAGGACTATCCACTTATTTTGTGCTTCTTTTTTAAAATTAAATATGTTTTTAACTCTTTTTCAAAGTGTTATTAACATGTTTGATTAACTACTTGTTTTTATATATATATATATATATATATATATATATATATATATATATATATATATATATATATATATATATATACGGTCTTCACTAATCGAGCCAGAGATGTCTCGTGTTGCGGAGTTCGAATCGTTCGACTGGTGTTAATCGTGACACCCTGCACTGAAGATTCCCGAAAGGATGAAACACTAGTGTCTGTAGATATTTAATTATTATAGTAAAAAAAAAATTATGGCAGCCCCTTTAAGAAATTCGTTTCTTATCGTTGAGCACTTTCAGTTGAATTAAAAGTCGGTCAATTTAGCTCTTATGCATAGATCATCGTATAACGATTAGATCACTGTCTGACTGACGTAATGACCATTTGAAATTAAAATGTTTTAATTCAACGTTATTTCACGCGGTTAATGGTGGCCGATTGGATACGGTCTTCGCTAATCGAGCCAGAGACGTCTCGTGTTACGGAGTTCGAATCGTTCGACTGCTGCACTGAAGATTTCCGAAAGGATGAAACACTAGTGTCTGTAGGTATTTAATTATTATAGTAAAAACACACACACACACACACATATATATATATATATATATATATATATATATATATATATATATATATATATATATATATTATAGCTATGAAAAGGAGAAGACTATCTATCGGTATGATATGGGGAGAAAACGCCTTAGAGACAATTCACGTCCAAACCCAAAAGACACTCCTTCTGCTTACAGAGAAGAGGTCTCCTTAACCGGACGTGAATAGTCTCCATGATTCTTCCCCATTTTCTAATTTTTTTTCTCTCAATAAATATTTTACCTCCGTCCTATGTTTAACCATGGATATAAAAAAAACTCAGTCCTCCCCTTTCTATAGCTATTATATAGTTTTGTACCCCCCCCCCCCAGAAATAATGAAATATATATATATATATATATATATATATATATATATATATATATATATATATATATATATATAACACATTTTACCAAAACTGGTGCGTGCATTAGCAAGGTGCATAGAGAAGTAAGGAGTTGAATTCTGCGGTTGACTACAAGCACACCTTTTTTAATCAGTCATAAACCATCTATGCAGTTCTTAAACCATCGTACCTACGAGGCGCCTTCAATAATTTTCAAAACTTTTTTTCATATGGTTACTTTTACTGATAATACACACATGAAACTCTAGTCCCCTTCGAAGTAATCTCCTCCGGCTGCAATGCACTTGTTGTAAGTTTCTAATAAATTTTGGAAGGCCTCATGGAAGTACTCTTGTGTGAGCGTGTCAATGACCCTCATCACAGCCTCTTTCATCTCCTCAATTGTCTCATAACGATAGCATCTAAGGTTTTCCTTGAGCTTACAGAATAACCAAAAGTCACAGGGAGCAAGGTCTGGACTATAGGGAGGGTGAGGAACTTTCTTGATACCAATCTTGATCATGGCGTGCTTATTTCTGGCCTTCTCTGAGCACCCTTGGGACAAACTTCACGCAAATCGTTCTTATCTTCAGTTTTTCGCAAATAATTATGTCTGGGGTTCCCACACTGACATCAAACTGTGCACTTATTTTCTCTATAGACACATGACAGTCCTTATCCATGAAATTCTTTATTTGGCCAATCAACTCTGGTGTTCTGTCTTCCTTACACCTCACACGCCTCTCATCATCCCTCACAGATTCCCTGACTACCTTGAATCTCTTATGTCACTCAAAAACAGATGCACGATTCATACAAGATGGTCCAAAGGCAGTCTGATGCATTCCATACGTTTCTGTGGCAGCTTTTAAAGTTTTAAACAGAATTTTATTGCATATCGTTCTTCTAAAGATTGCAGCTTTGAAATTCACCAGCTGTGACAATCACGCTTTAGTAGGGTGTATTTCAATTTCTACTGTGGCTGTTCATTTAAACCTTAAATCATTAAAATTGGTCAGCCATTTCATAAAATGTATAGCACTAATATACTGAATTTTCATGTGTGTACGACAATTTTAAATGCCTGAACCAAAAAACAAAAATCCGGAAACTTATTGAAGATAACCCGCGTTTACCTTCTTTTTTTTCTTTTTTTTTTTTGTATTTATATTTCTTCCATTTTCTTCTTTTTTCTTATTTTTAAGCATCGATATTTTTTTCCTTTCCTTTTCTTTTACCGTATAAGAAATCAGGTTTTCTAAACGAAATCACCTGCGTTCGAATTTCCACCATTTTGGCTTTGATTTTTGTGAAACTAAATAAATAACTCAAAGAGATTGTGAATCTTTTGTCCGTTTGGCAAGAAGAACTGAACATTTTTACGCAGCAGACGACGCCATATTCGCCGAACGCATTCGCCATTTTGTTTTTTTTTTCTGATACCGTCTAGCTTGCATCAATTCATTTTTACCTTGATTTTGACTCGTTCAAACCTCTTTCTTTTCCTTTCTTTTTTCTTATGCACCTGCGAAGGGGGTGGGGGGCAGATGACATATATTCTCGAGTATACAGTATGTTTATTATACAAACATAATTGATTACATACGTGCAAACATGTTTCAGTAGAATCTCAATTCAAGAATAACACCTCCCCCTCGCACAACTCCCCCTACTGCTCACATTTACAAAGTATACCCCCTACTTTTTCCACAACGTAAACCACACCCTAATATCTTATAAAAACTTATGTATCTTTAACTCCCGTTTCAATATCGACCATTTTTTTTTTTTTGGTCTGAAGAAGTGTTATCCTTAAATTGGGATGCCACTGAAACATGTATGCACATATTTAACTAATAATGTTTGCATAATAAACAGACTATATACCAGCTCTGTCCTGCATTGTGCACTTTTTAATAATCATGCGAGTTTCATTGGATTTACATATAGGAACCTAATCGATACAACCATTATATATATATACTAGCAATCGGTGCCCGGCGTTGCCCAGGTGTTTTGAGGTTAATGCTGAGAAAAAAAAACGGTCAATTTTTTAAACTTTGACCCCTATTATGACTTCTTAACATTTATTGTTTAGGGATCAAGTAAAGGTAATAAGTTAGATCCATGTCCAAGGAATCTATATCTAAAATATCACGTGTTTAGACCCAAAATTGTAGGAGGAGTTTGGTAGAGTTCTCAAAGGTCAAATCGTTTGATAGCGAGGCCAAATTTCGCGAATTTGGCCTTTTTTTAAAGCAGTTTGGCCTTCAAAATTTATGTTTGGCCTTTTTCTTCACCGATGAAATCTGGGGACGCAACGGAAATTTTCGGCTAAAAAATGTTGTTACTATGCACATCTATGTATTGAAATACAATTTGTGGCAAAATTTCAGGAAAAACTAATGGATGGTTCTCTCGCAATAGTCCGGACAATTCGCTAAATTATCTCGTCAAAACCTTAAATCTCGAATTTTTGTGCATTTTTTTTCGGGGGGGGGGCTAATTTGGCATAATAGTGTCCATTTAATAGGATTATCTTGAAAAAATAAAAAAATAAGGAAAATTACCAAAAAAAAACCAAACAAGAACAACAAAAGTGTGCCGTATTTTTAAAAGTTTTATTGCGTTGTTTTTATTTGCTTTTTTTATTTCATCGGTGAAGAAAAAGGCCAAACAGAAATTTGAAGGCCAAACTGCTTTAAAAAAAGGCCAAATTCGCGAAATTTGGCCTCGCTATAAGAAAAAAAAAATGGGGAAATCCCCCTACTTGAACTTTCTGTTTAATTAATAATGACTCGCTTGTAGCGTTGATTTTTTTCTTTTTTCGCTATAAAAAAATAACTACTTGATGAAATTACGTGATTTTTTCTGTAGGAAAACTTTATCCCATGACGAGTACGTACAATATATATATATTTTTTTAAATATTTCCATTTTTTAATGTCAATGGAAAACTGCACAAGTACCCAAACCCGAAATGTAAAGACCACGAGTGAAGGCGCTTTTTTTTTTTTTTTTTTGGTTTAGTTTCATAATGGCGGCCGTGATGTCGGAGGTTCGATTGTTAGATTGTCAGTTTCGTATTTTTTTAATTTGTAAATCGCAAGTTAGGAAAAAATTAAACCCTTCCAAGATGGACAATAAATCAAGCCATAATATTTTATGGTAAAGGTAAGAGCCTACGAACCATAGTTTTTTAGGAGATGTGATTATTGGATTAACCAATCAGAAATCGTCTGTGGCACACACATCTCTGTTTTTATAGATATATAGATAGATAGAAGATATATATATATATATATATATATATATATATATATATATATATATATATATACTAGCAAAAGTATCCGTCGTTGACTGGGTTCAAAAATTGCCTACAAAAAATGGAGTCTGATTTATTAAAGTATGATAGGTTATGAAAAGGGAGGGTTGTAATGAGATAGCTTCGAATTTGAGAGTATTAAAATCAAAGCAAAATATGATGAAAGTAAAAATAAAATAGATAAGCCACATAATTTATTATACCATACCTGTTCACACTGAAACACTTATCACAATATTCTATGAATCTATATTTTAAAAAAAACCTTGTTAAACTTTGTGACATATTTCCATTCTATGGGGGTCAGGCGCGAACGAACACTCTATAATTTTATTATACCATATTTCTTCAAACAGAAACATAATTATCAAAGTATACTTACGCAGATAGATATGAAAAGTCTTTATTAACGCAGACCCCACAATTTTATTATACCATACCTATTTAAGTTAAAACATACTTATCCAAGTACATTTATATCAAAAACATTTGTAAACGTTTTTTTTTTTATTTTTTTATTTTTATTTCCATACTTTGTGGACCAGGCGCGAACGCAGATCCCACAATTTTAATGAACCACTGTTCTGCCAGATCAAGCATACCCATTCCTGTGTCTCAATACATCTTCTATCATTATATGTAATCAGTTTTTTAAAATAGTCAACCATATAGGAGCCTATTCGTGACCAGACACATACACACAGACGTTCAGCTTTATATCATATATATACATGTGTGCGTGTGTGTGTGTGTGTTTGTGTGTGCGCGCGCGTGCGTGTGTGCGCGTGCGTGTATGTGCGTGCGTGCGTGTGCGTTCTCTCTGTTTTATTTTACTTCAGTCAAATGTATGTAACAGACATGTGGGTGTAACAGACATGTGTGTGTAACAGATATGTGTGTGTAACAAACATGTGGGTGTAACAGACATGTGTGTGTAACAGACATGTGGGTGTAACAGACATGTGGGTGTGTCACATATAAGAACATCTCAAGCCCCTCTCGACGATTCATCCTTGCTCCCCCAAAAATCCGACTTGATTTTATTGTTTGGAGAAGTCTTTATTTGAATTCAATCGTTGACGGGACAACTCGACGAATATTGGCTGAAGAGAGCTTGATAAGGATACCTTAAACGGGCCTTATTATCGGGCTTGAAACCGACGGTACCAATGACCTGTCTCAACTAACAACTTTCTGTACACAAAATATAAGTACGCTCTTAAAATTTGGATTTTCCTTTTAATTGAGCACTCTGCTGGAATTCTTTTTCCAAAAAAAACTAATCAAATTATATATATATATATATATATATATATATATATATATATATATATATATATATATATATATATATATAATAGATGTGTGGCTGTATAACTCATGTTCTCTACCGATCCAAGTTATGACGACAGGACCATTGCCAGTACCCTCAAAATGCATCACTAGATTGCCACGAATAACAGAGACGTGCACAGGGTGATGAAAACAATGCTTTCGGTCACGATTATAGTCTGTGGTGTGGTTCCAAGTAAGGGCCACATCATGCCACCTAACATCTTCAAAATTGGCTTGAAAGTCAACACTAAAGTGTACCTAGATGTGCTGCAGCGTGTGTTTATTACATCGTGCAATCTGGGAGGGGGGCTAGCAGACTCTGGATTTCCAAACCTTTCTTTCTACAGGAAACAACAAACATTAAACACATGAACACAGATATTTAGTTTCGGATAAAGGTAGAGTTTCATTTAACATATAATCTTATTTTTATGGCTGACAAGAGAATGAAAATAACTAATAAATAAATTGCGGTGTTTTTTCTTCCCACACCAGAAAACAGTTTTGGCAAAAAAAAACGACATATTTGCTGAAAACATACGCCATTTTTTTTTTTTTTAATTTTGTGGACTGCAATTGATTTCTCTTCGGATTATGACTCTTTCAAATCTATTTCGTTCGGTTTGCTATTCGTGTTTATATTTCCTTTGTATATTCTTCATCAATAAATTCGAGTCATTCTTTAAAACGCGCGTGCGCATATCTATCTATCTATCTATATATATATATATATATATATATATATATATAGTCATCCACATACAGTACTGTTTCGCTGTTTCACAGCTCATCAGTGCGGCTAGACAGGCAACTACCTCAAGCCAGGATTGAAACCCGACCGTTTGTACGGCAGTCAAGGCTCCTAACCATTACGCTATTGGCGGCTGCTTGAACGAGTAGTGAGTTTAATGATGTTTTGATATCGTTCGATATTTTATATATATATATATATGCGTGTGTGTGTGTGTGGATATATATGCACACATATATATATATATGTGTGTGTGTGTGTGTGTGTATGTATGCATATATATATATATATATATATATATATATATATATATATATATGCAAAACTGTTTCTCTATTGCATATTTCATTAAAAATAGATGTTTTGTCTATTATTATATAAACACTCGATACATGCGCACATACATATACGCAGACACATACATACACACATACACACATACACACATGAGAATGTGTGTATGTGTGTATAGACACTTCCTAACATAGAACGAATCTTTGATCTACATACTTTTAAACAATTTAAAAAGTGTTTTCCTTC
>NC_136526.1:2799847-2852347 GCF_053919585.1 Euprymna scolopes | reverse complement strand
CAATTGATTTCCAACCGAGTCTAGACGATAAAAAGGGGAGATAATTCAAAAAGAAAAGGAATGTATAAAGACCAAATAACTTAATAATAAACGTAGAAAAAATAAACATTGGAACAAAATCTTCCTCTTATTGTTTTTCCTTCTTTTTCCCCCCTTTTCTTTCCTCGTTATTACCTTTTTTCTCTCGTTTTTCTTTCTTTTCTTTTTTCATTTCTTCATTTTTTTCGTTTCTTTGTCGTTTTTCCCTCGTCTTTCTTTTTCTACCCCATTTTCGTTCTTTCTTTTTCTTCTTTTTTTTCATTTTGCCCTGATTTCTTCTGTGTTTTCTTCTTTCATTTTTTTCCTTTATTTCTTCCTTCTTTACTTTTTCTTTTATTTCTTTTCTTTATTTTTACGTCATTTTTTCTTTATTTTTTTCTTCGTGTCTTTTCTTTATTTTTACGTTATTTTTCTTAATTTTTTTTTCATTCATTTCTTTCTTTCATTTCTTTCCTTTATCTTTTTCGTCATTTATTTTCTTCATTTTATCTAAAAAATTTTTCCTTTTTTCTTCCTTCATTTCTGTACTCTATTTTTTAATTCATTTCTCTCCTTTATTTTTACGTCATTTTTTTCATTTTCTTCTTCATTTCTTTTCTTTATTTTTACGTAATTTTTTTCATTTTCTTCTTCATTTTTTTTTATTTTTACGTCATTTCATTCCTTTATTCTTTCATTTATTTTCTTTATTTTTTTCTCTATTTTTCCTTTATTTCTTCCTTAATTTCTTTTATTTTATTTTACGTAATTTCTTTCTTTTATTTTTTATTTACTTCTTTCTTTTTTCCACCTACTTGTCATTTTTCTTCTTTTCCTTCTTCCTTTGGTTCATTTTTCCTCTTGTTATACTTCTTCCTGTTTTTCATCTTTTCTTTCTTTTTCACTTTTATAATTCAAAGACAGACAAGCTGATTGTTGCCATAAATTTTTCCTGTCGTCTGCTCAGCGAAATAAAGCGGCCATTTTTATTCGATTGACCAATTTTCGATTTTCCCCCTGGACGAAGTTTTTTTTTTTTTTTGTCCATGACATACATGTCTGTTAGGAATATCGGTTCCACTACGCCGATTGCTCTCCGCCTATCCATAAAGTATAAAAACACTTGTAACTATTTAAGTAGTTCCAGATCTAAATCCGAATCTGTTTTTACGATTTGCAAAGTATTTGTTCAGCCATTTTGTTTTTCTTTGAGCTTTATTACCTTCTAGACAGAATCTTTTGCTTTTAATTTTAGTACTGGTCACAACATTCGTCTATCTACAAAACTGAAGGTCTTTTCTCCCTCCTCTATGGTTGCGAGACGTGGAAACTGTATCGCAGACATATCAGGAAACTAGAGCTCTCCGGTCAATCCTGAACATATTGTGGCAGGACTGCATTATCAATATGGAGGTCTTCAACCAAGCAGAGTCCACCAGCGTAAAGACCACCATCATCAACCCCCAACTTCGATGGGTTGGACACGTGATTCGAATGGAGTGTCGGATTCCGAGACGCCTGATGTACAGGGAGCTCTAGGCTGGCAAAAGAAACCAAGATTGACCACTTCTTTGATCTTAAGCGCGTGGTACAATGGGGAAAGGAGTGGCTGGTTACTTTTAATGCATCTATTGAAAATGAATGGCCCTCGTCTTGGGAAGGCCTCGTGTTTTGACAAGCTTCTGGAGTTGACTTTTACTCCTGATCTTAAATGGAACACGTACATCAAATCTGTTGCCAAAGCCGCTGGAAAAATGGTGGGATCCTTTTTCGATCCAGTAGATATCTCACTGCTGATGCAATTCTCTATATAAGAGCCAGGTACGTCTGGGCAGCTGCTAGAAAGGGCTTGAAAGAGTTCAAAATAGACTTCGTAGCCTCGTAGGAGATGTCCTTTTCTCTTCCCTGCAACCTCTTTCTCACAGAAGAGATGTTGCAGGTCTGTCTCTGCTTTATCGTTATTTTCATGGCAAGTGCTCTGGCCTAAAACCGATCACATAGATTTTCCCAAATCTCAGTACTCTGTATATCAAATTTCAAGTCTGTAGATTAAAAATTGACAGAGTTATTGCGTATAGAAATGTACACACACACACACACACACAGGCACTTTCACTTATATATATATATATATATATATATATATATATATATATATATACTAGCATGGGCGCCCGGCGTTGCCCAGGTGTTTGGATGTGTATGCTGAAAAAAAAGAAAATGGTACCCGTACCTGTACCGCAAAGGAGGAAAAGAACGGGGTAAAACCTAACGTTTATGCTACTACGACCACCGCCAAACCGAAAGCAATATTTTTTAAAAATTAAGGCTAGACAATCTAAAGGAGAGGGTAACTTTAAAAAATATCGGCGAAAAAAGTGATCCCCCCTGTAGAAAAGTGCCTAGTTGAAGGGGAAGATATTAATGTTTTTAGCCAATTTTTCGATATTTGTCGTATGAAAGATCGAACTTTAAAACAATACTGATCTTTTTTTTTTTTTTTTTTTTTTTTTACAAAGGCATCACCACATTATCAAGGCCCAGAGGCCACTCAAGGATAAGGGTTAAAGAGTGTACAGTAGAAGTTGGTCAATATAGTAATCATTAGTAATGAAAATTTGGTAAATTTAATAACTTATATGGAACGGCTCATCAAGAACTTATTTACTTTAGACTTGAACAAAACCATATTGTAGTCAGCCGGAAAGCAGGAAAACGGAAGACAATTCCACAGGCGTGCAGTTCTCAGAAAGAAGCTTTGTTCATGGAATCTACGTTTAGGTTTAGGGACAGATAAAGAGTGGGGGAAATTATTGATAGTGTTTACAGCTAGACGAGTGTTTCTTGTGAAAGTTTGGCGAGGGGGGACCATAGATTGAAGCTCAGTTGAACACTTTCCATGAAAATAACGATACATCAGAGACAAACTCGCAACATCTCTTCTGTGAGATAGAGGTTGCAAGGAGGAGAAAAGGACATCTCCTACGAGGCTACGAAGTCTATTTTGAACTCTATCAAGGCAGGACAAGTCCTTTCTAGCAGCTCCTGCCCAGATGTGGCAACAGTATTCCATCCTTGGACGTACCTGGCTCTTATATAGATAGAGAATAGCATCAGCAGTGAGATATCTACTGGATCGATAGAAAGATCCCACCATTTTTCCAGCGGCCTTGGCAACAGATTTGATATACGTGTTCCATTTAAGATCAGGAGTAATGGTCAAGCCCAGAAGCTTGTCAAAACTTGAGGCCTCCTGAAGACGAGAGCCATTCATTTCAATTGATGACAAATGTGGATTAGAATGTTGATGATGTAAAGAGAGAAGCTTGGTTTTAGATGCATTAAAAGTAACCAGCCACTCCTTTCCCCATTGTACTACGTGCTCAAGATCAGAGGAGAGAGAATTGGAGAGAACTTGCTCGTTTACTGTCTTAGATGTGCTACCATAAATGGTAGTGTCGTCAGCATAAATGTCTACAAATGATGTAAGGATATGATTTGGAAGATCATTAATGTAGATCAGGAAAAGAGTTGGGCCCAGGATGGATCCCTGAGGGACACCGGCATTAATACTGTGAGCTTCTGATTTTTGCCCCTCAACTACTACTCTTATGAACCTATCAGAAAGAAATGATTTAATAATTGAGAAGACTTTTCCAGCTATACCATAGCTAGCGATCTTATGAAGTAAACCTTTATGCCATACCCTATCAAAGGCTTTAGATATGTCAAGAGCAATTGCCCTAGAAAGATTGCCACCGTCGAGAGATTTGCTAATCCTATGCGATATAACTGTAAGGACATCTGCTGTAGATCTAGCAGAACGGAAACCATATTGAGTGTCACTAAGAAGGTTATTTTTGTTGAGATGTTTGATTACTTCTGTATTTAATACAGATTCTAGCAACTTACTCATGACGCACAGGAGACTTATTGGCCTGTACTGAGAGGGGGATGAGCGATCACCTGAATTCTTAAATACAGGGCATACTGATGAGATTTTCCAGGGAGATGGGAAACTATTCTCCTTAAGACAACGTTTAAACAGTTTTGTAAGTATGGGCGCTAGTTCAGGTTGAAGTTTTTTGAGTACTATAATTGGAATACCATCAGGGCCAGTTGCTTTACTGGAATCAAGGTTTTTGATTAGCTTGGCAACATCACGTACAGATATACGTATATCACGTAGCGTGTTTTCTGATACAAGAGGAAATATTGGGGGTTGGCGGTCTTGGTCGCAAAGGGTAGAATTAGCTGCAAAGTTCTTGACAAAGAGTTTGGCTTTGTCTGATGCTGACGAGATTACCTCAGGTCCATTGATAATAGTTGGGATGGAGCACACGCTTCTGTTCAGGATTCTGTTTGCTATTTGCCAAAACTGGTGGGAACCAAGCCGCTGCTCAGCTACTTTGGACTTAACAGATTGAGCATATAACTCTCTTGCGTTCCTTATTACTTTCTTACAATGGTTGCTGGCAGTCCTGAAAACGGCTTTAGTTTCCATACATCTATTACGTTTGAAGCAGTGGAAAAAGTGATTTCTGTGCGCAATGGCAGCAGCACATTCTGGAGAGAACCATGGCTGGCTGTTAGGTTTTTGCTGAAACTTTTTAGAGGGTATGAAATGGTCAATACCTACAATTAACCATTCAGTTAGGTCTAATACTATAGAGGACAAATCCTTTTTAAACATGGAATGATCTTAAATATTGTATAATCAATCCATTATTTTCAGTCCCCCACCCATAATTTCTGGCTCCCATCTTATCTCGCAATTACTTATAACGTCACCAACTAACTTCGGAAGAACACCCCCCCATCCGATTTTGTTTTATATCATAAGTTGATCTTGTGAAAATCCGTCGCCTCTATTGAAAGTTTAAGGCAGACATGCAAACAGACATACATACATACATTTATATATTGGTAACTAAAAATTTTCGACCCAAACTGATGAAAAAGCTTGCCCTATCTCTTAATACACTTTATGTAAAATTTCAAATATTTGGACCAGAAATTGTCTGGGTAATTTGGAACAAACCGCAGACGTCATTTTTTTTAAAACTGACCTTTGCGGTCTCTACCAAATTACTCAGACAATTTCTGGTCTAAACATTTGAAATTTTACATGTCTGCCTATAACTTTCCACAGAGGCGACGGATTTTCACAAGATCAGTATCGTTTTGAAGTTCGGCCTTTCAGACGACAAATATCGAAAAATTGGCTAACAACTGGGGTCTTTTCTACAGGGAGGATCGCTTTTTTCGCCGATATTTTCGAAAGTGATCCCCTTTTTTAGGTTGTCAAGCCTTAATTTAAACCTGCGTCACTTCCGGTTTGGCTGTGGTCGTAACAGCAGAGACGTCACGTTTCCCTTCCCCCTCGTTCTTTTCCTCCTTCGCTGTTCCAGCCTGCCTTCCTACTACCACTTTTTTTTTTTGCTCAAAAAACGCCTCCAAACACCCGAGCAACGCCGGGCACCCATGCTAGTATATATATATATATATATATATATATATATATATATATATATATATATATATATATATATATATATATATATATATAAAGAAAGAAAGAAAACTAGAACTGTAAGTTGAAATTTACCATCCAAATTTATTGTTCGTCACAGTGGATTTAATTAAACAATTATTTTCGCCTTTCGAGAGAATTTTTATGCAAGTTGAAATATTAAGCGCAGTTTGTTTTTATTTTTTTTTTACATAACCAACATTTTTTGCACTTTTTTCTTGGCAATTCATGTCTACAATAAATTGCGGTTTCACTTAATGCCATGACTAGCAAATTCTAGAATTGCTACAAATATAATTTGCTGATTTCTTTATGTCCTCTGATGAGAAGAATAGCAAGAATAACATTCTTTGAAACTCCATGGAATAAGGACTTTGTAAATTGACTTTTGAGTATTCAGTCGAACAATAAATTTTGATTGTAAATTTCAATTTACAGTTTTAATTTTCTTTCTCTTATAATAAGCTCTACTCTCTATTTTTTTTTACACAGTGGTCACCACTTATCAAGGCTCGGAAGCCACTCAGGGATAAGGGTTATTGCAAGTACATTACGTTAGTGTGGAGATTTGATGAAGTGTTTACTTAAGGGGGAGGTTCATTAGGAATTTGTTAACGTTGGACTGTGTAAAAAAAATGGTTGACAAGTATTTTAGAACCCGTTCTACTTGTTGTTTTACAAAGGAATTTAACCTACTTCTCTAATTCTATAACCTATATTTTATTATGCATTCTTTCTAACAATGTGAATAGTTTCCAGCCAAATTTGTATTTATTATATATTTTAACAGAATCAATAATTTACTGGACATTCCACTAAAAACCTATTGTTCTTTAAAACTTATCTACAGGGTTCGATTCCCGTTTTATCTGATATTATTTTCATTTAACTAATTCTCTTTTTTTTTTACTTACATGAAAAGGGGACAGCCCTTTTCATGTAACACAAGGATGGAGTACTGTTGCCACATCTGGGCAGGAGGTACTAGAAAGGACTTATCCTGCCATGACAGAGTTCAAAATAGACTTCGTAGCCTTGTGGGGGATGTCTTTTCTCTTCCCTGAAACCTCTTTCTCACAGAAGAGATATTGCGAGTTTGTCTCTGCTTTATTGTTATTTTCATGGCAAGTGCTCGGCTGAGCTCCATTCTAAAATTTTTGCATAAAAGACTTTTAGCTTTGCTATCTTTATGCAAAATTATACTAATTTATGTGTTCTTTTGATATTTCTAGTCTTTTGATTTGTATCCATTTGTTAGAGACTATTACTAGTTGTACTGACGCCCTATATTGGAGTCAATTTCAAACAAATGAAATGAAATTCGCCGGTTGAATTCAGCTTTAATGATATTATGTATAAACAGACAGATGGTGTGGCTATGGGTTCCCCATTGGGACCAGCGTTGGCTTTCGTTACGTTGATGACACGTTTTTCTTATTTGACAACGAGACGAATACGGATGCTTTTTTTTTGTCCCTCAATAACGTTCGTCCAGCCCTTAAGTTTACGGTAAACAAGGAAACGAATCCTACTCTTCCGTTTTAGATGTTTTTTTTTTTTGTTTTGATTTTTTTTCGTTTTTTTTTTTTACATAAGCATCACCACTTATCAAGACCAAGAGGCCACTCGAGGATAAGGGTTAAGAGTGTACAGTAGTCAATTGGACAATATAGTAATCGTTAGTACTGGAAATTCGGTAAATTTGTTAACTTAAGTGGAACGGCTCATCAAGTACTTGTTTACATTGGACTTGAAGACAACCATATTGTAGTCAGCTGGAAAGCAGACAAACGGAAGACAGTTCCACAGGCTTGCAGTTCTAAGAAAGAAACTTTGTTCATGGAATCTACATTTAGGTTTAGGCACAGATAAAGAGTGAGGGGGAATTATTGATAGTTTTTCAGCTAGACGAGTGTTTCTTGTGAAAGTTTCGCGGGGGGCAAAGATTAGAGCTCAGTCGAGCACGATAAAGCAGAGGCAAACTAGCAATATCTCTTCTGTGAGAAAGAGGTTGCAGGGAAGAGAAAAGGGCATCCCCTACGAGGCTATGAAGTTTATTTTGAACTCTATCAAGGCAGGATAAGTCCTTTCTAGCAGCTCCTGCCCAGATGTGGCAACAGTGCTCTATCTCTGGCTTTTATATAGATAGAGAATTGCATCAGCAGTGAAGTGTCCATGACATCCTCATGTTTTCTTACTTCTGTTTATCGTAAACCAACCTTTACCGATCTCTATACGGGTTGGAACTCTTTGGGGCTTATAAATCAAAAATTTAATTTAATTAAAACTTTAGCACATAAGGCATTGATGATTTGTTCTAAAGTTAATCTGGATGACGAGCTTAAATTCATTATGAAGACCCTTCGTAATAATGGTTACCCTTTAGATATTGTTGAAGCTAATATTAATAAGAAAGTTTCCAATTTTTACAAACCTAAAGAAATCATAGTTAATAGATGTCCTGTTTACCTACGTCTACCTTGGCAAGGCAACATCAGTAACCGATTTGCTAAGCAAATTTCTTTGTCTGTGCAACGGTGTTATTTTGCATCGAATTTGCGTCCATTTGCAAAGATGTTCTCCCCCACCACCATAATGATTCTATTATTTATTTATTCAAATGTAGCAACAGCGCACACTACGTTGGGCGAACATCGCAAAGATCGGATTCTTGTTTGAAACAACACGTACCATCAAAGATTTGTTATGCAAATTTTTCACCCTCGAATGTTCTGAATAATACCTATGGTTCTGCGATTTGCGAGCACCTTATAAATAACTATGCATGTGCCACGAATTTCAGTGCTGAGATGTTTACGATCTTGAGTAAGTCGCACTCGCCCTTTCATTTAAAAAATTATAGAAACTACTTTTATTAAGCAAATAGAAAATCTCTTAGGACTTAATTTAGTCTCTATGTATTTTTACCCCGTTTATTTTTGTTTTTGTTTTTTGGTCTTTTTTTTTTACTTCCCCGCCATATTCATGACTATTTTTCTTTAATCGTAATTTCTTCCATTTAACTCTGTTGAGCGAGGAAAGAAACCTGATTAGCTAACCTTTATTTTCATTTTTTTATTTTTTTTAAATCATCACGTTGATTGGTCTGTATTTAGCCATTTTCAAATATATATATATATGTGTGTGTGTGTGTGTGTGTGTGTGTGTGTGTGTGTGTGTGTGTGTGTGTATATGTGTGTATATATATGTGTGTGTATATATATGTGTGTGTATATATATGTGTATATATGTCTATATATGTGTGTATATATATGCATATATATGTATATATATGTATATATATATGTGTATATATGTGTATGTATATATGTGTATGTATATATGTGTATATATATATATGTTTATATATGTATATATACATATGTATATATATGTATATATATGTGTATATATGTATGCGTGTGTATGTATATATATATATATATATATATATATATATATATATAATGTAATGTATGTTATATTTCATGTCTAAATATCCTAGTTTTAATCGAATACACATAGAGACAAACCAGACGAATTCTCTTTATAAATCGCTTAATCCCCTCACCGATTCTATCCGTTTGTTCTTCCCAAACACCAAACAATGTTTTCGATTTTTTCCCGCCATTGGGTTTTCCATCGAACCGTTCTTTTTTCAGTCGCCATTTTGTTTTCATAGGGCGATATTTTTTTTTACATAATTTGTTTCCTACCGTTTTTTTGTTTCGTATTTATTTATTTGCATCCATCTAGTTCTTGCTGCGCAAACGAATAGGTAAAATTCTGATACAGTAAATATATCGTGGGAATCAAACGGAATCCTTTGCGTTCTCTGTTTCCGGCAATAGCCAATTCCGGGTTTTGTCTGCGGTAATGTCTGGCATCGATTCCGGTAAAAAGGAAGGAAATGGCAATCAAATAAATAAAAAGAAGTTACAGGGAACAAAACAGGAAAATACGCATCGTATATTTAACATATAAAGTTATATGAAAGGAGTTAGGGTTAGTAGGCTATGTCTAAAAGATAGAAGATGTTAATATATTAAATTATATGAAAGGAGTTGTATTGGTAGGCTATATATAAAAGAATAATGGCAAAAAGGAATTTTCAATATTTTCCAATTTATTTGTCAATCAATGTGTCGTACAAGAAAGAAGGTGTTAATATCCATAATTTTCGAGAGTAGTATCTCTTCTTCAGAGGAGAAAATAAAAGAAAAGGAGTTATATTTGAAGGCTATATCAATGCAGTTCATAGGAAACACCGTGGATATAAAAGAATAATGACAATATTATTTTTATATGCTCTCGTGTCAACAGTGTTTCCTATAAACTGCATTGCCTTCAAATATTACTCTTTTTCTTTTATTTTCTATCTTGGTAGCGTTTCATTTTACTGGTGAAAATGATTGCACAGCAATAAAGAGGCTCTAACTCGAAATACATTATGAAACACATTGACAAAAATTCGATTATTATTTAGACGTTGTGACTAAACAATTAAGATTTGAGGAGCTGTGCTTGAAGGCTATGTCAATGCGGCTCGTGGGAAATACCGTGAACACGAGTTAGAATATACAAGAATAATGACAATATTATTATTTTATACGCTAACCCGTATCAACAGTGTTTCCTACAAACCGCATTGATTTAGCCTTCAAACACAACTCCTTTTCATACTACACACAATGCTCAAGCAAACTACAGCATCAATTAACTGATTAACTGATGAAAAAAAACGCAAAGCTGGGCCTCATCAGTTTTTAACAACTTATTTTTATGAAGCTTATTTTTATAAGTTTTCCTTTCTTTTGGAAGATTAAAAACATGTAAAGGTTGTTGGAATATTTTGGAACACTAATGGGGTATGATCCCACACATTCGGACGATTCTATTTATAAAATTTCTCTGAAAAAAGCCTTTTGTAGACTTACAGAAAAAGCGAACACACATACAAACATACATTCATTTTCGCTTTTATATTTAATTTTACTGTGGGATGGTTTTTTTGAGTTTGTTTTTTACCCAACTTTGTCTGGTTTTGTTTCCCCAACGTGTTGAGGTAAACCAGCTCCCCTTTATTAGGGGAGTGTGTCTAAATGAAAACAATTGTCTGATATGACAGTGAAAACCGACATTGACCAAACATCTATTTGCTTTCGCGCCTTAGTTTCACCAGTTTCGCTTTTATACGAAAAAGCCGAATCAATACAAGAGGGGCCGAAATAGCAAGAATCGTGTAAAATCTAGCCGTGATGCGCTTTCGCAATTTGGACATATTATGATCTACACAGTATATAGGACGTTCTAAGCAATAGTATTGCAATATTTTGGAGTATAATGGGGTATGATCCCACACAGTCGGACGATTCTATTTATAAACGATGCTGCTAAGAACTGACGAATCAAATTAATTCACGTTCTGCTACAAACCAATCAGAAACCAGAATTGCTTCATAAATATTAAACCTTTTCTGGAGCAATTTCACATGTTCTTTTCCCGGGTTTCGACACGGTAAGAATATTTTGTTCTGTGGAACTGTCTACTACAAACAAGTCACCTACCAGGACTTGTGTGTAACAGCGAACCATCTGAAACTGTTCTGAAACTCAAAATGGCTTACACTTCTAGAATTGAATGTAATCGTATTTTCTTGCCCTACATTTTGAAAATAGTCACAACCACGTTGCATGATGGGTAATTTTCAATAAAATTAAACAGTTTTATAATTATAGTTCATATCTAAGGTTACTCTTGAAAATTAGGGACATCAAGCATCTTATACGACACATTATGTTGGCTACTAAACGTAATATAAATGAAAATTATTGAAAATCAAGCAAAGTACACAATTAATTGATTAACTTTTACTGGTGAAAGAAAAAAGAGCAAAGCTGGATCTCATCAGTTTTACACAATATATTTTTTAAGTTTATTATTTTATAAGTTTTCCTTTTTTTGGGGGGGGGATTAAAAACTGTTGTAGACCCGTGTTAGGGGTTACAAATTAAAGAAACCACAAGTTGTGTAAAGTGTATAAAATATAATATGTATTTATCATAAAGAATACAGGAGCCACTAAAGACATATAAGAGGAACGTGCTCGTAGCATGCGGTGGTTAAACATGGTATGAATGTCCCCCTTTTAGTCTCTGAAACCAGTGTCATTCATAGGACTGGTTGATTCCACCAAATAAAGGTGGTCTGTACTCCACAACAATCTTTTTGTATCCCCTTTTTATCTTATTCTATAAAACTGGTTGATTGTATATGTGAGCCGGAGTCGTCATTATAGGAGTCGGAGTCGAACTTTTACTATATGACTCTGCAACCCTGGTTGTCTCATTCAATCCACATAAGTTGGCAATAAACCAACACTATAAAGTGAGTCGATCAAGCAATTACTGCTTTCTTGTTTGAACGACCGCCACGCATAATTCTATCCCCCCCCCCCACACACACACATCGAGTTCTGATAAGTAAAAAAATAAGTACAGTTTAGAATTAAACCTATTTCTGGATTTTTTTTTTTTTTTTACGATAAACTTATTTTTGAATTATTCGGACTACTGTTCTCATCTTGAGTCGCTGTAACCGTAAATGGCTGAATCATGTCATCGACTCTGCTGCCGACTGACAAGGGTGGATGGCTTTGATGCAAGATGCGGTTAACACTATTGGGACTGGCTCAACTCATCCTAATGCCTAATTTGCTCGGGGGGGGGGGCAAATAAATACTTCAAAGTGTAGTATCTGTTCTTCAGATGCTGCACTTCAATTTCTTGTTCTCTTTCGGTGGAGAAGCAGTCCTTCACGACTGAGACAATTTTTACTTTTGTACCTTTTCTCCACGTTAAAAAACGACCCTGGTGTCTAACTCTGTCCTCGTGGGGAGGCATTGTAAATAGGTACAACAAAAAACATCTAAAGATATTGAATGAGATGCACTAATGTAATCGTATTTTCCCGCCCACCATTTTTAAAATAGTCGCAACTACGTTGCATGATGGGTAATTTTCAATAAAATTAAACAGTATATACAGGATGTCCGTAAAGTTACTATACAGTCTTATTGTTTTATTGTATTAGATTTGTATTAATAGTTAATATTTATTTTTTTTACAGGTTTATTTAATCAAGCATGCCACGCAAGCTAACTTTGGAAGAGCGCAAATTTATTTTGAAGCGATATTGGAAAACAGAAAACGCACAGGAATATTTGTCATAGAAATTGTTTGCCTTGATTGTTAGTCTTTTCGGATGTAACACGTATATTTTCTGAGATTTTTATACACAGAAAGGTGTTATTTCTTTTTATTTCTTTTGTTACAAATAAATATTTTAATACAATGCCTTACTGTACTGTTAATATATTACAGGGTGTCTGTATAGTAACTTGTAAGACTGTATAGTAACTTTACGGATACCCTGTATATTATTCCTTAATTGGAATTCATTTTTTAGATGATCATTACATATATTCATTTATTTTTATTTCGGACTATTATTTCCATCTTTATTAGTTGTTTTCATCTTTATTGGTTTATTCCAAATGGACACACCTCTCCTGTATCTGGAATGGATCCAAAGATGGCTTTATGGCTGGGTTCAAACCTCCCGACCAACAGGAATTGTCACCCCTACACTGATAATTGCGTAAGCATGAAACAATAGTGTCTGTAGGTATAAATGAACAATAATTATTAAATTATAATACTGATATATATATATATATATATATATATATTGAGTTCTGAAAATATATATGGCAATTAAGCTACACAAGATATTCCGCGTTTCATTCTCGTGAGAATTCGTCAGACATAGACAATATATATTCTCATAACTTACTATCTAACTCTACCTATGTATTGAGCATTGTTGAAGTAAATACTGAAAAGTTACACATAAAATTATATCTTCTTATATTAATTTATGTGATTGAATGTAGTCATATATATATATATATATATATATATATATATATATATATTATACACATGTATATATGTATATATATATGCATATATATGTGTATATATATGTATATATGTACATGTGTGCGTATATATATGTATATATATATATGTGTGCGTGTATATATATTTATATATATATATATATGTATAAGTGTGTGTTTGTGTGTATGTATGTGTGTGCTGGGGTGGAGAGGACTCCCGTAAGCCGTGGTGAAGGCAACCTTTCTAGGAGAAGCAAATCTCTGATTTAAAAAACCATAAAGCGGGAGACCAGTACCCGCATTAGGCTGGTCTGCAGTTTAACTTGTTGCTGGCTATCTTGCTCTTGCTTGTTGCTGGATCTCAACATCTTGAACCGAGAGAGAGACTTAGCTGTCGTACAAAGCTAAGACTCTGTAACATCATCTGTGTATAGATACTCCCTCAGGCATTTGTCTATAAAAATGGTCCTGTGGCAATGGAAGTCATTTTCGGGCTTATGGACTTTAAGTGTCTGAGGGAGTGGCACTCGTCTGACAAGACGTTGCAATCATCATATATATGTATATACGTATATATATACATATATATATGTATGTATGTATGTATGTATATATATGTATATATATACATATACATATATATATGTATATATGCATATTTAATTATTATAGTAAAAAAATAATTGTGATAGCCCTTTAAGAAATTCGTTTATTATCGTTGAGCACTTTCAGTTGAATTAAAGTCGGTCAATTTAGCTCTTATGCATAGATCATCGTATAACGATTAGATCACTGTCTGGCTGACGTAAATGAACATTTAAAATTAAAAATATTTTTAAATTCAACGTTATTTCACGCGGTTAATGGTAGCCGAATTGATTAGGTTTTGCGGGGTTCAAATCGTTCGACTGGTGTGTTAATCGTGACACCTTGCACTGAAGATTCCCGAAAGGATGAAACACTAGTGTGTCTGTAGGTATATAATTATTATAGTAAAAAATAATTATATATATATATATATATATATATATATATAGTTTGTTTTTTTTACATAGGCATCACCACATTATCAAGGCCCAGAGGCCACTCAAGGATAAGGGTTAAAGAGTGTACAGTAGAAATTGGTCAATATAGTAATCATTAGTAATGAAAATTTGGTAAATTTGATAACTTATATGGAACGGCTCATCAAGAACTTATTTACTTTAGACTTGAACACAACCATATTGTAGTCAGCCGGAAAGCAGGAAAACGGAAGACAATTCCACAGGCGTGCAGTTCTAAGAAAGAAGCTTTGTTCATGGAATCTACGTTTAGGTTTAGGCACAGATAAAGAGTGGGGGAAATTATTGATAGTGTTTACAGCTAGACGAGTGTTTCTTGTGAAAGTTTGGCGAGGGGGGACCATAGATTGAAGCTCAGTTGAACACTTTCCATGAAAATAACGATATATCAGAGACAAACTCGCAACATCTCTTCTCTGAGATAGAGGTTGCAAGGAGGAGAAAAGGGCATCTCCTACGAGGCTACGAAGTCTATTTTGAACTCTATCAAGGCAGGACAAGTCCTTTCTAGCAGCTCCTGCCCAGATGTGGCAACAGTATTCCATCCTTGGACGTACCTGGCTCTTATATAGATAGAGAATAGCATCAGCAGTGAGATATCTACTGGATCGATAGAAAGATCCGACCATTTTTCCAGCGGCCTTGGCAACAGATTTGATATACGTGTTCCATTTAAGATCAGGAGTAATGGTCAAGCCCAGAAGCTTGTCAAAACTTGAGGCCTCCTGAAGACGAGAGCCATTCATTTCAATTGATGACAAATGTGGATTAGAATGTTGATGATGTAAAGAGAGAAGCTTGGTTTTAGATGCATTAAAAGTAACCAGCCACTCCTTCCCCCATTGTACTACGTGCTCAAGATCAGAGGAGAGAGAATTGGAGAGAACTTGGTCGTTTACTGTCTTAGATGTGCTACCATAAATGGTAGTGTCGTCAGCATAAATGTCTACAAATGATGTAAGAATATGATTTGGAAGATCATTAATGTAGATCAGGAAAAGAGTTGGGCCCAGGATGGATCCCTGAGGGACACCGGCATTAATACTGTGAGCTTCTGATTTTTGCCCCTCAACTACTACTCTTATGAACCTATCAGAAAGAAATGATTTAATAATTGAGAAGACTTTTCCAGCTATACCATAGCTAGCGATCTTATGAAGTAAACCTTTATGCCATACCCTATCAAAGGCTTTAGATATGTCAAGAGCAATTGCCCTAGAAAGATTGCCACCGTCGAGAGATTTGCTAATCCTATGCGATATAACTGTAAGGACATCTGCTGTAGATCTAGCAGAACGGAAACCATATTGAGTGTCACTAAGAAGGTTATTTTTGTTGAGATGGTTGATTACTTCTGTATTTAACACAGATTCTAGCAACTTACTCATGACGCACAGGAGACTTATTGGCCTGTACTGAGAGGGGGATGAGCGATCACCTGAATTCTTAAATACAGGGCATACTGATGAGATTTTCCAGGGAGATGGGAAACTATTCTCCGTAAGACAACGTTTAAACAGTTTTGTAAGTATGGGCGCTAGTTCAGGTTGAAGTTTTTTGAGTACTATAATTGGAATACCGTCAGGACCAGTTGCTTTACTCGAATCAAGGTTTTTGATTAGCTTCGCAACATCACGTACAGATATACGTATATCACATAGCGTGTTTTCTGATACAGGAGGAAATATTGGGGGTTGGCGGTTTTGATCGCAAAGGGTAGAATTAGCTGCAAAGTTCTTGACAAAGAGTTTGGCTTTGTCTGATGCTGACGAGATTACCTCAGGTCCATTGATAATAGTTGGGATGGAGCACACGCTTCTGTTCAGGATTCTGTTTGCTATTTGCCAAAACTGGTGGGAACAAAGCCGCTCTCAGCTACTTTGGACTTAACAGATTGAGCATACAACTCTCTTGCGTTCCTTATTACTTTCTTACAATGGTTGCTGGAAGTCCTGAAAACGGCTTTAGTTTCCATACATCTATTACGTTTGAAGCAGTGGAAAAAGTGATTTCTGTGCGCAATGGCAGTAGCACATTCTGGAGAGAACCATGGCTGGCTGTTAGGTTTTTGCTGAAACTTTTTCGAGGGTATGAAATGGTCAATACCTACGATTAACCATTCAGTCAGGTCTAATACTATAGAGGACAAATCCTTTTTAAACATGGAATGCAGAGGTAGATCAGATATAAATGTACGGAAGCTATTCCAGTCAGCCTTAGTGTATCGATATACTGTACGATGAAGAGGTACGTCTGGGGACTTATTACATTTCATTTTTATCTTAATTGATACAACAGAGTGGTCGGAAGATCCAAGAGGCGACAGAACAGAAACTGAACATAGTTCAGGGCAAGTTGTGAGAAAAAGGTCTAGTAGGCTCGCATACTGGCCGTCATTATCGGGCACACGGGTAGGTTCCTGAACAATCTGAGTGAGGTCATAGGCAATGGAGAAATCATGACAGAACCTCCCCTCATCATCGGTCTTGTTTGAGTGTTATAGTGTTATAATGGAATAATTCCAGGAGGAAATCCGGGTATGAGAGCTCAATGTGGTAAACAGAGCAATAACATAAAAATATAACACGGAAATTACATAATTGTCGCTCGACAATTATGTACCTATTTACTATGCCTCCCCACGTTATATATATATATATATATATATATATATATATAAATATATATATATATATATATATATATATAAATATATATATATAAATATATATATATATTTATATATATATATATATATATTTATATATATATATATTTATATATATATATATATTTATATATATATATATATATATATTTATATATATATATATTTATATATATATATATATATTTATATATATATATATTTATATATATATATATTTATATATATATATATATATATATATATTTATATATATATATATATATATATATATATATATATATATATATATATATATATATATATTCTAGCAGGGAGACCTGACGTTGCCAGTGATTAAATGTGGATCAACGAATATTTCTGTTGGGTTGGTACCCCTACAGATCCTGACGATGGACTATTCCTGACGTCACTTCCGGTAACTAATTTCTACTATTGAGCAATCTGGAGCCTTCTTTGTCCTTCCAGTTGAGCGGAGTTCCCACTCAACACGCACACGTTTCTTTATTTTTTTGTGTTTGTTTTTCTCACTCTTCTTTCAACAACATTTAACCACAATTTTTTTAACTTTGACCCCTATTATGATCCCTTAACATTTATTGTTTTGGGCTCAAATCAAGTTGTTAAGTTAGATCCATGTCCAATAAACCTATATCTAAAATTTCAAGTGTTTAGACCCAATATTTTCGGAGGAGTTTTGTAGAGTTCTCAAAGGTCAAACCGTTGAACATTGACCCCTTAACAGACAAAATTTCTGACCGAAAACTGATCACATCGATTTTTCCAAATCTCAGTATCCCGTATATCAAATTTCGAGTCTGTAGACTAAAAATTGACAGAGATATTGCGTAGGGAAATGTACGCAGACAAACACACACACACACACACACACTTTCACTTTATATATAGATAGATAGTATCTTTGTCTTTTTTTTTGTTTACTTTTTAAGATATGAGCATAAACATGTAAAAATGAAGTCACAAACATCTGTTAATTGCTATTTTATTTTGTTACCCACCATTATTAAATTATTGATTATCCATTCATTTTTTAATGCCATCGAAATCAATCAAATTAATTTCTGCTCGAGTTAGGGACCCACTGCGGTAGGTGTATCAGAATTTTTGTAGGAATTTTTGACACCCCTAACACGAAACTGCGAATAAAATATAAAAATCTCGGAATTTCTCTGTTAAAAGTGGGTTATTTATTTTCTTTATGGATTATACTTCCAAAATAAACTATTATAGTTGTTTTAAAAGTAATAGAAATATTTTTCTTTTTTTTTTTAAACAGTAATGAATTTTCCGAACTCAATATTTTTCAATTAAAAATCTATCAAAATTTTTCTATTGATTCTATTTTTACGATATTTTCAGGGTCAATGTGAAATTTTATGTTCTTTCCAATAAATCGAATATAATATTTTAGACAAACGTTTTTTTTTTTTTAAATTCACGACCCCCCATCCCAATTTTTAAGTGTCTATTAAAAAGTAAATACTTAATTTAGTAACCCGAAAGTAAATAATTAATTTACTCACAAATTGAAGAGAAAAGGTCAATACATAATATATTCAAATTTAAAAAAAAGACATAGTGTTCTTTTAGAATTTTACCTGTAAAGTTTGAAGTTTAAAACCTTTTTTTTAAACCACGTTATTTGTTTTTTCTTTTTTATTTTTAATGGAACCTTGGTCCTTGCTCCTTTAATTGAAAAAAAAATTAGGGCTTGAATTACATTTTTCGAGGAGTTATAAGCTTGGAAAGACAGGGGGTCGAATAATTCACGCCTCCCATTTTGTAAATGTCTAATAATAATTGATTTAGACCCCCATAAGTACATAATTATTTACTCACAAATTGAAGAGAAAAGGTCAATACATAATATATTCAAATTTAAAACAAAAAGAACATATTGTTCTTGTAGAATTTTACCTGTAAAGTCCGAAGTTTAAAACCTTTTTAAAAAAAAACACGTTTTTTTTTTTTGTTTTTTGTTTTTTTTTTAATGAAATCTTGGTCCTTGCTCCTTTAATTGAAAAAAAAATTAGGGTTTAAATTGCATTTTTCGAGGAGTTATAAGCTTGGAAAGATGGGGTGGAATTATTCGCTATTTTCACGAAATTTCTGACACTGCTACCACTGCGGTGCCACAGAAGGAAATTTCACATGCCTTCCTGCAGTGACTTAGCCCACAATGCATTATAGTTTACATTGCACTGTAGAGAACCTATCTATCTACCTATCTATCTATCTATCATATAAAAAGAAACTGTGTCTGTGTGTGTTTGATTGTGCATGCGTCTGTCAGATATTTCGTTTCCTATCGACTCCAAAACGGCTGGGTCGATTTTTATGACATTTCACACAAATGTACTTTATGCATCTGGCACAGTTCTTAGATAGGTTTTGTATCGGATTGTCTTCGATAACATACCTCCATTCTATCTCAAGGGACAATGGATATTCCTTGTAGGGGCAGCTGCTCGTTGAATTGTGAGGCAAGGGTATCGCAATTACCAACCACACCTCTTTTGAATCGTGACAAGTAGAGAATTTTGGGACTACTGAAAACAATACCGGGATTAGCGGAGAGTACATACAACACTTGGAATTCCAATTATGAGTAACCTATTTTAGTAGTGACCAAGCTCGACGTTGCTTAACTTCGGTGATCTGACTGGAACCAGTGTGTTAAACGTTATTAAGCCGTATATATATATATATATATATATATATATATATATATATATATATATATATATATATGTTCCCCTTACCTCACCCTTTCGCCCTTTTTTTTAACCAAGTAAGATCTCTGACTTACTTGTAGTTTCATTAAATACTTTTATATGCAAAATCCGATCCTGCATTTTGCTAATTCCTGCCCTCTGATGAGAAGGGGGGTATTTCTTCGAAACTCCGCGGATTAAGGACTATCCACTTATTTTGTGTTTCCTTTTTTAAAATTAAATATGTTTTTAACTCTTTTTCAAGATGTCTTTTAACATGTTTTATTAATCATTTGTTCATATTATAAGCTCTATTTCCTTTTCGGTTTTATTGAGCTTTTACATCTGGCTGAGTTTATTTTACTTGTAAATATTAACTCTTTAATATTTATAATATATTTTAAGTTTACCATTTTGATTACCTTGGTAAACTTATTGTAATTTTTATTCTTATATATATATATATATATATATATATATATATATATATATATATATATATATATACATATATATATATATAACTACTTAATTTACTCACATAAAATTAATATACGGAAGTATAGATTTATGCGTAAACTTTAAGTATTTACTTCAAAATTGTTCAATACGTAGGTAGAACAAGTTAGTAAGTTATAAAATGTATATGGCGATTAAGCTACACTGAATATATATATATATATATATATATATATATATATATATATAGAGAGAGAGAGAGAGAGAGAGAGAGAGAGAGAGAGAGACACACACACAGAGAAAATAAACAGGAACAAACCGTATTATGTGTTCATCAACGTTCCGTCTTTATTTCGAGACTTCCTCTGGAGGAATGAGATTAAGAAACAAAAAATAACAGTACAAAATATTTGTAAAATGTTTCATGTGCACGGTGTGACGCAGTTCTATTTCAGAGAAACGGAAAAAAGACGTTGGAAATTCAAAAAGGAGGGGGAGGGCTGGCGCTGTTAAAGAGAAGAAATTTTAGTGACGTCATATAGTCGTTAATGTAATTTTAAAACTATGAACGCAAGTTAATATTCTTATTGGGAAAAAGATATATCTGTTGAAATTCAAATATAAGTTTGTAACAGAAATAAAATTAGTGTTTTTTAATGTAATTTATCAATTGAGATTATGTGTTAATTATTACAGGGGGTGTTTGAATGGTGTGAGAAAGTTAACCGGTGTCTACAGTTAAATAATGTTCTTTTAATAAAAGTTTACTTATTAATGGCGCTATGTTATAGAAACCTCCACGTTGTTTAATAGTGCTTGAAATTGTGATAAGCGCAGATTCAAGAAGTCTCCGGCGTGGTTTATTTGAAATAAGTTTAATATATATATATATATATATATATATATATATATATATATATATATATATATATATATATATATATATATATATCACGTTTGTATTATTATAAAATAAATAACAACATTAAAACAAAATAAAACAATAAAAGAGACCTCATGCGACTGAAAATGTGAAAGAGGTTGTGGACGCAAAACTCTGCTATTTCTGGGAGGCATTTTAATAATTTGTCAATTTAGTACTTGTAGTAGTGTTTAGCCCTTGAGCGCCCATTAATATTCATTTTAATATATTTGCTAATAATGAGTTCATTTTCTTTTTCGAATGTTACCGCAATATCTGATAATATATATATATATATATATATATATATATATATATATATATATATATATAGTAATTTATAAAATATATATGGCGATTAAGCTACACTGAATATTCTGCGTTTCATCCACTATAGGATTCGTCAGGCTTAGGCGCATAAGCCTGACGAATCCTATAGTGGATTAAACGCAGAATATTCAGTGTAGCTTAATCGCCATATATATTTTATAAATTACTAACTAGCTCTACCTACGTATTGAGCACTTTTGAAGTAAATACTTAAAGTTTACGCATAAATCTATACTTTCGTATATTAGGTTTATGTGAGTAAATGAAGTAGTTATATATATATATATATATATATATATATATATATATATATATATATATATATATATATATATAAAACAATAATCTACGTACACTCGTGTTTCGAGGTT
Source organism: Euprymna scolopes (assembly GCF_053919585.1). Lineage (NCBI taxonomy): Eukaryota > Metazoa > Mollusca > Cephalopoda > Sepiida > Sepiolidae > Euprymna > Euprymna scolopes. The sequence goes on along the minus strand of NC_136526.1, from coordinate 2,830,283 downwards.
ACTACCTCTCATCAGCGTAGCTGACTGTTTCTAGGGATTGAACTTCAAACCATGTTTCCACAGTCTGGTCTGAAGTTCGTTCCCTAGAAACAGTCAGCTACACTGATGAGAGGTAGTTACCTCGAAACACGCGTGTACGTAGATTACTGTTTTAAAAATAATAAATAAATAAAAATGTTATATACGTCCAAACAAATTATGGCCGACTTTCTAAGTAAAAATGAGCTTCGAGGTGGAGCCACTCTTAACCATATTTATCGTTTGGAAAAAAATAACAACAAAATCGCTTTCTCTCTCTCTCTCTCTCTCTATATATATATATATATATATATATATATATATATATATATAGAGAGAGAGAGAGAGAGAGAGAGAGAGAGATACATACATACATACATACATATAGATAGATATATCTATCTATCTATCTATCTATATATATATATATATATATATATATATATATATATATATATAATTACTTCATTTACTCACATAAACCTAATATACGAAAGTATAGATTTATGCGTAAACTTTAAGTATTTACTTCAAAAGTGCTCAATACGTAGGTAGAGCTAGTTAGTAATTTATAAAATATATATGGCGATTAAGCTACACTGAATATTCTGCGTTTCATCCACTATATATAATTTCCTGAATAGTAAACAGATGATCCACAATGGTCGATTTGCTGCTAATATCTATTGTTTAGGTACAGGCAAAAATAAACGAAGGTTTTGTAGGTTTCCGACAACTTTTGGATTGTATTTGAAAGATTAAGGACTAAACTTAATTTCTCAAAGGAAAAAATATTTGTACACGTGAAAAAAAAGTTATGAAAAATGTTTTCACGGCAAGCTAACGAATTCAGCTAAATTTTGAAGTTAAATAAATTCATTGTAAAAATCCTTTTAGAGATAAATATAAGTTTTCTGGGTCTATTTCAAATATAATTAGTAAAATCCTAAGATATTGAATTAAAAAAAAAAGAAAACACCTTGTTTTTGCTAAAAATAGCATCGGTAGTGCGAGAAATTCATTTTGCTTCGAGTTATATATATATATATATATATAGAGAGAGAGAGAGAGAGAGATGTAAATATGGAAAAAGGTGTTATAAATAAAAAACTAGACAAAATACTATTAAAAACCCGCCGAATATATGTCAACCTATGTCACGGTAACATATATTGAGCGAGTTTTTAACAGTATTTTATCCGGTTTTTTATTTATAACATCTTTTCCCACACTTACCTTGTTAAAGAGAGAATAAGACGCCATCTTGAATTTTCCAATACATCGGTAAACACTGTATGGTTTTCGAGCTGAATAAATATGTTACATTGAATAAAAACACGAAAAATATATCCAGTTAGTAGAAAAGTAACTTATCTTGCCTTTGATAACATTTATTTGTTATATATTTGTTTTTTGACAACTTTTTCGAATCTATGTGTACAGTAATACAAACCCATAAAGTCATTTAACATAGAATTCGGTTCATAAAATTATCCATCCTATCATTAATTCTACGGTGCTTTCTAATGTAGAAATATTGGATCTATTACTCGTACATCCGTTATCAGTGTGCTATCTAAACAAGATCTAGACCAGTTTCAAGCGAAGGACAATCTCTTCATATAATTCAAGCAAAAATAAAAGATTTTTAAAAATTACAAAAACCAAGATTTGAAGTGCTGGAAAGACAAGGGGAGGGGTGAGAGGGTGAAAAAAAAAGGAAAGAGAGGAAGAGGGGGTGGGGGAGAAATATAGATTATATGTAGTTATCCAAATAGCTTTTGCTCATTAGCTTTGCTTCATTCTTTTAATTTAATAGATAATAAATAGTGCCACACTTGCGTCCGAATGGCAAACGACTTGTTTGAGGGAAAGAAAGCTAAAAAAAAAAAAATTAAAAAAATAAAAAATAAAAATAAAAATAATAATAATAATAATAATAATAATAATAATAATAATAATAATAATAATAATAATAATAATAATAATAATAATAATAATAATAATAATAATAATAATAATAATAATAATAATAAATAAATAAATAAATAAATAGTATGCCGGAAAATCTGAATTTTTTTTTTTTGTTCTTTCCTTTTTTTTAAATAATATTAACCTGCCGATTGTGCTATCTAATCTAGACCAGTGGCGTAGCAATGCTATACGCTAGCAGTGTCAGAAATTTCGTGAAAATAGTGAATAATTCCACCCCAACTTTCCAAGCTTATAACTCCTCGAAAAAATGTAATTCAAGCCCATTTTGTGTGTATATATAAAGTACAAGATTTTTTTTAATATTTTGTGTTTTGTACAAGTTGAATGCTATTCTTTTGATTATATTCGTTGGGGGGGGGCACAATTAAAAAAAAAAAGATTAAAACGGAGCGAAATTTAAGTTTCCGTTCCATTTTTACAACAACCGTGCCAATAAGGGGGATTGATTGACTAGGATTTGTATTAGAAGCTGAGCACTAGGTGTATCAGAATTTGGGGGGAATTTTTGACACCCCTAACAAAAAACTGCGAATAAGATATAAAATATAAAAAAAAAAACTCGTAATTTCTCTTTTTAAAGTGGGTTGTTTATTTTCTTTATGGATTATACTTCCAAAATAAACTATTAAAGTTGTTTAAAATATAATAGAAATATTTTTTTTTTTTAAATTTAAAAAAACAACAGTGTTTACAAAGTGCCGGGGCACCTTCATGCAGCCATGTTTTTATGCAATGAAATCAATTGAATTTTACGAGTTAATTTTTTTTCAATTCTTAAACTTTGAAAATCTATCAAAATTTTTCTACTTGTTAAATCTTTACAATATTGTTAGGGTCAACGTGACATTTTATGCTCTTTCCAATAAACTGAATATAATATTTTAGAAAAAAACTTTTTTTTTAATTCACGCCCCCCCCTATTTTCAAATTTCTATTAAAAAGTAAATAATTAATGTATGTACCAAAGTTTTATATATCACAAATTGAAGATAAAAGATCAATAAATAATATATTCAAATTTAAAACAAAAAAAGTAGTGTTTTTTTAGAAATTTACCTGTAAAGTTCGAAGTTTTAAACCTTTTTTTTTTTTAAAAAAACGTTGTTTTTTTTTATTTATTTTTTTTAATGAAACCTTGGTCCTTGCTTCTTTAATTGAAAAAAATTAGGGCTTGAATTACATTTTTCGAGGAGTTATAAGCTTAGAAAGACAGGGGGTCGAATAATTCACGCCTCCCATTTTGAAATGTCTTTTAAAAAGTAAATAATTAATTTATGTACGAAAGTCTTTTATATCACAAATTTTAGAGAAAAGATGAATAAATAATATATTCAAATTTAAAACCAAAAAGAAAAGAATTTTTTTTTTAGAAATTTACCTGTGAAGTTCGAAGTCTAAAACCTTTTTTAAAAAAAACCCACGTTGTTTGTTTTTTTTTGTTTGTTTTTTTTTTAATGAAACCTTGGTCCTTGCTCCTTTAATTGAAAAAAATAAAATAAAATATAATATATATAATATTTTAGACAAACGTTTTATTTAATTACACCCTCCTATTTTGAAATGTCTATTAAAATTTTAATAATTAATTTATGTACCAAAGTTTCAGATATCACAAATTAGATATAAGAGATCAATAAATAATATATTGTAAATTAAAACAAAAAAAAGAAGTGTTTTTTGGAAATTTACCTGTAAAGTCCAGAGTGTAGAACCTTTTTTTTAAAACCACGTTGATTTTTTTTTTAATTGGAATTCTATGTTCTGCTTATATTGTTCAGTAAGTAATGGACATTGACAACAATTGTTTCTGTTTCATTCAATATTTTCTTTTTTTAGATATTTTTAAAAAAATTTCACTTGACAAAAAGAATGAAAATATAATAAATCAAAAATCTATGTATTTCTTTGAGAAAAGAAAAAAAAATTCTCGAGTGTCTTCTTTAAGGTAAAATCTTATAAGTAAAATTTTACTATTTTTAGGCTATGGGAACACATATTTCTTCACGGACAAGCCTAGACGACTAACACGAACGTGTGTTTTTTTACTTCCTTCTGTCCATCCGTAGTTCAAAACAATAAAAAAAACACTCCCGTTTTCGATAAAAACGTAAAATTCTTGCGTCCTGGCGCCTTTTTCAAATAGGCGTTTAAAAAATTCTTTTATTTTAAAAATGAATAGATTTTAACATATAAATAGGGATAAATTCTTAACAATGAAAAATGGAACTACACATTGATTAGCAATTTTTATAGGAAAGTGATTTTTTGGAAATCGACGTAAGTTAAATTTCGTTTATTTTCTTCAAATGTTTTTTAAAAAAAAACGATTAAAAAAACAAATATTGCATTATTTGCTACTAAACCTGTTGTTTTTTTTAATTTGGTCTTTGCTCCTTTAATTGAAAAAAAATTAGGGTTTGAATTACATTTTTCAAGTTGTTATAAGCTTGGAAAGATAGGAGGTCGAATTATTCAATATTTTTTCACGCATTCGTAAGGTCGGTTTCTGACACACCTAGCTGAACACTTATTAAAATTATTTAATTGTTGAATTTTTTTGCATTTTGGTTAAATTTGTTCGTTTGCAATCGCTGATAGCCCACTCAAAAACTTGAACAAAAGACGAAATTAAAAAGAATGGTACTTATGCAGAATTTGCCCTCCCCCCCTATTCCAATTATGGTTAGGGTTCGACCGGCAATCATCGGATTCAACCGAGCGTTGTTAAAATGTTGAAACACTAAATCAACATTTTATTTATCTATTTGCATAATTAATTAATTAATGATGAGAGTATTTTTTCTGTTTATTTTCTTAATATCTGTTGACAAAAAAATAACTTGTACATTCTCTTGAAAAATAATCAAACTTTTCTCTACTTTCACCTAACTATTTACAGTGTTCATATAAAGCATTCATCTGTTCTTTTTATAATAAATATTCTGTTTTCAAAAAGAAACGTTTACTGCCAAATTTCTTTTTAAAAAAGTGCAAGTTTTCCTGAAAAAAAAAATCTTTCCCCTAACAATTGATGGTAAAAAAGTAATCTTTTTTGAGGAGAAAACACAACTTTTATGGATAAAAAAAAATTCAAAAAATAATAAAAGTAAATAAACAATACAAAATGCAATTTTTCTTGAGGAATGTGTTCCATTTTAACAAACTGAGCCACAGCAAAGCGTGGCCGGGTACAGTTAATAGTAGATGGATAGATATCGATAGATACATACATATAGATAAATATATGAATAGATATAGATATATAAATCGAAAGAGAGATATATGCATATAGATACATAGATAGATGGATGGATGGATGGATAGATAGATAGATAGATAGATAGATAGACAGATACATATATATCGATAGCTAGATGCATATATATATATATAGATAGATAGATAGATAGATAAGTAGATAGATAGATAGATATCGATATATATATCAAGAGATAGGTACATACATAAAATATATATACATAGATAGATACACACACACATATATATATATGTATATATATATATATGTGTGTATATATGTATATATACATATATATGTATATATATATGTATAAATATATATGTATATATGTATATATGTGTATATATGTATATATATATATATGTATACATACATATGTATATATATATATAGCTTGTAGTCTCGATTGTGAATATCGCAAGATTCAGCCACTCTGATGAGTCGTAAATGACAAAACACATGTCAGCGGATAATAATATTTTTAAAAAAATACATATGGCATTCCCCATTCGCGGGTACCAAATAGATCATAGGGAAAATTATTCCCGACTTGCATTGGGTAAAAATGCAACATAAATCTTCTATATATCTATAAAAGTGAACGTGTCTGTGTACATTTTTCTTCGCAGTAACTCTGTCAATTTTCAGCCAATAGACTCGAAATTTGATATACAGGGTACTGAGATTTGGGAAAATCGATGTGATCGGTTTTCGGCCAGAAATTTGGCCGTCAAGGGATCTGCTAGCTATTATTGTTATTGTTCCTATTTACAATGCCCCCCCCCCCACGGGACAGAGTTAAACACCAGGGTCGGTTTTTAATGTGGAGAAAAGGAACAAAAATAAAAATTGTCTCAGTCGTGAAGGATTTCTCCTCCACTGACAGAGAACAAGAAATTGAAGTGCGGTATCTGAAGAACAGATACTACACTTTGAGGTATTTTTAATGTGAGGAGTGAAGGAGAAATGGGGACCAACTCTCCGGGGAGTAGGTGAGCTGGATAGGTTTCCCCTACATTGACCAAGGTCTGATATGTGGGGTTATCCCCACATATGGTCTTTGCTTGCAGTATCTGCCGGAACAGATGGTATTAATTTGCTCCCCCACCGAGCAAATAAGGCACAAGGCCAATTTTTAATGTGAGGAGTGAAGGGAGAGGGAAGGGAAAAAGGGGACCAGCTCCCGAGAGGTGGGAAATGGGAGCTGGTTAAAGGTCAGATGGTATTTATTTGCTCCCCGACCGAGAAAATTAGGCACAAGGCCGATTTTTAATGTGAGGAGTGAAGGGAGGGGGAAGGGAAAAAGGGGACCAGCTCCCGAGAGGTGGGAGATGGGAGCTGGTTAATGGTTAGGCATGTGGGGTTGCCCCCACATCTGGTCTTTGCTAGTCATAGCTAGTCATAGCTTGCAGTATCTGCCGGAACAGATGGTATTTATTTGCTCCCCCACCGAGCAAATTAGGCACAAGGCCAATTTTTAATGTGAGGAGTGAAGGGAGGGGGAAGGGAAAAAGGGGACCTGCTCCCGAGAGGTGGGAAATGGGAGCTGGTTAAAGGTCAGGTATGTGGGGTTGCCCCCACATCTGGTCTTTGCTTGCAGTATCTGCCGGAACAGATGGTATTTATTTGCTCCCCCACCGAGCAAATTAGGCACAAGGCCAATTTTTAATGTGAGGAATGAAGGGAGGGGGAAGGGAAAAAGGGGACCAGCTCCCAAGAGGTGGGAAATGGGAGCTGGTTAAAGGTCAGGAATGTGGGATTGCCCCCACATCTGGTCTTTGCTAGTCATAGCTAGTCATAGCTTGCAGCATCTGCCGGAACAGATGGTATTTATTTGCTCCCCCACCGAGCAAATTAGGCACAAGGCCGATTTTTAATGTGAGGAGTGAAGGGAGGGGGAAGGGAAAAGGGGACCAGCTCCCGAGAGGTGGGAAATGGGAGCTGGTTAATGGTCAGGCATGTGGGGTTCCCCCCACATCTGGTCTTTGCTAGTCATAGCTAGTCATAGCTAGTCATAGCTTGCAGTATCTGCCGGAACAGATAGTATTTATTTGCTCCCCCACCAAGCAAATTAGGCACAAGGCCGATTTTTAATGTGAGGAGTGAAGGGAGGGGGAAGGGAAAAAGGGTACCAGCTCCCGAGAGGTGGGAAATGGGAGCTGGTTAAAGGTTAGGCATGTGGGGTTGCCCCCACATCTGGTCTTTGCTAGTCATAGCTAGTCATAGCTTGCAGCATCTGCCGGAACAGATGGTATTTATTTGCTTCCCCACTGAGAAAATTAGGCACAAGGCCGTTTTTAATGTGAGGTAAAAACCAGCCCCCCTAAAAGTAGGCAAAAAGGGGGCACTCTGGTTACCAAAAATAATAATTGTCCCAGTATAGAGGGCTTCCCCTCCATTGACTGGTACAAACCATCTTAAGTGCAGCATCTGCCGGGACAGATGGTATTTATTTGCTCCCTCACCGAGCAAATTAGGCACAAGGCCGATTTTTAATGTGAGGAGTGAAGGAAGGGGGAAGGGAAAAAGGGGACCAGCTCCCGAGAGGTGGGAAATGGGAGCTGGTTAATGGTCAGGCCTGTGGGGTTGCCCCCACATCTGGTCTTTGCTAGTCATAGCTAGTCATAGCTTGCAGTATCTGCCGGAACAGATGGTGTTTATTTGCTCCCCCACTGAGCAAATTAGGCACAAGGCCGTTTTTAATGTGAGGTAAAAACCAGCTCCCCTAAAAGTAGGCAAAAAGGGGGCACTCTGGTTACCAAAAATAAGTATTGTCCCAGTATAGAGGGTTTCCCCTCCATTGACTGGTACAAATTATCTTAAGTGCAGCATCTGCCTGAACAGATGGTATTTATTTGCTCCCCCACTGAGCAAATTAGGCACAAGGCCGTTTTTAATGTGAGGTAAAAACCAGCTCCCCTAAAAGGGGTCACTCTGGTTACCAAAAATAATAATTGTCCCAGTATAGAGGGTTTCCCCTCCATTGACTGGTACAAACTATCTCAAGTGCAGCATCTGCCGGAACAGATGGTGTTTATTTGCTCCCCCACCGAGCAAATTAGGCACAAGGCCGATTTTTAATGTGAGGAGTGAAGGGAGGGGGAAGGGAAAAAGGGGACCAGCTCCCGAGAGGTGGGAAATGGGAGCTGGTTAATGGTCAGGTATGTGGGGTTGCCCCCACATCTGGTCTTTGCTAGTCATAGCTAGTCATAGCTAGTCATAGCTTGCAGCATCTGCCTGAACAGATGGTATTTATTTGCTCCCCCATTGAGCAAATTAGGCACAAGGCCGTTTTTAATGTGAGGTAAAAACCAGCTCCCCTAAAAGGGGTCACTCTGGTTACCAAAAATAATAATTGTCCCAGTATAGAGGGTTTCCCCTCCATTGACTGGTACAAATTATCTTAAGTGCAGTATCTGCCTGAACAGATGGTATTTATTTGCTCCCCCACTGAGCAAATTAGGCACAAGGCCGTTTTTAATGTGAGGTAAAAACCAGCTCCCCTAAAAGGGGTCACTCTGGTTACCAAAAATAAGTATTGTCCCAGTATAGAGGGTTTCCCCTCCATTGACTGGTACAAATTATCTTAAGTGCAGCATCTGCCGGAACAGATGGTATTTATTTGCTCCCCCACTGAGCAAATTAGGCACAAGGCCGTTTTTAATGTGAGGTAAAAACCAGCTCCCCTAAAAGGGGTCACTCTGGTTACCAAAAATAATAATTGTCCCAGTATAGAGGGTTTCCCCTCCATTGACTGGTACAAACTATCTCAAGTGCAGCATCTGCCGGAACAGATGGTGTTTATTTGCTCCCCCACCGAGCAAATTAGGCACAAGGCCGATTTTTAATGTGAGGAGTGAAGGGAGGGGGAAGGGAAAAAGGGGACCAGCTCCCGAGAGGTGGGAAATGGGAGCTGGTTAATGGTCAGGTATGTGGGGTTGCCCCCACATCTGGTCTTTGCTAGTCATAGCTAGTCATAGCTTGCAGCATCTGCCTGAACAGATGGTATTTATTTGCTCCCCCACTGAGCAAATTAGGCACAAGGCCGTTTTTAATGTGAGGTAAAAACCAGCTCCCCTAAAAGGGGTCACTCTGGTTACCAAAAATAATAATTGTCCCAGTATAGAGGGTTTCCCCTCCATTGACTGGTACAAATTATCTTAAGTGCAGTATCTGCCTGAACAGATGGTATTTATTTGCTCCCCCACTGAGCAAATTAGGCACAAGGCCGTTTTTAATGTGAGGTAAAAACCAGCTCCCCTAAAAGGGGTCACTCTGGTTACCAAAAATAATAATTGTCCCAGTATAGAGGGTTTCCCCTCCATTGACTGGTACAAATTATCTTAAGTGCAGTATCTGCCTGAACAGATGGTATTTATTTGCTCCCCCACTGAGCAAATTAGGCACAAGGCCGTTTTTAATGTGAGGTAAAAACCAGCTCCCCTAAAAGGGGTCACTCTGGTTACCAAAAATAATAATTGTCCCAGTATAGAGGGTTTCCCCTCCATTGACTGGTACAAATTATCTTAAGTGCAGTATCTGCCTGAACAGATGGTATTTATTTGCTCCCCCACTGAGCAAATTAGGCACAAGGCCGTTTTTAATGTGAGGTAAAAACCAGCTCCCCTAAAAGGGGTCACTCTGGTTACCAAAAATAAGTATTGTCCCAGTATAGAGGGTTTCCCCTCCATTGACTGGTACAAATTATCTTAAGTGCAGTATCTGCCTGAACAGATGGTATTTATTTGCTCCCCCACTGAGCAAATTAGGCACAAGGCCGTTTTTAATGTGAGGTAAAAACCAGCTCCCCTAAAAGGGGTCACTCTGGTTACCAAAAATAATAATTGTCCCAGTATAGAGGGTTTCCCCTCCATTGACTGGTACAAATTATCTTAAGTGCAGAATCTGCCGGAACAGATACTACACTTTGATCTTGTCCCGAAGGCCAAGGATGTTGTATTATCATTTATTAATGTTATTGATATTTATTTATATGTGTGTGTGTGTTCTCTTAATATAAAAAAAAGAGAAATATAAATTTTCGAAGAGGACAGCTTGATAAGTATTTGTTTACATTAGACTTGAAAATATTCATGTTGTAGAGGTTTTAGGTTTTATTAGTGTTTTTTTATTATCTTCTTCTTTTGTTCTTTATTCTTTTATTCTTTTTTTTTCCTTCCCTGTGTACATTTTCCTTTCTTGCTTTGTCCTTGTCATTTTATCTCTTTTTATTCGTTTACTTCCTCTTCTGCTTATTCTCCCTTTTCGTTCATTTTCTTCCTCGCCCCCTTCCTCTTTCCCTTTCTCCTTGTTTGTGGTCCCAACTAATTCGTTTACCTGGCCCAATTTCATAAGTCGGCATCCATAAACCGACAAAGGCGGCCTTGTATCAATCCCAGAACAAAAAAAAAATCCACAAAAGAAATAAACATTTCTTATTACTAAAATAAAAAAAAATTACTAAAATAATAATAAAAAAAATAATAATGGAGTCATATTTTGACAGGGTCAGACTCCTTATCAAGTGCCTTGGTCTTTTTTTTTTGTTTTGTTTTTTTTTTTTTGCACTGAATAAACTCACGCCTTGCTTATTAATTCCTTTAATTCCTTATGTAATCAATAACCATATTGGTCAATCAAATTTGATTTTCATTATCAAAATAGCGTATTCATCAAAGGAGACGTATTCGATAGGTCATTAATTTGCGATTACTGACAACCACTCATTTACAATGTACTTTTATTATCGGATAATATAGCGTTCATTTAAAAGTTATACACAAAGCTCTTACTCGTAAATTTATAAGTATAAACTTTATGTATGTATATATATATGATGATTGCAACGTCTTGTAAGACGAGTGCCACTCCCTCAGACACTTAAAGTCCATGAGTCCAAAAATGACTTTTTTTTTTCTTCTTTTTTGTTTTTAGTCCTACCGGTGAGATTAATTATTACGTGCTTCCATCATTTCAAGCCTCCACACGTCACAACTTTTCCATCGCCATAGGACCATTTCTATAGACAAATGCCTGGGGGAGTATCTATACAAAAATGATGTTACAGAGTCTTAGCTTTGTACGACAGCTAAGTCTCTCTCTCGGTTCAAAATGTTGAGATCCAGCAACAAGCAAGAGCAAGATAGCCAACAACAAGTTAAACTGCAGACCAGCTTAATGCGGGTACTGGTCTCCCGCTTTATGGTTTTTTAAATCAGAGATTTGCTTCTCCTAGAAAGTTTGCCTTCACCACGGCTTACGGGAGCCCTCTTCACCCCAACACACACATACATACACACAAACACAAACGGTGCTAGTTGGCCGTTGACCCCAAAAAAGGGTTCATTCGCCCTTTGGAAGGTCTTGTTTTTAATCCTTCAGGGAGACTAAACACCCTCCTCACCAAACAAGTCTGGAAGGGGAAGCATTTTAGTTGCCGGTGACCCGACCATGAGGCAGGTAGTACTAGGTTACATCGTATCAGTAGCATATGACATGACCTGACACACAATATATATTTTTTTTTACACAGTGATCACCACTTATCAAGGCCCGGAAGCCACTCAGGGATAAGGGTTATTGCAAGTACATTACGTTAGTGAGGAGATTTGATGAAGTGTTTACTTAAGGGGGCGGTTCATTAGGAATTTGTTAACATTAGACTTGAAGACATCCAAGTTGTAGTCCGGAGGGAAGCAGGCAGACGGAACTGAGTTCCACATGCGTGCAGTTCTAAGAAAGACGCTTTGTTCATGAAATCCGCGTTTTGATTTAGGCACAGATATAGAGTGGGGGAAATTTTTCACAGTGGATTCAGCTAGACGGGTGTTTTTCGTGAAAGATTGGCGAGGGGGGACCAGGGATTGGAGTTCAGACGAGCACCTGCCATGAAAATAACGATAAAACAAGGATAGGCTCGCAACGTCTCTTCTGTGGGAGAGGGGTTGCAGGGTAGAGAAAAGGGCATCCCCCACTAAACCACGAAGTCTATTTTGTACTCTGTCAAGGCAGGATAGGCTGTTTTTGGCAGCTCCTGCCCAGATATGGCAACAGTATTCCATCCTTGGCCGTACTTGGCTTTTATATAGATAGAGAATTGCATCAGTAGTGAGATATCTTCTGGAGCGGTAGAAGGATCCCACCATCTTTCCAGCGACCTTGGCAACAGACTTGATGTACGTGTTCCATTTCACATCAGGAGTAAAGGTCAAACCCAGAAGCTTGTCAAAACACGGGGCCCCACCCAGACGAGAGCCATCCATCACAATTGATGCCAGCTGGGGATCAGAGCGTTGATGATGTAAGGATAGGAGTTTGGTTTTGGATGCATTAAAGGTAACTAGCCACATCTTCCCCCACTGAACCACGCGCTCGAGATCAGAGGAGAGAGAATCAGAGAGAACTTCGTCATTTACAGCCTTTGATGTGTTGCCGTAGATGGTCGTGTCATCAGCATAGATGTCAACGAATGATTTAAGTATGTGTTTAGGGAGGTCATTGATGTAGATCAGGAAGAGAGTTGGGCCCAGGATTGACCCCTGAGGGACTCCAGCATTTATATTGCAGGCCTCCGATTTTTGTCCATCTACCACTACTCTTATGAGCCTATCGGAGAGAAATGATTATATATATATATATATATATATATATATATATATATATATATATATATATATATATATATATATATATATATACACTCGGGTTTTTTATTCAAAAGTAATGGACTAATGAATTCAACGAGGTTGTTAGATAGTGCTCAATAAAAAGAGCTGATAATACTTGTTTATTATTATATAAACATGGTCACATCCTGCTGCTACAAATAGCCACTTGTTTCAATCAAACAACAGATATCATCAGGCAGCGACTTGACTATTCAAAGGTTCAATGAATAATCGTAGACGGTTATTAGGGATCTCTACTATAAAGGGGTGGGACTTAGTTGCTTGTCGGGTTTGTCGTGGGTAATCATGTCGAGGAGGAACAAGTACTCGCAGTTCGTCAGAGCATTCATCATTAAAGTATTTGTAGAACAGGCAGAGGGATGCAACATTTAGTCGATGGAATAGAGGCTGAAGCCTAGATGACTTTAATTAATATAATGACTTATTCGAAAATACATCATTTGAAATCAAAATTAAAAATCCCGTTATATCTTTATTCTCAACCTAACCGGATTGAATGCTCGCATCCATTTCACTACCGATTGAAGGTCATTTTCTGAGGTTTCTTTCATCGTTTCAGAGTGTCACTTGTTTGATAATGGTTACAATGATCAACTAATTATTGGCCTTCGTGACAAGATCAAAGTGTAGTATCTATTCTTCAGATGCTGCAAGCTATGACTAGCAAAGACCAGATGTGGGGGCAACCCCACATGTCTGACCATTAACCAGCTCACATTTCCCACCTCTCGGGAGCTGGTCCCCTTTTTCCCTTCCCCCTCCCTTCACTCCTCACATTAAAAATCGGCCTTGTGCCTAATTTGCTCGGTGGGGGAGCAAATAAATACCATCTGTTCTTCAGATGCTGCACTTCTATTTCTTGTTCTCTTTCGGTGGAGGAGAAATCCTTCACGACTGAGACAATTTTTATTTTTTGTACCTTTTCTCCACGTTAAAAAACGACCCTGGTGTCTAACTCTGTCCCGTGGGGAGGCATAGTAAATAGGTACAATGATCATGTATGTATCTAACTGTCTCTCTCTCTCTCTCTCTCTCTCTCTCTCTCTCTCTCTCTCTCTCTCTTTTACGAAAACGTAAAACATAAAATTACACCCTCTGTGTAAAAAGAAAAAGCAGTGATCGACCACGTACATTGCTAAAACATACGGATATAAAAGCATACACTGTTTTTTTTTATTTAAAACTTTTTTTAAAAATCTTCTATATTTTTTATTCAAGACACGTAAAAATGTCTCAGCGGGTTAATTTAAAGGCAGACGATATTTTGTTAACCCGGCAGCTCGGTCAGATAATGATGTGCTTATAAGCATTCACGTAGTCTTAACGATGGACGATCTTCTAAAAAGATTAAACAAATCCGTAGAAATCTGCAAGGAATTCAGAAAGTGCGCCATCTTCTGATGACGTCATTTCCAAAGGGATATCGATCGACCAATCGGAGAACGTGATGCGAATACGAAACTACGAGATGACTAGAGAGTTAGTTGGTAACCGATACTAATCATCTTTGGGATTATTTGTTTTATAATCCGTTAATAATCTCTTTTAGTTTGTTTTGTTTATTATTATTATTATTATTATTATTATTATTATTATTATTATTATTATTATTATTATTATTATTCTTTTAATTTGCCAAAAACAAATCCAGACTTTTTTGTTATTTGTGTGAAAAGTTCCAATCAGATTAATTTCAGGAAATTCATTGGAAGTGAAATACGTATTTTATTTATTTATTTATTTATTTATTTATTTTTACAATGTGCCTTCTATAATTTTCCAGACTTTTTTTTGTACAGGCGTTTAAAATTGTCGTAGACTCTTAAAAATTCAGTATGATATTGATATGCGTCTTATGGGATGACTGATCAAGTTTTATGATTTCTGGTTCAAACGAGCAGCTACAGCAGGAATTGAAATACACGCTACTAAAGCCTGATTGTCACATCTGGTGAATTTCAAAAATGTAATCTGGACTTAAGAGCATTTTAGAAGAACGATATGCGATAAAATTCTGTTTTAAACTTGGAAAAAAAGCCACAAGAACGCCTAGAATGCTCCAGATGGCTTTGGTACCATCTTACATGAATCGAGCATCAGTTTTGGAATGCCATAAAGTATTCTAGGGAGGCAGGGAGTCTATGACGGATGATGAGAGGTGTGGGAGGAGTTAGAAGTCAGAACACTAGAATTAATTGGTGTAACGTAATCCCCCATTGAACTACGCTGAAGTAGCCTTTTATTCCCGGGTGACGCCAGATAACCCAAGGATGTAAGATAGAGAAGATAAATATACATATTTTATTTCATGTCAAAATAGATATTGTTTGAAAATCAGAGAAATATATTTTTATATATATATATATATATATATATATATATATTTATATATATATATATATATATATATATAGGTCTATTGTATTTTTATATATATAACTACTTAATTTACTCACATAAGATTAATATAAGAAAGTATAAATTTATGCGTAAACTTTAAGCATTTACTTCAAAAGTGCTCAATACGTAGGTAGAGCTAGTTAGTAAGTTATAAAATATATATGGCGATTAAGCTACAGTGAATATTCCGCGTATATATATATATATATATATATATATATATATATATATATGCTGAAAATAATGGAAATAGTATTCCGACAAAATAGAGAAAATAAAAAGGAACAAACCATATTATATGTTCATCAACGTTTCGTCTTTATTTCGAGACTTCCTCTGGATGAATGAGATTAAGAAACAAAAAATACCAGTGCAAAATATTTGAAAATGTTTCACGTGCACAGTGTGACGCAGTTCTATTTCAGAGAAACGGAAAAAAGACGATGGAAATTCAAAAAGGAGGGGGAGGGCTGGCGCTGTTAAAGAGAAGAAATTTTAGTGACGTCATATAGTTGTTAATGTAATTTTAAAACTATGAACGCAGTTAATATTCTTATTGGGAAAAAGATATATCTGTTGAAATTCAAATATAAGTTTGTAACAGAAATGAAATGAGTGGTTTTTATGTAATTTATTGATTGATATTATGCGTTAATTATTACAGAGGGTGTTTGAATGGTGTGAGAAGGTTGACCTGTGTCTACAGTTAAATAATGTTCTTTTAATAAAAGCTTACTTATTAATGGCGCTATGTTATAGAAATCTCCACGTTGTTTAATAGTGCTTGAAATAAAATAAATTGCATAAAAAGTAGAACTATAAATAACAACGGTAAATATAATGTTTTTTTTTTTTTTGATAACCTGTTAACAAGTGTCTATCCTCTGATGAAAAGAACATTTGAAACTCCGCGGAATAAGAATATTTTTTTGTATAGGAGATATTCTGTCGAAATATAAATCTGTACATTCTGATTTACAGTTTTTATTCTTACTTATATATATATATATATATATATATATATATATATATATATATATATAAGTATATATATGTGTGTGTGTGTGCGTGTGTGTGAATGAATACTTTATTTAATTACATAAAAAAATATACGAAAGTATAGTTTTATGCGTAAACTTTAAGTGTCTACTTCAACAGTGCTCAATACATAGGTAGAGCTAGGTAGTAAGTTATAATATATAAATATATATATATATATATATATATATATATATATATATATATATATATATATATAATTTTAGTCATTCAATGAATTTAAAATTTATGGCAAAATGAATTTTGAATTTCAAATCAAATTTTTTTTATCATTCTATGTAAGACAAAGAATACATTTGAAATATTTTAACTCCTTATCCTATAGGATTTCGATGTCTACCATCTTCAGAGGAGAAAATATTAGCAAATAGTTAGAATGGTTTACACCTTATTTGCTAAAGTCAGTGAAACATGGAAAATCACAATTAGATAATTTTATTTTGAAGTGTATATATATATATATATATATATAATTATATATATATATATAATTATATATATAGTTATATATATATAATTATATATATAGTTATATATATTACTATAACTTAGTATATATATAGATATATAAATATATGTATATATATGTATGTATGTATATATATATATATATATATATATATATATATATATATATATATATATATACTAGCAAAAGTACCCGTCGTTCACTGTGTTCAAAAACAGCCTACAGAAAATGGACTCTGATTTATGAAAGTATGATATGTTATGAAAAGGTAGGGTTGTAAAGGGATAGCTTCGAATTTAGGGGTATCAAAACCAAAGCAAAATATGATGAAAGTAAAAATAAAATAGATAAACCCCATAATGATTTATACTATACCTGTTCACACTGAAATACTTATCATAGTATTCTGTGGATCAGTATATACTTCTGAGACATAAAAATAAATAAGACCTACTCTTGCTGACATTTTTTTAAGTGATGACCTGTACATTTCAGTTGACCTATATTATTTTGCCCTATATATTTTTTTCGCGCCCTTAACATTTCCTGTCTGGGTCATTTTGACTTTTGTTTCCCTTTATTTTATATTTAACTTTATCATTTTTTTTTCTTTTATATTTTATCATCTTTGTTTTCTCTCCTCTTTCTCTTCTATGATCTTTCTTATTTATTTTTAAGTCTTGGAAGTAGAATGAAAAGCATATTTTCTTTTTCTTTTATTAATATTATTGGAATCTTTTCTTTTTTTTTTTCCTTGTATACATTTTTGTGAATTATTCCATGGATTTCTGCCTTTGGATTATTATGGACCATCTTCTTCCAATTACGGGATTTCCCTGGATTTTACTTGTACAAATGGAAATTCTTTTAACTTTCTTGAAGTTTTACATTTGGATTTTATCGTCACTGGATTTTTATCTTCCACCAGACTATCCATTCATGTGTAATCACCTTTTTCTTCGCCATATTCCCTCTGCTTAACTTATTTTGTTTTCAAGTAAGATCTTTGACTTACTTGTTGTTTCATCAAATACTTCAGCATGCAAAATCCGATCCCGCATTTTGCTAATTCCTACCCTCTAATGAGAAGGAAAGTATTTCTTCGAAACTCCGCGGATTAAGGACTATCCATTTATCTAGTGTTTCCTTTTCAGATTAAATATGTTTTTAACTCATTTCAAAGTGTTTTTTAACATGTTTTATTAACTGTTTGCTCATATTATAAGCTCTATTTCCTATTTGTTTTATCGAGCTTTTACATCTGGCTGAGATAATTTTATAAATATTAATTCTTTAATATTTATAATATACTTTAATTTTACCATCTTGGATCATTTTGGTAAATTTAATTAGAATTTTTTATATATATATATATATATATATATATATATATATATATATATATATATATATATATATATATATATATAATCGTGGAATTTTTGGTATACCTTTGGTATTACCAAAATACAAAGAAATCGCTGGGTAAATTCTAAAGGACAACTTAAATAAGAATAAAAAAAATAACAAATGAAAAAAAACAGAATTTATTATTACACAAGGATGGAAAAAAGAAAAAGTCATATTATTGTCTAGAATTCCTAACAAAACAACAAAAAAAATGCGTAATGTTATTGAATTCGAGAACAAAAAAAAATCGTTAACACATCCTGGGTATTAAAAAAACTACAAAACAGAAAACAAATATGGCGTCTGAAGTTTTAAAACTTGGAGGAATACGTTTGGTTCCCCAAAGAGAAGAGATTTGAACCTATTTTTCATAGGTACAGAAAAAAAAAAATGCCCCCCCACCCCCCAAAAAAAAAGAAACTATGTGGGAGAGTAGATCACTGATATTTTTATGTTATCTAGTGTCGACTCCTGGGAGGGCGAACTCAATCTCTCGTCAAAGCGATACTCACAACCGCAAGGCGTTCGTGAAGATTGATCACGTGGCCCAAAATATATCCTAGCTTCAAAAGAAGGAACATGTAAGTGTGTGTGTTAAAACAAACGAACACTTGAAAGTAACGTAATACCATCATAGCTATCTATCTCTCTATCTATCTATCTATCTATCTATTTATCTATCTATTTATCTATCTATCTATCTGTCTGTCTGTCTGTCTGTCTTTTTTTTACATGAAAGTCACCACTTATCAAGGGCCTGAAAGAGATCTGATAAAGTGTCTTACTTAAGGGGGGCGGTTTAACACGAATTTGTTTATGTCTGACTTGAAGACATCCAAGTTGAAGTCAGGTGGGAAACAGGCAAAGGGAAGTGCAGCTCTAAGAAAGAAACTTTGTTCATGGAATCTACGTTTTGATTTAGGCACAGATAAAGAGTGTAGAAAATTACTGACAGTGGTTTCAGCTAGACGAGTGTTTATCGTGAAAGATTGGCGAGGGGGGACCAGAGGTTGAAGCTCAGACGAGCACTTGCTATGGAAATAACGATAAAACAAAGACAGGCTCGTAACGTCTCTTCTATGGGAGAGAGGTTGCAGGGAAGAGAAAAGGGCATCCCTCACTAGGCTACGAAGTCTATTTTGTACTCTGTCAAGGCAGGATAGGCTATTTTAGCAGCTCCTGCCCAGATGTGGCAGCAGTACTCCATCCGTCTTTCTGTCTATCTATCTTATGGAAGGAACTTTGTCTCTGTGTAAGCGGGTTCGTTCCCTATGGACTCAGAAACAGCAAATCCGATTTATTGAATATTTCATACAAAGGTATTTGATGTGCGGGGGAGTGTTTCTGCGTAGGTTTTGTATTAGAATGCGTCCGATAAGTATCAAAATCGATAAAAAATCGAAAATCGAACAAAATTGATTAAAGAAGGAAATTCGATTTTACGCGGTCGTAAAATACGCATAAATATTATATTTTAATTTGTGCATATTTCCTATTTATTATAAGCAAAAAGGAAAAAAAAACGGAAAGAAGAGGTGCCATTTAAAATCGCCGCAAATCATTTCTTCGATTGCATGTTTTAAAACTAAACATTAATCAGAATTGACTTTTCCAGGGCATTCATTGTCAAGCACAAAATATCAGCTGACGTGATATTGTAAACAAACACAGGCGAAATTTGATGAACGACATTATCATTATTGTTTTGTTTTTTTAATTTTTTAATTTTTTTAATTTTTTAATTTTGTTTTGCCAATCAGTTCACCGGGCACATTATTCCTCGTAATATATAATATTCAATAGAATATTGCTTCCATAATAATACGTACGCAATCTGCATAAATTAAAATATCATGTTTAAGCGTATTGTACGACCGGGCAACGCCGGACGTCCAGCTAATATAATTATAGTTATATATATGACCAGACATATAACGTTCAATAGACTGATATACATATATATATATATATGTGTGTGTGTGTGTGTGTGTGTGTGTGTGTGTGTGTGTGTGTGTGTGTGTGTGTGTGTGTGTGTGTATAAAATGAAAATTACAATTAAATTTACCAAAATGATCCAAGATGGCAAAACTAAAGTATATTATAAATATTAAAGAATTAATATTTATAAAGTAAGCTCAGCCAGATGTAAAAGGTCAATAAAACCAAATAGGAGATATATAAATAAGAATATATAATAAGAAGAAACAGTTAATAAAACATGTTAAAAAAAAAAAACACTTTGAAAAAGAGTTAAAAAATCTGAAAAGGAAACATAAGTGGGGAGTTTCGAAGAAATACTTTCCTTCTCATCAGAGGGTAGGAATTAGCAAAATGCGGGATCGGATTTTGCATACAAAAGTATTTGATGAAACTGCAAGTAAGTCAAAGATCTTACTTGATAACAAAAAGTGAAGCAGAGGGAATATGTTGAAGAAAAAGGGGGTTTGTATTACTGTACACATAGATTCGAAAAAGTTGTCAAAAAACAAATATATGACAAATAAATGTTATCAAAAGCAAGATAGGTTACTTTTCTACCTAACTGGATATATTTTTTGTGTTTTTATTCAGTGCAACATGTTTATTCAGCTCGAAAAACATGCAGTGTGTACCGATGTATTGGAAAATTCAAAATGGCGGCCGACTCTCTCTCGGAGAGGGTAAGTTTGGGAAAAGGTATTATAAATAATAAACTAGACAAAATACTGTTAGAAATTCGCTCAATATATGTTACCGTGACATAAGTTGACATATATTCGGTTGTTTTTTAATAGTATTTTGTCTAGTTTATTATTTATAACATCTTTTTCCCAAACTTACCGTGTTAAAGTGACAGTCGGCCGCCATTTTGAATTTTCCAATACATCGTTAAACACTGCGTGTTTTTTGAGCTGAATAAACATGTTACATTGAATAAAAACACAAAAAATATATCCAGTTAGGTAGAAAAGTAACTTATCTTGCCTTTGATAACATTTATTTGTTATATATTTGTTTTTTGACAACTTTTTCGAATCTATGTGTACAGTAATACAAACCCGAAAAAGGTGATTTCACGTGAATGGTGAAAGGTAAATTATTCAATGACGGTAAAATCCAAAAAGATGTTTTTGGATTTTACTGTCATTGAATAATTTACCTTTCACCAGACTATCCATTCACGTGTAATCACCTTTTTCTTCGCCATTATTTATTTTTCTTGTTTCTTTTTGATTTTATTTTTATTATATTTTATTTTTTGCTATTTTTTATGCCTTTTGTTTCTTGTTTTTTGTTTTTATTTTTATTTTCATTCTATTTTATTTTTATTCTATTTTTTGTCTTTTTTCTTGTTTCTATTTTATTTTTATTGTTTTTGTTATTTTCTTTGTCTTTTTTTTCGTGTTTTTTTGTTTTTATTTTATTTTATATTTTATTTTTGTTTATTTTCGTTGTCTTTTGTTTCTTGTTTTTTGTTTTTGTTTTTACTTTAATTTATTTTATTTTATTTACTTATTTTGTATTTTATCTATTTCGATTTTCAGTGTTTGCTTGAAGGTTGCGAAGTACAATTGGTTAAAAAAAAAAAGAGACAAGGAAGGAGAAAACAATCCAACAAACGAATAAACTAACGCTGTAAAACAAGATGAAATATTAATGGCGGACAGATCGCCTGAAAAAAAAAAAATTTAAAAGACGTCAGTAATTCAATCTTGCAGCATTTTAATCGTAACCAAATGTAAATCAGATCCCACTTAATGGATTCCAACATATTATGTAGGTTGTGCTTTTGAAATAAGCTTTCTATTGTGTTCATTGCTATTATGGTTCGCGTAAGAAACACTTCCGGTATGTGACGTCATTTTCTGAAACAAAATGAAGCTGATTTATTTGTCTTTATCTTTACTGTTATATAAAATCGCGTGTGTGCGTGAGTGTGTATGTGTGTGCGTGTGTGTGCGCGTGTGTGTGTGCGCGTGTGTTTGTGTAAGTGTATGTATGTGTGTGTGAGTGTGTGTGTGTATGTGTGAGTGTGTTGGTTGGTTGGTTGTTTTTGTTTTACGGCATATCAACCTTTTTCAGGTTATTTAATGCCTAATCTAGTTATTTTGAGGAACGATTTTTAATGGAGTATATTTTTTTTTTTTTAAGTCAGATTCTATTTAACCGGTATTAACAGGTACTACCACTCCGGGTCAGAGTGGACCTGGGAGCAATGGCAATTAAAGGGTGGCTCCACACTCCCCAACGCCCGCAAGGTGGGGGCCTCACCATCGGATATAGTTTTAGGTCATATCCAGGACCGTGTGAGTGTGTGTTTATGTGTGAGTGTGTGTGCGTGTGTGTGTATATGTGTTAGTGTGTGTATGTGTGTGAGTGTGTGTGTATGTGTGTGAGTGTGTGCGTGTGTGCGTGTGTGTGTGTATGTGTGTGTGTGCGTGTGTGTGTGTGTGAGTTCCTTCTTCACACAAAGCTAATTTATATATCTGGCAGTATTCTTAGATATGTTTTGTTTTCGAATACATCGATAAACACTGCATGTTTTTCGAGCTGAATAAACATGTTACATTTGTTAAAATAAAAAAAAATGTATCCAGTTTGGTAGAAAAGTAACTTATCTTGCCTTTGATAATATTTATTTGTTATATATTTGTTTTTTTTTGGCAACTTTTTTGAATCTATGTGTACAGTAATAGAAACCCAAATATCATATTTAAGTATATTGTACGACCGGGCAACGCCGGGCTGCCATGAACAAAGCTTCTTTCTTTGAACTTACACCTGTGAAACTGTCATCCAGTTGCCTGCTTTCCAGCTGACAACAATATGGCCGTCTTCAAGTCTAACGTAAACAAGTTCTTGATGAGCCGTTCCCCTGAAGTAATCCAATTTACCAAATTTCCACTGCTAATGATTAATATGATATTGTCCCATTGACTACCGTTCACTCTCTAACACTTATCCTCGAGTGGCCTCTGGGTCTTGATAAGGGGTGATTCCTATTATAACTGTTAAGTAACTGGTAAGTAAAGCATTATGCCACTTGAACGTAAAAAACTATTTTTTTTACACAGTTGTCACCACTTATCAAGGCCCGGAAGCCATTCAGGGATAAGGGTTATTGCAAGTACAGCACGTTAGTGTGGAGATTTAGTAAAGTGTCTACTTAAGGGGGCGGTTCATCAGAAATTTGTTTACGTTGGACTTGAAGACATCCAGGTTGTAGTCATGTGGGAAGCAGGCATACGGAACAGAGTTAAATTACTTTAAATTTACTTTAAAAATATGAAGTAAGACATATACTCGAGCTGACATCGAAACCAAAACCTAAAGATAGAGTCAATTACGATAACCATCAGACCACCTTGCCACGGTCTTTAAAGGGTGTTTTTAAATCTCGTGTAACAGCGGACAAATTGATAAAAAAAAAATCAATTTAGCAGCTCTTTTTCCGGCTGAAAATGGATTAAAAAGTTTTCCACGTGTCTGAATATCTTATATACCAACTTTCAAGTCTGTAGATCGAAAAAATTTTAAGGTTGAGAAGTGTCTTCTCTCTCACACACACACACACCCATTCACATTTATATATATATATCTCACACACACACACACACACACACACACACACACACACACACCCATTCACATATATTATATATATATATATATATATATATATATATATATATATATATATATAGATAGATAGATAGATATAGATATAGATATATAAATGTGAATGTGTGTGTGAGAGAGAGAAGACATATATATATATATATATATATATATATATATATATATATATATATATTTATATATATATATATATTTATATATATATATATATATATATATATATACTTGTTTGTAATATACTGAATTTTACTGGGTTCGTATAATTTAGTAAATTTTCATATACCAATGAATTTTAAGCCAAAAAGGATCCCTAACTTGGAATGTTGTATGAGGATTAATAAATGTCATTCTTTATTTTCCTATTTAATAAAATGTTAACCTAAAACTGGTCTTAAATCTAAGTAATAAGGTAGTCGATATTTTGTAAACATTGAAGCCACCATTGGACGAATACGAAACTAAGAATAACCGTAACGTTTTAGCTAGGTTGTTCTGGCCATATTATAAATATAAAAATAAAATAAAATAAAAAAAAAATTTTTATTAATTATGTGAAATAAAGAAATATAGAAATCTAATTTAGGAATTCAATAAATAGTATTATTAAAAGTATTAAATGGCTACGGGTTTTTGTGGAAACTTCTTATGACATGTTTTTAAATAATGATACGAAAATTAGGTGATATATGCGTCCAGGATAAATGTTTTCGCATGCTTCATTTCCTTTAAGGGAAATTTATTTTAATAATGTTCTATTGTTAAGTGTTTTTTATTCAATAAGTCTGAAGAAAGGCTGGTTATGTGAAAATTTTCAAACGCCATAATGCTTGAAATTGTCCAACCGGTATGGAAACAATTGTAACTTACAATGAACTACACTTTTTGTTGTTACCAAATCCTTTTTTGAAGTCTTGGTTTTGTTAATACAGTATATATATATATATATATATATATATATATATATATATATATATATATATATATATATATATATATAATTTAAAGGGGGTTAGAACAGTAGTCTAAAGAGCAGAGTATATTTTAATGTGATAGTAAAATTACTAATTTAATTAAAATACAAGAAAAGAAAAGTGCTCATTGTAATGCAGATATATAATAAGCTCAATAGGCAAATATCCTAGAGCTACTTTAATATTTAGTAATGTGATTGATAATTTTAAATTCAAATTAGAATTAAAAATTAAAAATCTGTTTCATAAGAAGGAACAACAACAAAGTCAATAATTTGTACGATCGTTTCGAAAACGATGTTTTTTTATTGTGATAGACATTAAGTCATGGACAATAATATTGACATATAGTTTTTTTTAAGAAAGTCGCATCAGCAAAAGTATTAGGTGTTTTATACATATATATATATATATATATATATATATATATATATATATATATATATATATATATATATATATAAAAGACACCATCAATAAACCTAGCATTTTTAAGTAAGGCAGATGTATCGGGAAAAAATTTAAAAAAAAATGAATATATTTACTTGTTAATGTTGATAAGCAAAGTAATATGGGTTGAGAATAAAAAATAGAATAAAATTATAAATCTGAATTTGGCTTAAATATAAGGTTACAAACTTGGCCTTCCGGCCAAGATCAAAGTGTAATATATGTTCTTCAGATGCTGCACTTCAATTTCTTGTTCCCTGTAAGTGGAGGAGAAATCCTTCACGACTGAGACAATTTTTATTTTTGTTCCTTTTCTCCACATTAAAAAACGACTCTAGTGTCTAACTCTGTCCTGTGGGGAGGCATTGTAAATAGGAATATGTTTTTAATAAAAGTTAAGAATTATATATATATATATATATATATATATATATATATATATATATATATATATATATATATATACCTTTTAATTGCTCGCCTTTTGAAAACCGTAATTATCGTCAAAGTATTCATTTGGATGTTGATTGTAGCTTATAAATGCACGAAATGTTGAATTTTCAAAATGAACGCCAATGGAACATTTATTTTAGCGGTTAGAATATGTTAGTAAACGCTTAATTTAAAATTAAGCAAAGATTTTAAAAAAAATATATATATATATATATATATATATATATATATATATATATATATATATATATATATATATAATTTTTATTTTATATATTCTGTGTCCTTGCGTTTGGTATATACTACGAGACCTGCTTTTCCGTCTTTTTGCAAGGTTAGTTTGCCTTACATCCAAAATAGCAATACTGTATATCAATTCAAATGCCAGTGTGATACTGGTTATGTTGGGCGAACATCCTTGCATCTTTTGACTCGTATAAACCAGCATGTTCCATCGAAGATCAGACAAGGGAGGATGGGGTTCGGTGGTCTCCCTCCTTCTGCAGCCTTGGACTCTGCTATTGGCCAGCATTTGGTTGACAACCCGTGCTATCCCGATCGATATAAAATAGAATGGTTCGAGGTGCTACATAGAGCGGACTCTAGAAACCATTTAAAGATTTTGTAGTCTGTCTCTATTGCGGTGCCGGCAAAAGGAAACATCATTATTCTCTTATATTTATGTTAGAAATACCGTTTTTATTGGTCTGTCATATTTATGTTTGAAATATTATTTTCATCGGTCTGTCATATTTCTGTTAGAAATACAATTTTCATTATTCCGTATTATTTATGTTAGAAATTCTATATTCATTGGTCTGTCATATTTATATTAGAAATGTCATTTTCATTGGTCTGTCATATTTATGTTAGGAATGCCATTTTCATTGGTCTGTCATATTTATGTTAGAAATGTCATTTTCATTGGTCTGTCATATTTATGTTAGAAATGTCATTTTCATTGGTCTGTCATATTTATGTTAGAAATGCCATTTTCATTGGTCTGTCATATTTATGTTAGGAATGCCATTTTGTCGGGCTGCCAGGCTTAAGTTTGCAATATCATTCTTCCCGGTCTGCTATTAGATGTTTTTTAATTTGTCATATTTCCTGTAAGGAATAGTCATCTCATTGGTCTGTCACGCGGACTTAATGGTCGTATCCTAAGAATGTTATTTCCTTCTTTTTTTTTTTTTTTTGCTTCGTTAATCGCTATCGATCAATCATCCGCCTGATGAGTAATCGAATATTTTGTCGCACTCCTTCTCGTTTCTTGATTCAATTCAGAAATCAATTATCGATTATTAGTTCACTAACTGTGTGAACAAGTCAACTCCATGAAAAAAAAAGATTTAAATGATAAAAAAATAAAAATAAATAAACACGAGAATTAGAAATCTAATATACAAACGGCTATATGTCTGTCTGTCGGTTTGTCTGCCTGTCTGTAGGTCTGTCTTCATATTTTCAAACTCTATCTCCTCCGAAACTAAAAGTCGCAGAGCAGCGTTAGTGCGTGCAGTCAGCACCAACCCTATTCGGGTTTAACCGGCTTCCTCCGAAGGAGGAAGTTTCATGGGAGTATGAAATTCACAAGCGGTCCCCAGTCGCATGTATATCCCCGTTAGGGGAGATGACGACGTTAGGTTTTTGCAACTTTTTGCAGGGAGGTGTCGACATTCTCCTACATACAGCGCCTGGTATTCCCAAATTGGTCACCCATTTTAGTAATGACCAGGTTCAATGTTGCTTAACTTCGGTGATCTGACGGGAACCGGTGTGTCAACGTGAGTATGCCTTGTATTAGAGCGGCGTTAGTGGCCTCAAATGATTGCATTTTTTTTACGGACCGTTCTTTTATGGGTCAGTTAAAATTTTTTAAGGGGTCCAAAATGGGTCAAAATTGGAAAAAAAAAATCGTTAAACATTTTCCTACATTCATCTTAACTTATTTTTAAATTTTGATCAGTTCATATGAGTGTCGCGTTGGTACAGTGGTAACGTCACCAGCTTTGAATACTACAGTTTTGATTTTGGTTCTAGCTGATGGCACCTAATTGTTTTGTTTTGTTTTTTTTTTTTGTTGTTTTTTCACTTTTCAAGTCACGACTCTATAATATGACCTTCGCCTTCACCAAGGTGCACGACTTATATGACCTTCACCTTCACCGAGATGCGCGACTTGACACAAAAAACAACAACTTCTTAATCAACTGCTAACGCACGCGTCACTGTAACGTCCAATGACAACAACAACAACAACAACCTTCTCACTCGACCTGCCTTTTATATCACTCTCTCAATCCCTCCTCTTGCGCATGCGCCTGTAGATTCCTGACAACCTCGAGACTTCCGCTTATAAAAACCCAAGTTTTGTTGTTGCGCATGCCTACACAAGGCACAAACACGTGGGCGTTTGTTTTGTTGGTAAGTACTACATATAATAATATATACGAAATCTGAACAAATTAAAATATCATATTTAAGCGTATTTTACGCCCGGGCAAAGCAAGACACACACACGCACCCTGCTAGTCAGTATCTATAGCAATAAATACAGTAGCGTCCAAAACTAAGGAACAAAATGTTTAAAACCTAATATTTATTAGAAATAACAACCGTGAAAAACTGAAATTTTGACAACTGGTAGTCGTTATCATCCATAATAACATACTAAAATTTGAATCATTTGCAAAGGATAGAAAAAGAATTATAACAATTATTTATTTATTTTCAAAATAGGAACGTCCAAAAGTAAGGGAGAAAATTGTCATTATGGATGATAACGACCACCAGTTGTCAAAATTTCAGTTTTTCACAGTTGTTATTTCTAACAAAGATTAGGTTTTAAAATTGTGTCCCTTAGTTTTGGACGCTGTTGTATATGAGTTATATTGTGATATCACAGGGTGGATTGATGAAGTTGTCGCCCTAAATAAAACAACGCTACGGTTTTATTTTAAAACTTTTATTGCTTAGAGATCACGGACATGTTTGACCAAGATGGACAACAAGACAGTTCCTCGCCCTCTCTATAGTTCAGATCTTGTTCCCTAAGACATTCGGTTATTCCCTAAGCTCAAGGAAAACCTTGGAGGCTGTCGTTATGGGACAACAGAAGAAATGAAACAGGCTGTGGCTAGGGGTTCCGTGGGGCCTTCCAGAAGTTGTTGGAATGGTACAATAAGGGCCCGTACGAAAAAAAAGTCTGGAAACTTCTAGAAGGCACCTCTTACCTCATTTTTTGAGTATTTTAAAGAGGTTTTAGCGGCTAGGGGGCATAACTTGGGCACGTGTTTCCATTAGAAACATAATATTTCAGATTTGCATTAAATTTTATTCAAGGGCCATTAGATACTGATTAAAACATCTTCCATGAATTTAAATTTCTTCTTAAGACACCTTAAACGTTTTCTAAAATCAAAATAATGCAATCGATTTTGATTAAATAATTAAATTTCTTTTCTTAATAATTTATTTTTAAATTATTAGAATAAGGATTCTAGACATAAGTTTTAGTCATATACAGGGCGGAACGATAAAATAACACTACAGCTTTATTTTAAAACTTTTATTGAAAAAACCAATTCAGGTAACTTGATTATGGAGTAAAGCTGACATCTATTCAATGTAGCCGCTTTCAGCCTCAATCAGTCCATTCAGGTATCTTGATTATGTAGCAGAGTTGGCATCTATTCAATGTAGCCGCCTTCAACCTCAATCAATCAATTCAGGTAACTTGATTATGTAGTAGAGCTGACATCTATTTAATGTAGCCGCCTTCAGCCTCAATCAATCAATTCAGGTAACTTGATTATGTAGCAGAGTTGACATCTATTCAATGTAGCCGCCTTCAACCTCAATCAATCAATTCAGGTAACTTGATTATGTAGTAGAGTTGACATCTATTCAATGTAGCCGCCTTCAACCTCAATCAATCAATTCAGGTAACTTGATTATGTAGTAGAGCTGACATCTATTCAATGTAGCCGCCTTCAGCCTCAATCAATCAATTCAGGTAACTTGATTATGTAGTAGAGCTGACATCTATTCAATGTAGCCGCCTTCAACCTCAATCAATCAATTCAGGTAACTTGATTATGTAGTAGAGCTGACATCTATTCAATGTAGCCGCCTTCAGCCTCAATCAATCAATTCAGGTAACTTTATTATGTAGTAGAGCTGACATCTATTCAATGTAGCCGCCTTCAACCTCAATCAATCAATTCAGGTAACTTGATTATGTAGTAGAGCTGACATCTATTCAATGTAGCTGCCTTCAGCCTCAATCAATCAATTCAGGTGACTTTATTATGTAGTAGAGCTGACATCTATTCAATGTAGCCGCCTTCAACCTCAATAAATCAATTCAGGTAACTTGATTATGTAGTAGAGCTGACATCTATTCAATGTAGCCGCCTTCAGCCTCAATCAATCAATTTAGGTAACTTTATTATGTAGTAGAGCTGACATCTATTCAATGTAGCCGCCTTCAGTCTCAATAAATCAATTCAGGTAACTTGATTATGTAGTAGAGCTGACATCTATTTAATGTAGCCGCCTTCAGCCTCAATCAATCAATTCAGGTAACTTGATTATGTAGCAGAGCTGACATCTATTCAATGTAGCCGCCTTCAGCCTC
>NC_136526.1:2789847-2794847 GCF_053919585.1 Euprymna scolopes | reverse complement strand
TTGCTGTAGGAAACTCAATTATGAATTCAGTACGAGAAGTTTTGGTTAAAAATCAACACAAAAAAATGTTGGTTTTTAGGGTTTTTTTTTTTTTAATATAAGAGTCACCAGTTACTGGGATCTGTTCTCTACTATATAAAGCATTAAGATATTTTTTCTTCCGGTTTTTTTTTGGGGGGGGGTCGTTTTTTGTTTTGTTTTGTTTTTGTTTTTTTGTTCAGATATTTTTTGTCGTTTATTTTATTTTTTGTTGTTCTTTGTTTTTGTTTTTTTGTTTTTGTTTTTTTTTTTGTTTTTTTGTCTTTTTTGTTTTGCTTGTGTTTTTTTTTTGTTTTTTTTTTTGTTTGTCGTTTATTTTTTGTCTTTTTTTTTTTATTGTTTTTTGTTTTTTTGGGGGGGGTTTGTTTGTTTTTTTGTTTTGTCTTGTTTTGCCTATTTTGTTTTGTTTTGTTTTGTTTGTTTGTTTGTCGTTTATTTTATTTTTTGTTTTTTTGTTGTTTTTATTATTTTTTTTGTTTTTCGTTTTATTAGTTGTTTTTTTTGTTATTTTTTGTCGTTTAGTTTATTTTATTTTTTTGTTTTTGTTGTTTTTATTTTATTTTTTGTTTTTATGTTTTTGTTTTTCGGGGGGGGGGGCTTTTTTTTGTTTTTTTCGTGGGGGGAGAGTTATGGATTTTCATCCAACAATAATAATAGAATATAGATAATTACACGATTTTATGAAAGAACTCTCTCTTTCTTTCTCTTTCTCTCTCTCGTTCTCTCTTTCTTTCTCTTTCTTTTTCTCTCTCTCTCTCTCTTTCTTTCTCTCTCTTTCTCTCTCTCTCTTTCTCTCTCTCTTTCTCTCACTTTCTCACCCACTCTGTCTCTCTTTCTCTCTGACTCTTTCACTCACTCACTCACTCACTCACTCTCTCTCTCTCTCTCTCTTTCTCTCTATCTCTCTCACTCACTCACTCACTCTCTCACACACATACACTTCCCCCTCTCTCTCTCTCTCTCTCTCTCTTTCTCTCTCTTTCTCTCTCTCTCTTTCTCTTTCTCTTTCTCTCTCTCTCGCTCTCTTACCCTTTCTCTCTCTCATTTGTTTCTCTCTCTTTGAGTTCGTTCCCTGTGGACTTCGTGCCGATTTTTTTTTGTTGTTGTTAATTACTCGTGAACGCGTTTGATGTTTGAGGGCGTGTTCTTACACAGGTTTTGTATAGGAATGCGTTTGATAAGTATCGAAAAATAGCCGAAAAAATCCGATTAAAGAAGAAAGTCCGATTTTTACCAAAGTTAACACCTTTATACAACCTAACATTACAAGTGCACTTTAAAAGCTTTATCACCACATAAGCAGAAAGGCCCAGCCTATTAAATTTACTGTAGATTCTTTTATAAGACAGGGGCGCATTCAAAATTATTTTTTCGTTCATTTCAACCCCGCCCCTGACTAATCAAAGAACTAGCAGACGAATTTTAGTTTTTTGTTTATATAAAACCCAGACTTTAATCGGATTTTTTCGATTTTCGATTTTTAATACTTATCGGACGTATTCCAATACAAAAACTACGTAAGAACACTTTCAGACACGTCAAGTACCTTCGTGTGAAATTTCAAGTACTCTTATATATATATATATATATATATATATATATATATATATATATATGTATATATATATATATATCTGTGTGTATGTGTGTGTATGTGTGTGTATGTGTGTGGGGGTGTATGTGTTTGTGTATGTGTGTGTATGTGTATGTGTGGGTGTGGGTGTTGATGTGGGTGTATGTGTGTGTATGTGTGTGTATATGTATATGTGTGTATGTGTGTATGTGTGTATGTGTGTGTGTGTGTGGATGTGGGGGGCGTGTGTATCTGGTCACGAATAGGCTCCTATACGGTTGACTATTTTACAAAACTGATTACATATAATGATAGATGTATCGAGGATGAGTAATGGGTATGTTTGATCTGGCAGAACGTTGGTTCATAAAAATTGTGGGGTCTGCGTTAACGCCTGTCCCCAAAAGTATGGAAATAAAAAATGAACAAAAAAAACGTTTACAAGGGTTTTTTATATAGATGTACATACGAATGCTTTGATAAGTATGTTTCAACTTAAATAGGGATGGTATAATAAAATTGTGGGGGTCTATGTTCGCGCCTGTGCTCCATGGAAATATTGCACAAACTTTAACAAAGACTTTTCATATCTATTTGCGTAAGTATACTTTGATAATTATGTTTCAGTTTGAAGAAATATGGTATAATAAAATTATTGGGTGTTCGTTCGTAAATGTGTCACAAAGTTTAAAAGGGGCGAGGGTCAACAATAACACCTTAACTTAATTCACGTTAGCTTTTATTTATTTGTTTTAGTTGAATCATATTGTGTCGAATAAATTCACTTCATAAAGTCACGTTCTTATTAAAGTGAAAGCCAAAAAATAAAGGCGGAACTTTAGACAATTGTCGACACAAATTTTGCATAACTCTGTTTTTATTTCCTTCTCCACTTGCACGTGGCACTCTTTCGAAAATAGATAAATAATAAAAAATGAGAACCTTACTTGTTATCGTGTCAAAAGAAGGAAAAATCCTGCTCACGTGATTACGTGTCTTTTTAAAAACATTTACATAACCTTTTTATTTTTATTTATATATCCGTTGATGCTTTTTTGTCAGTGTACTAGAAGGAATTCAGTTGATTACAACCCTTTCTGCGTGTTCTTTACGTTACAATAGTACAACCCTGAATCCGACGGCGCAATACTAAACTGTTCAATACTGTAAAACTGAAACGAAGCTGCTCTGCTTGAAAATGACGCCATTTTCTTCTTATTCATATTTATATCAATTCTTTGCTTTAAAAAACTAAAGTAATTACGTGTTTACTTTTTAATATCCCATTTTGCTGTTTCGGATTATTTTACTAAAGTAAGTAAAGCTTCATTATTTTTCAAAACTGTTTTTGTTTCTTTGTTTTTCGATATTTCGTCGATATTATTTAGTAAGAGTGTTTAGCAGAAAAGCCAACAAACGACTACCCGAAAAAAATAAATATACAAGAATTAAATGTTACCATAGTCAATAAAAGTTCAGTTCATGTTTTTTTGTTGTTTTGAAATAGTTTTTAATGCTCTTTGCTTGAAATAATTTCAGCGAACCGAAATTAAAACGAAATTTGAGGCGATAACTACTTAAATGAATTTTTATATAAACTACACATGTCATAATCGAATATTCCTCAAGCACAAAATAACGGAAAACATTAAAATATGTTTATAAATATTCCTTAGGTTGACGGAACTCTCTTAAATTGTTAACACAGAATGCTCAGATGCCCCTCCTTCAAATTGAAAACGGAGCTCTCCATTTCAAAGTCGCTGCCATTTTGATTTTTTAAA
The DNA here is from genome assembly GCF_053919585.1 of Euprymna scolopes. Classification (NCBI taxonomy): domain Eukaryota; kingdom Metazoa; phylum Mollusca; class Cephalopoda; order Sepiida; family Sepiolidae; genus Euprymna; species Euprymna scolopes. The sequence continues at coordinate 2,791,451 of NC_136526.1, read as the reverse complement.
CCGGTTCGTGAATTAAAAAAAAAGATATTTTACAAACTACTTAAAAATACAAACCAATGAACTTTTCTACCATAAAAGTAACTTTTATTGACTATGATAACATTTATTTCTTGTATATTTATATTATTATTATATATATATATATATATATATATATATATATATATATATATATATATATATATATATATATATATATAACATTTTCTCTTTGTAAGGAAACATTTTGTTGGTTACTCTTGTCTACGAATGGAAACAAAGTTGATATAAAAAATATATTTTCGCGAAAATTATCTTTACTTTCATCATATTTTGCTTAGGGTAAAAATTTTGAGTATCAAAACCTATCTCTTTACAATCCCCTCCTTTTTATAACCTATCATACTTTCATCAATCACAGTCCATTTTCTGTAGGCTGTTTTTGAACCCAATCAACGATGGGTACTTCTGCTAGTATATATATATATATATATATATATATATATATATATATATATATATATATATATATATAGAGAGAGAGAGAGAGAGAGAGAGAGAGGAGAGCAAGAGATTTAAAAACTGTACAGAAAGTCAGAAAGACATTAGTACCGTCGGTTTTCAAGCCTAATATAAGGGGGCCAGTTAGTAATAAATGACAAGCTCTCGTCAGCTATTTTTTTCTGTTTATCTTAACAGAAAACAAAAACAATGACTGACGAGAGCCTAATATTATTTACCATTAACTGGTCCCCCTCATATTAGGCTTGAAAACCGACGGTACCAATGTTTTTCTGACCTATTGTACGGATTTATATAAATAAGTATTAAGCTGTTATATTGGAATTTTTTATTTTATAATCGAGCACTTTGATGGAATTCTTTCCAGCAAACAGTCAACAAATATATATATTATGGATAACTTACTTTTATGCACATAAAATTAATAATTACAAAGAATGGAGGGGGGGGCTAGAATGTAAGCAAAGGGCAGATAACTTATCTCTTAAAAAGCGCCCAGGGAGTGAAAAGAAGGAGAAAAAAATACCTCAGAATCACAAAAAAAAAAAATGAATAAATCAACAATCTTGCATTTAAAAGCGATAAAAATCGTGTAGAAAAAATGATAAGCTCCCGTGGGCTTGAGGTAAAATATCAGGCTACTTATCGAGCGGCAACGAGTTTGATCCTTATCAACAAGTTTAACCATACTGAAGAGAAGTGATACTTCGAAACATTCATGTCTATGAATAACTTACTTTTATGCACGTATAAATACTTAAAAATAACTTAATAATTATAAACGCTATAAATGGGGGGGGACTAGAATATAAACAAAGGGTCGCGAAAAAAAAAGTACCATAGAATCTCTAATAAAAATAAATAAATCAACAATCTTCTATGATATAAATCTCACATGAATGTCTGCATGGCTGGCAAAAACTTTAGACATAGGCGACGTATTTTCACAAGAGCAATATCATTTTGAAGCACGACCCTTCGGACGACAAATATCGAAAAATTGGACAAAAACATTACTTCCTTCACCCTCAACTAGACACTTTTCTCCAGGGAGGGGTCGCTTTTTTCCCCCGATATTTTCGAAAGTCATCCCCTCTTTTCGA
>NC_136526.1:2747347-2787347 GCF_053919585.1 Euprymna scolopes | reverse complement strand
ATAACAATAATAATAACAATAACAATAATAATAACAATAATAACAATAATAACAATAATAATAATAACAATAACAAGAATAATAACAATAATAATAATAGTAATAACAATAGCAATAATAATAGCAATAATAATAACAACAATAATAATAACAATAATAATAATAATAATAATAATAACAATAATAATAGCAATAATAATAACAATAATAATAATAACAATAATAATAACAATAATAATAATAATTACAATAATAATAATAACAATAATAACAATAATAATAATAACAATAATAATAATAATAATAACAATAATAACAATAATAATAATAATAATAATAACAATAATAATAATAACAATAATAATAATAATAACAATAATAATAATAATAATAATAATAACAATAATAATAACAATAATAATATCAATAATAACAATAATAATAATAATAATAATAATAATAATAATAATAATAATAATAATAATAATAATAATAATAATAATAAAACTTTGAAAAAAGATTGGGCGAAATTGGAATCAGAGGGATGGCCAAGAAGATACACCGAATTTCAACAATGAATACTGCAGAAATATTAAGGACAACCCTTGGATGTGGAGACTAACACCACACATAAACGACACGGAAACGGCTACAGATACAAACAAGAACGCACATCACAGGAAATCATGAAAACTGAAACTGTAGAATTGAAAAATGCCGCCCTCGTTTTTTTCTTTTTGTTTTTGTTTTTTGTTTTTTGTTTTTTTGTATCAGGGAAGACTTGCTGTCACTCAGACTCCATGAAACACCAAAACCAAAAGTTGTTCTCAAAGAGCAGTCTTTGGTGGCTTGTGTGACTACTCCTAGTGAGTAAATAATAATAATTAGAGATAGATAGATAGATAGATAGATAGATAGATAGATAGATAGATAGATAGATAGAATGGATAGATAGATAGATAGATAGATAGATAGATAGATAGATAGATAGATAGATAGATAGATAGGCATTACGTGTGCGCGTGTGTGTGAGCGAGAGAGAGGAAGATACAGGCAGAAAAATAAATTTTCGGGTGTGTGTGTCTTTGTTTTTGCATTTTCTTCAAAGAAACGTTATGCGTAGCGTCAGAGGGAAAGATTTTTTTTAAAAAACGCATCACTACTGCGCAGCTTCCGTTCGCTGCGAAAATGGAAACCTGTTGCGAAAGATAACTACGACTTACGTTTGAAAAATTGAATTAAAAACCTTTTAGTTTCTCCATATATATTTTAAACGTGTTATTTTTGTCTCTCATCTCGGAGATGAGATCTCTTAAACTTTTTTTACCAGATAATTATTAAAGAGAACGATAATCCAAAAAAAATAAATAAAATGTCGGAAGAAAAAAAAGAGAACGGAAAATAGTCCTGCGGCTTTTTTTCTTTTTTTTTTTTTTTTTTTTTTTTTTCACACCGCATTAATATCGTCTTGCGTATTACATCATCGGGAGATCATCTTTTTCTAGAACGAATTATGCATCTTGAATTTTAAGATCGTTCCGCTTTTTTCTTTTTCTTTTTTTTTTTTTTTTTTTTTTGTCTTACGAAAACGGCGTAAAAATAGTTCCTCTCTTGTGTTTTTGCTCCATTTTTTAATAAAGTCTTTATGCTACACTCGACGCGTTCGTGGCCCGTTGGGTCACAACCACTCCTAATATTTATTCTACTTTCATTTTGTCTTATTTAGATTGTTCGGGCTTCTGTTATGATCTTTTCAGAGTTGGAGGATCGTTTAGGACTGGAAGAGAGTCACTGGTACCCGTGCTCGTATTTTTATATACCTAAGGAAAGATAATTCCTGCCGCAAAGGGCATAACTGTCACCTCTACATACGCAACGAGAGATTTTGAACACACATCCTTTATCCCGCCAAAAAATATTTTCTATTTCACTAGTTAAATACATTTCAATAACGGAAGCTGATTAGGGGAACATAGTTTTGAAAACCGGCTTATTATAATTTTTGTCCGTTTTTAGAGTTGGGGAGTGTTTAGCATTGGAAGAGAGTCACTCTTACACGTGCTCGTATTTTTTGTAGACCTAGTGGGTCTAGGGTTATAATCAGGATTCGGTTCTGAGGTTCGGGAAGGAGTGAGTCACTCTCTCGACAACAGCACGTTTCTGCCCTCTTCTTTTCCAATCGACCACACCTGGCCTCTCGCCACCAATGTCACACCGTACAATCCGAACGTCAGCAATACAAAATTCTTTTCAAGAGAAGATGTTCACGACTCTTTTCTCCCCCCTCCCCCAGGGAATTTTTCCCTGCTTTTATATCCTCCTATCTAGAAAAAAAAGGAAGAGTCAGAAAAAAAAATAGCTTCTCCCATCATGCTCTGCCTTCCCAAGATGCCCTTCGCGTATACAAATGCGCTAGCCATCCTTTCCTTCTTCTTTCCCAAAGAGCGATGCAGATACGCCCGGTACGTTTATTTTTTTTTCTTCTCCTTTTCTAACCATATACTCCACAGAGATAACTCCTGCCTGCTTCCGGTTCGTCCAAGGAGCATAACTGTCATCTCTATTATCATACTTGCTTACTGTTGTTTTAAAAAAAAATGAAATCGATTTTTCTAAGTGTTCGTTTTCTACCTCCCTGGGTAAGATTTTAGTAGTTTAACTTATTTTAAAGCGTTTATTCAGTTCAAAAACAAGTAGTATCGAGTGCTACGTGAGAACAAAAGAAAACGTCTGACATGAGAGGATCACATCTTGAAATTCTCGATAATCGCTCAAAATTAGAAAATTAACGAAAATACTGAGTGACATATGATTTTAAAAGGACTCCGAAAGAAAATTAATTTTAATATTTTTTTAAATATAATTTAGGGAAGAATTTTTTTAATATATCTCCCTCAAACGCAAAACAATAAACAACAACAAAAAATGGAATTAAAATGTCTCTTGAGTAACGGAAGTAGAGTTTTCGATAAAATTGATAAATAAATTTTGTTTCTTAATGATTAATTTTGAAGTAAAAATTGAAAAATAAAGAATTACCCTATGAAAAATTTTGAACACACATCCTGTGAACTCTGACCCCGTCGAAGTCACAATAGTCCTGATCGTCTTTCTTCCGGGAGTTCTTTATAAGATTCTTCTGCATCGCATGACTCGTTATCAGGTTGGTATGCCGGCGTCCACTGAAAAAAATTAGCTGCTCATGCAAGTCAAAAGAAGACAAACACAGAGGTTTCTAGTCTACTAAAGTTAATTCACAAAATTTACAAGTGTGTTACATATGTACAATTGTTCAGTTCGATCTCATTGCACAAAAAAAAAACACTACTGAATCTTATTTTTCGTTCTCTACGGTGGCAGCGGTCGACGAGGGGTGGCGTCTCTCTTGGGTTAATGTTTCTTCTCTCGAGATTCCGCTCCGATCTACTAATTTTGGCGCGAGCATTTGCTTATATTTCGAGGGAAGGGTTGGTTGGGTTTTTTTTTTTATTTTTTATTTATTTTTTTTTTATTACATTTTCACCCCAAACAAGGCACATTGCCACTTTAATGTAGGGGGCTACTATCAGGGGAAACATCTACTGGGGTACTATGTAGGGATTAGGGCAGCGAGATGTTGGTTCACGTTGCACTTGAACTTATGCATGTCAGTACAGTTGGGGAAGCAGTGACCTGGAATGGAATTCCAAAGTCTAGCAGTTCTGGGGAAGAAACTACTGGAGTAGAAAGATCTTTTACATCTACGGATCTCTACAGTGTGGGGGTGGGATTTTGTAGCTTGTCGGGTCTGTCGAGGGTGTTCACGTCGTGGGGGCACAAGTGCTTGCAGTTCTTCAGAGCATTCACCATTATAATACTTGTAGAACAGGCAGAGGGATGCAACGTTTCGACGATGGGACAGAGGCTGAAGTTTTGATGCCAGTTTAGGGCCTATCAGATTTGCGACTCTCTTTTGAACCCTGTCAAGGAGCGAGAGACTAGTAGCCGATGCACCGGCCCAAATGTGACAGCAATACTCCATACATGGGCGAATAGTGGCCTTATAGAGGTACAGGATACTTTCGGGTGTTAGAAGTTTTCTAGCACGGTAGAGAGAGCCCACCTTCCTCGCAGCGGCCCTGGCAATGCCCTCGATGTAATTGTTCCAGCTCATGTTTCCTGTGAACGTTAGGCCAAGGAGCTTGAAAGACGTACTCTCAGCTAAAGAGTTGTTGGCCATTGCTATAGGTGGTAGAGAAGGTTTCTTGTAATTATTGAATGAAACCAGTTTTGTCTTGGTGGCATTGAACGTTACCATCCATTTTTGTCCCCATTCCACTACTGATTTGAGGTCATCCTCTAGTGTTTCTGCCATTACTTTAGATATATGTTCATTTGTTTTCCTGTCGTGCCTGCTATAGAGTGTGGTGTCATCAGCATATATACCCATCTCAGAGGCAATTTTGTCGGGGAGGTCATTTATGAATATCAGGAACAGCAGAGGACCAAGGATAGATCCCTGGGGCACTCCCGCATTTATATTATATTGTTTAGACGTACGACCGTCGAGGACAACCTGGATTTTTCTCTTATCTAAGAAGGATTTAATTATGTTAAGTATTCTACCAGTGATACCGTAAGATCTAATCTTCCTGAGGAGACCCTCATGCCATACCCTGTCAAAAGCCTTAGATATATCTAGAGCTACCGCTCTGCCCTCTCCCGCTTTGTCCAGTGAATGGTATATGCGTTCAGAGATTACAGTGAGGATGTCTGCCGTGGAACGGGCTTGTCTAAATCCATATTGATGGTCGGTCAGAAGTTTAGCATCTGTAAGGTGCTGGACTAGAGCATGGTTAATTAAGGTAAGCCACTAAACCAATCATCGATCAACACGTCTTTCCGGGGACGTCCCGGTGCCTTGCACAGTCTGAGAACCTGTGATCACAATTCATTCTCATTCACACGCTCACAGGGGTTGACCGTTTGATCCCGGCTAACCTCACACTCAAAAAGCCAGACGTCCTTGAGTCGGTTTTCGCCAGGCCACGAACGAAATTATGTTTCGTTCTATCTTTAAAATGACATCTCTTTTCATTTTTCTCAAACAATAAAAATCTGTATGTTTTACAAAAACACAATAAATTCATCCCTTCAGCTAGGTAACCCGCCGCTGCCCGGGCATCCAATAATGTTTAACAGTCAATACCAGCATAGTTGCCCGGCCTTACTTAGTGTTTTGGGGGTCTCAATATCCCCCAATGGGGAGCACCACCGCTCCCTGAGGCGGGCACGCCACATCCATTTTACCACCAAAAACTGTTTCATATGTTATTAAGTATATGAATTTTAATGGCGGGAGTTGATAGGGGGACAGTTTTGGAAACCGGCTCATCATAAATTTTTTGTGGGTTTTTTAGAGTTTAAGGAGCGTCAAACATTGGGAAAGAGTCACCAGTATCCATCTCATATTTTTATAGACCTAGGGGAGATAATTCCTGCCTGCTTTCGATTAATCCAATGTCATAACTGTCATCTCTACATGCCAACTTTTCCCGTGACCACAGAATGTATAAATGTGGTCAATTTTCTCTGTCCAAGAATTCACGTGACTTCCCACGCATTCGTGGGGACAGACCTCTCGGTGGTCATCTTGTACGACCAGGTGCTTGTCTTTCCAATGTTTGCGAATATCTTCTGGTGTCGCTTACCCCATGTTTGTAATGTCATCCACTTCTATTTTGTCGTCTTGACTGTATTGCGGATCCACCTCCCGACCGATATCCATTGATTTGCCGCGAATCTTATTCCGTGGTGGATCTGGATCTGGAAGTGACTCTAGCAAGTTTTATCATTGTCCCAATCAAGTGCATCTATTTGGAGGTTGAAAATTATTAAAGAGAATCCTGGGTATGACGTAAAACTACATCCGGCAACAAGGCCCTGGTGTGGGTGCTCCCGGGCTTTGGGGAGAATGTCACTACCCCTTAGTCGTTGCAGTGCTGAGTCACCCTTGGGCAAGATGTAGTACCCACTAGTCCCTCTATTTAGGGTCACAAAAATCCAAGCCTGGTTAACGAGACTCTTGGCGGATGAGGAAGGAATCCCAACGGCTTGCGCAGTAGATGAACCAGCTTGGGACGCAAAAAGAGCGCGACTACGGGCGCCACTACCCGGATTTCCTGCCATCACGGCCGGGATTTCAGAGTTCCGATCGGACTCACGTCACACCTTCGACACGGACACTAACCGACCGCTGCGTTATCGTCGAAATCGATGGACTGCCCGAGAGAGAGAGAGAGAGAGAGAGAGAGAGAGAGAGAGAGAGAGAGAGAGGGATAGGAGGCTGGATTTAAAAGCAATAGTACACCAGCAGGAATCGAAATTGGTGGGAGATGTAGTTCTGACCGCAACATGTATGCAGGAACTACAAGACTTAACCAACAACGGTAAAAGTGCCAGCGAATCAGCAGGACCCTTCCTCAACGTCAGCAAAACAAATGAAAGTAAGACAAATTATATTTGTTTGGTTCTGATGGCCTTACACATGTGTGGCGGCGACCAGGTAAGGAGTACAAAGGTAAAATATATTAAAAGAGGGATAGTGAGAGATTAGTAATATATTTAGTAATATTAGTAATATTAGTAATATTAGTGAGAGATTAGTAATATATTTTTACGAAGATTTGTAGCATTTAAATCAAATTTCCAAATGAAAATTATTCAAAAACGTTGCGTGGGCAAAAAAAAAAGTCATAAATAAATTTCCAGATTTTTATTGAACAAAATTGACAAGACCTTCTTGCAATACATTTCTGCTTTTTTTTTTTTTTTCAAAACGAGACAGTGAAATTGACCAATCAGAGCCCGCCTTATGCAGGCCACAGAGTTTTAATGATTTCTGTCGATCCATTTACGGAAGGTAGCAACATTGGTGAAGATGGCGGCGTCGATGGCGCAATCATATCCGAAGGAAGTGATACCAGCAAGGACCAAAGGGCCATTATCGGGACAGTAGAGTGGGCCACCAGAGTAACCCTGAAAAAGAATAAAATCTTAATATAATGTTTCAGCAGGACCCTTCCGCAACGTCAGCAAAACAAAAGTAATAAAAATAACACAGACACCATCGTCTGGTGAGAAGAAATTTAATGTGTTTGGTTCTGATGGCCTTACACGTGTGTGGCGGCAATCAGGTAAGGAGTACAAAGATAAAAGATAGATAAAGAGAGATTAGTAATATGTTTTTACGAAGATTTATAGAATTTAAATCAAATTTCTAAATGAAAACTATTCAAAAACGTTGCATTGACAAAAAAAAAACAATTCGTAAATAAATTTCCAGATTTTTATTGATTAAAATTGACAAGAGCTTATTGCAATAGATTTCTGCTTCCCCCCCCCCGCTTTATTTTTTTTTTTCAAAACGAGACAGTGAAATTGACCAATCAGAGCCCCCCCTTATACAGGCTACAGAGTTTTAATGATTTCTGTCGATCCAGTCACGGAAGGTAGCAACACTGGTGAAGATGGCGGCGTCGATGGCGCAGTCGTATCCGAAGGAAGTGATACCAGCAAGGACCAAACGGCCATTATCGGGACAGTAGAGTGGGCCACCAGAGTCACCCTGAAAAAGAATAAAACGTAAAAATAATGTTTCGCATGGGTTCGAATACCATATATACTAAGTTTCGTGTCTGTAGACCAAAAAACTGACAGAGGAATTTAGCAGGCAAAACTTTTTAAACAAATACATATACGTATACATAAACATATATAGCAATAGGTTTGTGTTTACTATAAACTGTTTATGCAAATATTACGAAAGTCTAAATCGTGCAGAATATCTGCATGGATATAATTACACGTTATAGTTAACAAAAGATGATCATCCCATCAGAAAACTAAATAAACTAAAAGGGAATTTATTAAAATGCATATTTAAAAGAATATACAAATTAGTTATATCTTTTAAAGATGAATTCAATTCCATGACCCATATATAACAAAGTTGTATTTTCTTTATAAATAATCAGAAAAATGGTTTTAATATGAATGAATATCAATACACAAAAAGAACAAATATATATGTGTGTGTGTGTGTGTGTGTGTGTGTGTGTGTGTGTGTGTGTGTGTGTGTGTGTGTGTATATATATGATGAGAATAATGGAAACAATATTCCGACGAAATAGAGAAATAAAAAAAGGATCAAACAGAGTTATGTGCTCATCAACGTTTCGTCTTTATTTCATCCAGAGAAAGTTTTGAAATAAAGAGGAAACGTTGATGAATACATAACTCGGTTTGTTCCTTTTTATTTATTTCTCATTCTCTCTCTCTCTCTCTCTCTCTCTCTCTCTATATATATATATATATATATATATATATATATATATATATATATATATATATATATATATATATATATATATACTAGTAAAAGTACCCGTCGTTGACTGGGTTCAAAAACGGCCTACAGAAAATGGACTTTCATTTATGAAAGTATGATAGGTTTTGAAAAGAAAGGGTTGTAAAGAGATAGCTTCGAATTTGGGGTTATCAAAACCAAAGCAAAATATGATGAAAGTACAAATAAAATAGATAAACCCCATAATTTATTATACCATACATGTTCTCACTGAAACACTTATCACAATAATCTGTAGATCTATATTAAAAAACCTTGTTTAATTTTGTGACATATTTCCATTCTATGGAGGTCAGGCGCGAACGAACACCCCATATTTTTACTATACCATATTTCTTCAAACTGAAACATGATTATCAAAGTATACTTACGCAGATAGATATGAAATGTCTTTATTAAAGTTTGTGCCTATTTCCATTCTATGGAGGCCAGGTGCGAACGCAGACCCCACAATTTTATCATACCATCTCTGTTTAAGTTAAAACATACTTATCAAAGTATTTTTTGTACATCTATATCAAAAACACTAGTAAACGTTTTTTTTTTTTTTTTTTTTAATTTTTAATTTCCATACTTTGTGGAACAGGCGCTAACGCAGACCCCACAATTTTAATGAAACACCGTTCTGCCATATCAAACTTACCCATTCCTGTGTCTCGTTACATCTTCTATCATTATATGTAATCAGTTTTTAAAATAGTCAACCATATAGGAGCCTATTCGTGACCAGACACACACACACACATTCTGCTTTATATTATATTTATATATATATGTGTGTGTGTGTGTGTGTGTGTGTGTGTGTGTGTGTGTGTGTGTGTGTGTGTGTGTGTGTGTGTTCGAATATGTTCGACTGATAAGGTCAAATGAAGGAGAAACTCGATCTGATCATGGTTTGTGTGAGCTGCGGCGTTGTTTGCTTGTTGAAATAAGTACACAATAATAATGAAATTTTATTCTAAAGGAAACTGTTTAAGAATGGCAGATTGCGAACCTCGAGCAAAAAGAAAACAAAAATAAATGAAAGACGCCTTTTTATACTAACCAACTTCTACAGCAAAAACAGACTGACTTGCATACGAGAGAAACGATACCGTCTCTTTCTTTCATGTTCTCTTTCTCTTTCTTTCTTTTCACGTTTTTTTTTTTTTTTTTTTTTTTTGGAGTTCATCCTTAATCCCTGAACTTCCTTTATATTAACCAACCTCCACAGCAAAATCACAATATATATATGCGATAACGTCAACCATACCTTTTTTCTTACATGTTGGTCTTCTCGCTCTTAGCTCCGTAAGGGAACTACATGCATAAAATAATAAGTCGGAATCTTCCTTTATTTAATTAATGCTTAGTTTATTCTTCTAGGTCTTGGCCGTTCCCCATCATTCTTTTTTGGCCAACTTAACTCTTTTTTGCATTTCCTTTTCAGACGCATTTTTGCGCCAATCTCGGCGTGTCTGTCCAGTCCAAAATCGGAAACCAGACTAACTTACATTCAAGAGAAAAAAAAAACATCTTCCTCTTTTTCTTTCATGCCCTCTCTATTTCTTTTTTCCTCGTTCTTTCACAGGTACCCTAATGACCTATTTCAGGTGCTATCGTCGACCCTAGCTACATCGTTTGACATACGTCAGCCTTAACCCTTGAATTCTTTTTGTACTAACCAACTTTCACAGCAATATCATAATTTTCAACATGCCGGCGTAACTGGGGATAGATCAATGGTCGACTGTAGTATTTTCTGGCGTTTTAGCCATTCCGACGAACTACAAGCCCTTGTACCCTCTCGGCGTAAATGCTCCGACAAACTTGACAAGCAGCAAAATCCCACCCATACACATATGTAAGTTAATAGTAGTTTCTTACAAAGAACTGCTAGATTTTGGAATTCCCTTCCGGGTTCCTGCTTTCCCGACTGTACTGATATGTAGAAGTTCAAGCGTAATGTAAACAGAACTCTTGTTGCCCAACTCCCTTCATAGTATCCCTGCAATTATGAAAATGGAAAAAAAGCATTTAACAACGTACCATGCATGTACTTGCTCCTCCATAGGAGAAATCTCCGGCGCAGATGTGTTGGTCATTCAATCTAGCGTAAGCCATTTTCTGCATGCAGTGTCCATGAGGGACAATTGGCATCGATACCTTTTGCAAAATCGGAGTGGACGGAAGTTCAACTGCAAATGAAGTACAACATTAAAATATTAAGTATCGACCGTAAGTTTTAATTTAAAAAATGGAAGGCTGGATTGTCCTTCTTCAATCTAGCGACAAGCCGTTCCTCGTAATAAGAATATTCACTAGAAGTTCTCACGCAGGCCACCATCAGAGATTGTTTTATATGTTTTAGCCAGTAAAAATAGCTGCTGAAGAGTATCAGTCGATTAAGCGTGTTTTTTGTTCGCATGCGTAAATATACATAGCCATATGTGAAGGTCCGTATTTTTTAACGCTTCCATATCCATCTGATGATAGCTCAAACGGTAACGACTATGGCAGGAATGATATATTTTTTGGGTTCGATTTTAGCTGATGGCGGCTAAGTCATTTATTTATTTTTTTTTTTTAGTTTCGAAATCATTACTATATTATATAAGTACGAAATCTGCATAAAGTAAAATATCATGTTTACGTGTATTTTACGAATGGGCAACACCGAGCAGTCCCTTAGTAGTAGTAGTAGTAGTAGTAGTAGTAGTAGTAGTAGTAGTAGTAACAGTAATAATAATAATAATAATAACAACAACAATAGCAACAACAATAGCAACAACAATAGCAGCAACAACAAGAGCAACAACACAACTTACATCCAAGTTTTCCCCATCCAGCAGCGATACAGTTCTTGCGGTCGAAAGTTTGTCCGGGGCGGGCTAATGTTGCGGCCTGGACACACCTGGAAAATTTAATTGGCTTGCCCAATTTGACCATTGCAATGTCGTTACCTGAAAAGAAAGAAGGAAATGCACTTCTTATATAATATACGTATATAAACAATAATAGTAATAATAAAAAAAACAAATACACGACAAATAACTTATACCAAACGCAAGAAAAGTTACTTTTCTATCTTCTTATCAAAGTTTCACATTTGAAACCTGATTGTAAGATCTGTTATCTACGTATTCGTTATCATCATTTTTAATCTATCGTTCGAGTCATATTCAAACATGGTGGTGGATTAATGGACCTGTCATAAAAACGTACGTCTATTTAATTATATTTTATTATCTATAACATAAATATCACCTGTCTAAATATATGTATCTAAAAGTTTCGAAAGAGGCGACGTATTTTCACGAGATCGGTATCGTATTGAAGCTCAACCCTTCGGGCGACAAATACCGAAAATTTATTTACAAACATTAACCCCATCACCCTCAACCGGGAACTTTTCTACAAGGAGGAGTCGCATTTTTTCGTCGATATTTTCGAAAGTCTTCCCCTCTTTTCGATTGACTAACCTTAATTTAAACCTCGGGCACTTCCGGTTTGGCGATGGACGCAACGTCAAAGGCGTCACGTTATTTTTTTTTTCACATTATTTTCCTCCTTCGCGGTACGGGTTCGAGCCTGCCTGCCTACTACCACTATTTTTCTCAACACACACCTCCAAACACCCGGGCAACGCCGGGTAGTCAGACTAATCTTTAAATAAAGTGGGCCAGAATAGTTTTGTATTAATTTTTTTTTATTTATTTTATGGACTATTATTTTATGGACTATTATTTTATGGACTATTATTTTATGGACTATTATTCTCATCTTTATTCGTTGATTAGTTAAGGAAAGATGAGAATAATAGTCCGCAATTAATAAAAAGAATTAGTATAAATGTTAAAGAGCATCTCTCCCCCACCCTCTCTGGCTTTCTTACTCTTTCTATTTTCTCTCTCTGTGTCTTTATTAGAGGATAGAGAAAGAGAGAGGGAGAGGGAGGGAAAGAGAGAGAGGTGAATAACATGGACAGTGGACACGTTTGCAAAAGAAGGGTCAGCTGACCAGATGACGTGGTGTCATGTGATGAGGTTAGCTGATTCTTTCTTGGCAGTTTGGTTTCGGGTGTTGAAGAAGACAGACGGCTTTTCAGCTGCCCCCCTCCCCTGGGCTGGGGAGGACGCTGACGTGTACCACAAGCAATGTTCACCTCCATTCTGTGTCGACCTTTGGAAGGTGAATAAAAACATAAAACCTTAATTATCATCTTGGAGTGAATTCTTCATCCAACAGGCCAGCTCCCCTCCAAGAGACGGTGAACACCAGAGGAACAACCGACGACACATGAATGAAAAGGTATGTTAAGAAATGCATGTACACAAACACACACCCACGAAGACATGAACAATAAGATTAGAAACTAGACGATCACGTACACGAATCTCCTTCTTGACACTATTCCCTTTATGATACAATCTCCTTTATGACACCCCGACTATATAACATAAATAATACTCATCTCAATAATGAATTCCAATTAAAATAATATAGATTAGTTTTGGTTCAGTGTTTTATAGCATGCCACAGAGGGGGGCGCCAGAGTCTGATCTGTTCTGGCGGGGTCGGCTTAGGGAGAGCGGTATGATGTTCAAAGACCCGAAACCACTCAATGAAACAAGCCAAATAGCATAGCTGACGATATCCTCCAGGAAAAAGAATTTTGAAGTGTGTATATAATCGAACATAGCGAACCTTATTGGTTGGAGTGTCTAAAATAGCAGGTGTATGTTTGGCATCTGGTAGGACGCCCCATCCCTGGCTTAAACGAAATGATAAGAATTCTTTTGGTGTTGTAACAGTACTCCATCCTGCAAGGGTTTTTGGTTAGGTCAAGCAATAAACGCATCCTGGTGTCTATATATGCACAAATCTAAGAAATATATACCCTAGAACTGCCCGCCTGTGGGGCTACTTTCCGGCTGACTACAACTGTTGTATTATGAGCGAACGTTGAAAATGTACGTATAATTTCTCTTGGCGTGTTTTTCGTGCGTGCGAATATATACTCTTTTTTTTTTTACAAATAAGTCACCACTTATCAAGACTCTCAGGCCGCTCGAGGATAAGGGAAAATGAGAGTACAGTAGTAAATGAGACAGTATCATAGTAATCGTTAGTATTGTAAATTTGGTAAATTGGATTACTTAAGGAGATAGCTCATTAAGAACTTGTTTACGTTGGACTTGAAGATGACCATATTGTAATCAGTTGGAAGGAAAGCAAACAGTCGTGCAGTTCTAAGAAAGAAGCTTTGTTCATGGAATCTATGTATAAGTTTAGGCACAGTAAAGAGTCGAGGAAAATATTGATAGTGGTTTCAGCTAGACGAGTCACATTCCAATGTGGTGGTGGAATAATATACCTGTGATACAAACGTACGCATATTTTTATATATAGTAAATCCTATCATACTTCTTAGTTAAGCAACGTTGAGCCTAGCTAGTACCAGTTGGGTGACCATTTAGGAAGGTTAGTATGTGCCTTCTGGGAAGGTTGGGCGTGGTGCCAGCATACTCACCCCGGAAAAAGAACTCCTCGCTACAAAAGCATCTACAAAGTCGTGGATGGCCTATGCCCCTCCAGCGGCTCAAGGCTGGTTGGGTTTGTGGGGGTGGGGGGCTTCAGCAAAATAGTATTAGCTCAAACCTCATTTATACATAGCACTGTAAAATTATTTTTTCAATTTATGAAAAAAATAAAAAACAAAAAAAGATTGTCCTTTTTTTGTTTTTTGTTTTTTGTATAATTTTTCTTGACGTATTTTTCGTGCATGTACTTATGCCTGAAATTATCCTGTACTTTTACAAGGCCACCATTCGCCCATGTATGGAGTACTGTTATCACATTTGGGCTGGTGCATCTGCTACTAGTCTTTCACTCGCGGACAGGGTTTAAAAGAGAGTCGCCAACCTGATAAGTCTTGAACTGTCATCTAAGCTTCAGCGTCTGTCCCATCGATGAAATGTTGCATCCCTCTGCTTGTTCTACAAGTACTTTAATGGTGAATGCTCTGACGAACTGCAAACACTTGTACCTCCTCGACGTAACTACAAACAAACAAAATGGCCGAAACGTTGTGACAATAACAACCAAGATGAGGAAGTCAGTCCGACAATCTCAATCAAAGGTCTTGAACTGTCATCTAGGCTTCAGCCTCTGTCCCATCGACGAAATGTTGCATTCCTCTGCCTGTTCTACAAATACTTTAATGGTGAATGCTCTGACGAACTACAAGCACTTGTACCCCCTCGACATAATACGCCTGACAAACCCGACAAGCAGCAAAATCCCACCCCTTCACAGTTGAGATCCCTAGATGTAAGAGAGCTTTAGTCCAATAGTTTCTTCCCCAGAGCTGCTCGACTTTGGAACTCCCTTCCGGGATTCAGTTTTCCCAACTGTACTGACATGCAGAAGTTCAAATATAATCTTGCTGCTCAACTCCCTGCATAGTATCCCTTGCAACTTATGTCCCCAATAGTAGCCCCCTACTTCAAAGTGGCACTGTGCCTTGTTTGGAGTGAAAATGGAATTTTAAAACAACGTTGTGTATAAATTGGAGCATGGACGCTGGCGACAAATAAATAAAAACGCATTGGATGATCAAATTCTACTCAAACTACACCGTTAACGACTACTACACTACTACACTATATTCATTGACGCTTATCCTCGAATGGCCTACGGGCCTTGATAAGCGGTACTATCGTTCAATTATAAGTCGCTGAAGGTTTTCTTTTGTTATGAATATTGTGTATAAGTTGGCGTAGAGGCGTGGCTAACAAATGGATAGAAACATCTTACGCATGGGATGATCGTCGAATTGGCTATGGGTGACGAATGACTCAGCATTAAGCAGATGGACTCCAGCACGGTCATTTCGGTTGGTGCCAATGTTGACCTGGACGCTACGGACGCCGTTGCCGCTAAAGAAAGAAAAGGACAAAAGAAATAGTGACAGAAAAGGAAAAATAAACGAGAACAAAGAAAAATAAGAAATAGGAAAAAAAAGGCACAGTAACAGGGAAAAAGCACAGAAATGGGAAAAAAGCACAGAAATGGGGAAAAAAGCACAGAAATAGGAAAAAAATGCACAGAAATAGGAAAAAAGGCACAGGAATAGGGAAAATGCACATAAATGGGAAAAAGGCACAGAAAAAGGAAAAAGGCACAGAAATAGGGAAAAAGGCACAGAAATAGGGAAAAAGGCACAGAAATAGGGAAAAAGGCACAGAAATTGAAAAAGGCACAGAAATAGGAAAAAGGCACAGGAATAGGAAAAAAGGCACAGGAATAAGGAAAATGCACATAAATGGGAAAAAGGCACAGAAAAAGGGAAAAGGCACAGAAATAGGAAAAAAGGCACATAAATAGGGAAAAGGGCACCGAAATAGGAAAAGGCACAGAAATTGAAAAAAGGCACAGAAATAGGAAAAAGGCACAGGAATAGGAAAAAAGGCACAGAAATAGGGAAAAGGGCACAGAAATAGGGAAAAGGCACAGAAATAGGAAAAAGGCACAGAAATTGAAAAAAGGCACATAAATAGGAAAAAGGCACAGAAAAAGGAAAAAAGCACAGAAATAGGAAAAAAGGCACAGGAATAGGGAAAAAGCACATTCAACTAACACGCTTCTAATTCTTTTCTTCCTCTACTTAACTAAGGTGTATAAAAATATCCTTTTGTTTGAATAAAATAAAACACGATGAGCCTGGTCAGTAGCAGATGGGTGACCATTTGGGAAGGCTATTTTTTTGCCATGTTGTTGTTGTTGTTGTAGCAGAGATTCAGAAAGTAGAAGTCCGTTTGTTGTTTTTACGGTAGTTTTTTAAATCTCGGAAAGGTGCATTTGGTCACGCGGGATTCACGTTAAGATTTTTGTTCCTTAGAAGCGCTGGTTAAGTTTGAATAAAATAAAATACGTATTATATACGTTTGAAGCAAAAACAACGTATTATTACAAAATAAACAGACATTTATTTTGTTTGAAATTTATGTTGAAATTCATTAATATATTTCGAAGCAAAGCTTCATCTTCAGTATGTCTTTCTTTCTTTTCTTTCTTTTTCCATGTTGTTGTTGGAGCAGAGAATCAGAAAGTAGAAATATGTTTGTTGTTTTTACAGCAGTTTTTTTTTTTAATCTCGGAACGGTGCGTTGGTAACGCGGAATTCACGTTAAGATTTTTGTTCCTTAGAAGCGCTGGTTGTTCAACTCTCTCTCTCTCTCTCTCTCTCTCTCTCTCTCTCTCTCTCTCTCTCTCTCTCTCTATGACGTCAGATTTTGTTTATCCATCTATATTAATTCAAACTGGACCGCTGCGAAGAAGGTAGGTTCTCTCTACCGTGCTAGAAAGCTACTAACACCCGAAAGTGTCCTGTACCTCTCTAAGGCCACCTTTCGCCCATGCATGGAATATTGTTATCATATTTTGGGCTGATGCATCTGCTACTAGTCTCTCGCTCCTAGACAAGATTCAAAAGGGAGTCACCAATCTAATAGGTCCTGAACTGTCATCTAAGCTTCAGCCTTTGTCCCATCCTGTGTCTTACATAAGCATATATGATCGTGGTCTTCAAATTCTATTTATGTTTAATAAAAAATTTTATACGTGATCGATTTTCATAATTTTTGGATATAATCATCTTAAAAATACGGGGAATACGTAGATAGCGTTGTTTTTCATGTGAAATTCTATATTACAATTTCAGAAATCCCCTCCCAATAGTGTAGAAGCGCCGAAAAATGGCTTAAGTACATATGTAAAAATAAAACTCTCTCTCTCTTTAACCTCAAATTATATATATATATATATATATATATATATATATATATATATATATATAGAGAGAGAGAGAGAGAGAGAGAGAGAGAGAGAGAGAGAGAGAATAAATGATAAAACGTTATATTCCAAAATTCATGATGTTGCTATTTCTTCTGATGAGTTAAGGGCAAAATAGATTCAATGATTGATATAATAATTAAGTGATTGATTTTACGCTACGAAACAGATACTGTCAAGAATTGTATAAGTTAACTGAATTAAAGGAATAAATTATAAGATGGTCAACATCATGAATTTTGGAATATAACTTTTTGTCATTTATTCTCTATATTGCTCTGTAATTACATTGAGCTTCTTAAATAAGGATTGATATATAATAAGAAAATATATTTCTACAGAAATATATATACATATATATACATACATACATACATATATATATATATATATATATATATATATATATATATATATAGTTGTTTCTTGTTTTAGTTTTTGTCTGTCCTATCGATACTTGTTAAAGATTTGATAAAAATATGAAAGGACTTTTTCAATCACATCTATGAGTATTCAAATGCTGAATAGGAAAATAAATGGCCGCTATTCAAATCTCGCAAACTCACGCGAGAAAAAATGAATGACGAGATATTTCCTTCGATTTCGAAAGATCGTAGATTGAATAAGCTGATAGTTCTGTTTGAAAGAAATGTGCAGCCTTTGTTTTCAATTGGGATTTCAATGCGTGTAATATTACGATGTGTCGACGTCCTCGGCCACGTTCACACACGTACAAGGTGGAACGATTAAATTGTCGTCCTAGAATAGACAAATAGAGAAAAAAAAGGAGAAATACGCTTTGAGATCTTGCTTCCTGTGACTTGTGGTCATTCCGTAAGGATCACCTTGGAGGTTATGAGACAATTGAGAGGATAAAAGAGGTTGCGCGAAGGTCATTGATAGTCACACAAGAGGACTTCTATGGGGCCTTCTATGAGTTTTTTTTTTATATACAAAGAAGTCATCACTTATTAAGGCTTGGAGGCCAGTCGAAAAAAAGGGTTAATATGTGTACAGTTGTCCATGGGACAATATCGTAGTAATCGTTAGTAGTGGAAACTGGGCAGGAGCTGCTAAAAACAGCCTATCCTGCCTTGACAGAGTACAAAATAGGCTTCGTGGCTTAGTGGGGGATGCCCTTTTCTCTTCCCTGCAACCTCTCTCCCACAGGAGAGACGTTGCGAGCCTGTCTTTATTTTATCGTTACTGCCACGACAAGTGCTCGTCTGAGCTCCAATCCCTGGTCCCCCCCTCGTCAATCTTTCACTAAAAACACCCGTCTTGCTGAAACCACTGTCAAAAATTTTCCCCACTCTTTATCCGTGCCAAAAAAAAAGAAAGAAGCTTTGTTCATGGAATCTACGTTTAGATTTTGGCACAGATAAAGAGTGGGGAAAATTTTATCAGGAATTTGGGTCGTGGAATTGCATTCGCTAAGAAAAGATTTAGCTAATTTGCATATTCTTTTAAACATTCATTTTAATTAAATCTCTATTAGGGTATTTTTTTCGGTTTTCTTATGGGATGATCACCTTTAGTTAACTATTACATGTAATTATATTCATGCAGATATTCTACATGATTTATACTTGCGTAATATTTGTGTAAAAACACTTATAGTAAACACGAAATTGTTTCCAATTTTATATATACGTATATAATTTTTTTAATTTTGCTTACGAAACTCCTAGAGTTTTTGGTCTACTGACATGAAACTTCATATATAAGGTATTTGAACACATGCGAAACTTTATATTTAGGTTTTAGCCCAAGAAAATCAGCACAAACGTGTGAAAAATATTTTAAAAGTGAAATTTGCCAAGTGAAGGTCGAACGCCAGCATTACGAATATGCATACAACAAACATGTCTTCATAGTTCAGTCATTAACGCCAGAGGCAAAAATAAATCGTAAGCTAAACGTTTCGGTTTCGATTCTCGGTGGTGGCACACGAGTATTTTTTTTTTTTTTTTTTTTTTACTTTTTAAATCATTACTATATATTGGGTCCAATATAATATAAAAATAAATACGAAATCTGCATTAATCAAAATATCATATTTAACCGTATTTTATGGCCGGGCAATGCTGGGCGGGGCGCCCTTCTAGTATTTTTATAAAATGCATTTGTTCGTTATTTTTATACAAGTATTAAATTTCAGCATGCGCTCCCGACTATTTAATGCTGACAATGGAAACGCCACCTGTAACGAGGCAAAGAAGACTCAAGAACCGAACCATACCAGTTGGTTATATTGACCTTTTGATGTTTCCTATCGTTTGCCATCGTTTATTCCGTCGGGAAACTGGTTAGCGTTCCATGACATTTTACAACTAAGTAACTCTCCCCATGGGCCACAGATATTGTCGTACAGATACCAACGAGGACTGGTGACCTGAGTGTTTCTAGTTCGAATCCAGTCAATTCTACAGAACTAGTTTCACTTAATCTCCACGTGGTCCCTTATTCAAGTGCATAAAGAGGTGTTCTGGTAGAGGTTTTCCTGAGGGAAGGACCGGACTCGGACACTACTTACAAGCAATGGGCAGCGGTCAATATGTGCTGATTGTCAATGATGGTACCTCCACAAGCAAAGGTTCCCTGGGCCTTCTCGATGAGCAAGTGGACAATGGACGGGAACTCACAATTGCCAGCAGCATCTCCGTCGACAATTTGCTTCTTCAGGGCTGAAAATCGAGAAAAAATTCAAATTCAAATTATGAAAAAAAAAAAACAAGCAAAATCTTTTTATGCAGGAGGATTTATTTTTTTATTATTTTTTTTATTTTTATTTTTGATAGATAAAGGAAAGGTTGTCGTTATTTTTTATTTTATTATTATTATTATTATTATTATTATTATTATTATTATTATTATTGTTATTCTTGTTTATTATTATTATTGTTATAATTATTATATTGTTATTATTGTTGTTATTTTTATTATTATTATTTTTTTATTATTATTATTATTTTATTATTATTGTTATTATTATTGTTGTTTATTATTATTATTATTATTATTATTATTTTCTTATTATTATTCTTATTGTTATTATTTTTATTATTATTTTCTTATTATTATTTATTATTACTATTTTTATTATTTTTATTATTATTATTATTATATTATTATTATATTTATTATTATTATTATTATTATCATTATTATTATTTTTTTATTATTTTTTATCATTATTATTATTTATTATTATTATTTTTTTTTATTCTTCTTCTTCTTATTATTATTTATTTTATTATTATTATTATTATTATTATTATTATTATTATTATTATTTATTTATTTATTTATTTTATTTATTTATTTTTTGCAAATCAAATTCTATATATGCATGTATTTTTTTTTCAAAAGAGTTATAGTTATTTTCCAATTTTCTGCGGAACGCTACCAGAAGCAGTGACAAGGCAAATAGGTTTACCTTCCTTTTTATTGTTCTATTGGGAAGTTATTTATTAAAATGATATATAGGCGAATAACATTATTCAAAAGCATACAAAAGAAATTAACAAAATTACGCAGATATAAATAACACAGCCGACGTACACGAGTGTGTTGCTGCCCTAGAAAAAGAGACTTAATAATCCTGAATGAGACCGTGGAATTCTAAATTGTATTACTTTTAATGAACTTTTTGATTTTCTTCAATTCTTTGTAATGACTGTCTTATGAATTTTTGTATAAAACCGTTTTGTTATAAACCATAACCGTTTGAGGGAGTGATGTTGCTCCCCTTTGGGGAGATTGAGATCTCCCTAAACACTGAGTGAGGCCGGGTAAATATGCTGAGATTGTCTGTTGAATGTTAATTAAATCCCGGACAGCGGCAGGTGACCAGTCAAAAAGGGTGAGTATTGTACTTGAAGAAAAACAGACATAAGTTTTATTGTTTTAAAAAAATCCAAGGGCAGGAAACGTCAGAATAATGTGGAGATAAAACTAGACCTATGCTGGCCTGAAGAACACTTGTTCAGACAATGGCTTTCTGAATGAGAGGATTTGACCCCTTGGGGTCGTGTGAAAGGATTTCATTTTTAATCACAGATTTTCGAAACTATGGATAATTTGTGGAAGTGCACACACGCAAATGTATCTGGGGTTTCCCCAGATACATTTGTAACACTATAGGTCATAGGCGTGACCGACCCACATTAAATATTTTGGAAACGATACCATACTGTGACAACTGACCGGTCAATAGAACCTGTCAGTTACACGTCTTTTTGTCTAAGTGAAGAGCAAAAGGTTGGCGTCTTCGCTCTGGTGTCATTCTGGTTGGAATCGTCTCCATCTTCAAGCAGTTTCGTTAATTAAGGCAGACACTTAAGGCAGACACAAAAACACGCGTCACGGGTTTTAATATATATGAGAAATAATCTTATCTATTTATTATACAAACAAAAGATTACAATATATTGCAAAAAAAAGTTAGAGATCACGATTACTTTTCACAATTATTTCTTTAAAAATAACTAGTCCTAACTAGTGCTTAGGGAGGGGGTTGGTTACGGAGAGACAAAAATATACGACTTACCCCATGGCATCATGCCACGAGGGATGAAAAGAATTAAAACA
Organism: Euprymna scolopes; assembly: GCF_053919585.1. Classification (NCBI taxonomy): domain Eukaryota; kingdom Metazoa; phylum Mollusca; class Cephalopoda; order Sepiida; family Sepiolidae; genus Euprymna; species Euprymna scolopes. The sequence goes on along the minus strand of NC_136526.1, from coordinate 2,765,512 downwards.
AACCGTGTCTATCCTGATGAAGGCGTTATTACGTTGAAATTCATTTTGATTTATAAAAAAATAAATGCTCATTTATTTATTTACTGATTGATCTCCGTTGAATTGGCTTACTAAACTTACATTTTTATATATACTTATATATATATTTATATACATATATATATACTTATATATATGTGGGTGTATATACATATATATACATATACAGTGATGATCATATTTATTGGCACGGTAAAATAAAAGTTAAATTTTGTCTAATAAATTCTAAAAAAGGGATTAAATTAAAGAAAATAACAAAGTATATTATGTATTTTTAACTGGCCTTTCCGATGCAGCAATCGGATTTTAGAAAAAATAAATAACAAAGGAACAACAAACATAATTGCAAAAAACCCTTGTTCAAAATTATTGGCACGGCTTTGTTTTTCTTTTAGTATCAGTATAATATCAATCAATTTCCGGTTTACGTGCTTTCTGAACTTTTTTATAGCCATATTATGCTTGTTTAACGCTAATTCAGTGAATAATTTTTTTCAGATAATTTTTAGATAGCGATTTATTTAAACTATTATAAGTGACTAAATTATAATTTTCAATCGCCATGGTTAAAACTAAGGAACACAGCGAAGACGTCAGGAAGCTTGTTGTAGCATGCCATACCAATGGGGAGGGCTATGATAAGATTTCAAAGAAGCTAAACCTTCCCAAATCCACTGTTAGAGACATAATAAACAAGTTCAAATCGCAAGGCCACGTTATGAGTTTAGAGGGTAGAGGGAGAAAAAGGATTCTTTCCCCAAGAGATGAACGGAAAATTGTTCGACAAGTAAAACAAAACCCAAGGATCTCTGTTGGGGAGATTGTTGATGAACAGAGCACCTCTGGAGTGAATGTATCTCAACATACAGTTGGTAGAGTTTTGAAGAGAGCTGGTTTAAAAGCATGTCGTCCGAGAAAGACTCCCTTATTGGAGACTATGCACCTGAAAGCAAGGCTAGCCTTTGCAAAACGTCATATTGATAAAGATGTTGCATTCTGGAAACGTGTTATATGGACTGACGAAACGAAAATAGAGTTATTTGGCCATAATAAAGTGTCTTATATTTACAGAAAATCTGGCGAAGCTTTCCTGCCTAAGAACACCATACCCACAGTGAAGCACGGTGGAGGCAGTTTGATGTTTTGGGGATCCTTTGCTGCCTCTGGACCAGGGCGACTTGTTAAGGTCACAGGTAGCATAAAAAAGGAAGATTATGTTAAAATATTGGATGAAAACCTGAAAGACTCTGCTAAAGAGCTCTCACTTGGTCGTCGTTGGTGGTTCATGCAAGATAATGACCCAAAGCATTCGGCTAAACTGACTAAGAAATGGCTTGAGGACAATCATATTAATGTTTTGGAGTGGCCATCACAAAGCCCAGACCTTAATCCAATTGAAAATTTATGGAGAACATTAAAATTGAGGGTAATGCAAAGGAAGCCCAAGAATCTTAGTCAATTGGAGGATTATTGTCAGGAAGAGTGGGCTAAAATTACTACTGAAGAGTGCAACAACTTTGTTGTAAACTATGAAAAGCGACTGAGGAAAGTAATCAAGGCCAAAGGCTATACAATTGATTATTAAATAAATCGTGCCAATAATTTTGAACAAGGGTTTTTTGCAATTATGTTTGTTGTTCCTTTGTTATTTATTTTTTCTAAAATCCGATTGCTGCATCGGAAAGGCCAGTTAAAAATACATAATATACTTTGTTATTTTCTTTAATTTAATCCCTTTTTTAGAATTTATTAGACAAAATTTAACTTTTATTTTACCGTGCCAATATATATATATATATATATATATATATATATATATTATATATATATATATATATATATATATATATATATATATATATATATATATAAAGGAGATTAGAACAATAGTCTAAAGATCAGAGTGTATTTTAACCTTGTACCTATATTTTTATGTATACATCTGTATATCTATGTATATGTATATGTGTGTCTATTTTTCATATATATGCATGTATATATTTGTGTATGTATGTATGTATAATATAGTACTTAAACCAAATTTATATTTTACTCTATTTTATTTCTATCTTTAACCCATATTAATTTTCTTATCAAGTTTAAATCCAGACCTTTATTTTAATTTTTTCCAGATACATCTGCCTTACTTTTAATGCTAGGTTTATTTATGGTGTATTTTACATTTAATAAAAACCCTTCCCAATATTTTGCTGACGAGGAAACCTTGTTTATTAAAAAACTATATATAATAATTATTGTCCGTAACTTGATGTCTACCACAATAAAAACACTGTTTTCCGAAACGATCGTACAAATAATTGATTTTGGTGTTGTTCCTTCTTGTGAAACGGATTTTTTATTTAATTATAATTTGATTTTAAATTATCAATCACATTACTATATATATATATATATATATATATATATATATATATATATATATATATATATATATATATATATTGTGCTCTACTTCGGTATTGAGCACTCTTGTATTAACCTCGTTAAACTTCATTGGTTACTTCTGGAAAACAATCACCTGAGATTATATATAGAGAGAGATTGTTTTTTATAAGCAATTTTGTGGTGTTTTTTGTTTGTTTGTTTTTTTCACTCCCTGAGTGCTTTAAAGGGTGAGGTTATCTGCCCTTGGTTTATATTCTAGTCGTTTTTGGGACGTATTATTTGTAATTAATTTATTATTTAAATATTTTCTATGTGCATAAAATTAAGTCATCTATAGACATCACCTGAGATTATATATATATATATATATAGATTGTTTTTTATAAGCAATTTTGTGGTGTTTTTTGTTTGTTTGTTTGTTTGTTTGTTTTTCATTCCCTGAGTGCTTTAAAGTGGGATTATAAAGTTATCGCCCCCCACACACACACACCGAAGAGAGATACTCTGACCTGCAAAAAATGCCTGGGCAGCCCCGTCGGCATTCCCACTAGGGCGCCTCAGGCGATTATTAGCAATAAACTAACCACTTCTCAAAGAGAGAGCGCATGGCTTGGAATGGTGGACCTCCTAGAATTGCACAGACAAACTATCGCCGCAAAATCAACATGGACTGGATCATTAACAAGGAATGGTCTATCTGTTGGTTTTGGGGAGTGGGGTCCAGGATAAAAGTTCCCGAACCATTAGAGAGAAAATAGGATATAGAAAATAAAATAGATTATCCCCCACTATATTGCCAAGTCGGATTTTGCACTCTGTCTAAACAAGATATAGTTTATGTCATATCTAAAAAAATAAATAAATAAAAATAAATAAAAAAAGGAAGCTATTACGAAGTGCAAATTCCATAGCAACCGTTAGACAACCTCTGATGTTAATCAACTAGAAATGTGAATTTAACTACATAAGGATAAAAAGAGAAAACCTTAAATAAAATTTTCTACATAGAAAACGAGGATCATCAGCTGCTTACCATGTAGCTTTTTCGGAGATTTAAAAACAGGACAGCTGTTAAAGACATTGTTACTATTTTTATTTATATATAAAAAAAACTCAATAAATAAATAATATAATAAATAAAAAGATAAACTATTAATAAGTAAGTTTAAGATTATAAGATCTATTCTGAGGCATGTTAACTGCCAATATATATATATATATACTAATACTGCCTAAATATACAAATATATATATATATATATATATATATATATATATATATATTATGTGTTTAGATATGTATGGCTAGGTTTCCTTCCTCTTATCTATTTACCTAACCTAACCTCATGGTATATTTACGTAAATCATTGCATGTTGTTTCTATAGACGGGATAAAGAAATTATCCAGCCCATATCGTCAGACGATTTAAGCCAAAAATAAATTATAAGAAAAGATTTTGGATTACATATGAATATTAAAAAACAAAAGTTGGAGTAATGGATAGAGATAGAAAAGGGTGATGTGCTTGAATAATGACTTGCTGACAATATATATATATATATATATATATATATATATATATATATATATATATATTAATGGAAATATGGTTTCCGCCTGTAACAAAAATTGTAATATTTTTACGACGTGCCCATTTCCATAGTACACAATACGAGGTGAGGGTTCGTAAATCCAATAGGCTCCTGGACCACCCTAGATAATTTCATAAGGGGTTGGCTTACTCACCGCCCAAGTGACCAGATGCCAAAGGCAGGACGAGCAGACAGCAAAGGATGGACAACATGTTTGGTTTGCGTTGTTGACTTTCAGGTGAATCAACCAGATATGTGAAGACTCCTAAAAGACCGGCATCCTTTTATAGGCCTGCTGAGATAAAAAAAAAAATAAAATAAAAAAATCGAACTTAGTTTCAAAACGACCAAAGCGTTTCTTTCTTTTGTTCCTTCAATTGTTTGTGCACGGAAAAAAAAGTAAAAAAACGAGTTCTTTGTTTATTAGTGAGTACAATGACAGACATTGCCATTTCAATAATGTTTTGAAATAATAGAAAGCAGGAATCGCTTTGTTTCGAAAAGGTCAGTAACGTTTGCTCTCATAGCTACATTAGCAGGTGTCCGAAGATTCCCGTGAACGTTTAGATTAATCTGAAGCTTTGGTTAAAAGGAAAGAATTACATAATATATATATATATATATATATATATATATATATATATATATATATATATATATACGTTTTATTTTTTATTACCGTATCTTTCTGTTAAGTTACATTATTGTTTCAGCTACTCGGCCGTTTTATTTATTTATTTATTGTAAAGAAGTTGTAAAAGTCTGAGGGAGCTACAGACGGCAAAAAAAACAGCCGGGTAGCTGAAACAATAATGTAACTTAACAGAAAGATACGGTAATAAAAAATAAAACGCATAGTTGCTCTACAACAGTATTGAGCACTTTCTTCAGTTTTTATTAATTACCATTTCCACTATATATATATATATATATATATATATATATATATATATATATATATATATATATATATATTAAATTGTGATTACATGAATTTCAAAAACTCTCATTGAAATGAAAGGAAGTGGTTGAGTTTCATATCAAAGAATTTTTATTATTCTAAGCAAGACAAAGAATGTTTTAGAAAATTAATCTCCTTAACTTACAGGGTTTCGATGTCTACCATCTCATCAGAGGAAAGAAAATATTAGCAAATACTTATAAAGGTATGCACCCTATTTGCTAAAGTCAGTGAAACATGGAAAGTCAAAGTCAAAATAATACATTTATCAGAAGTCCTGTAGCAGGAGGATTTGCAGGAAAAGGATATAAAGTCTTTTGAGATCCAGCTTGCTTGGTAAAATCCATATCCATGTTATGCGTTCTTTACATTTTATATATATATATATATATATATATATATATATATATATATATATATATATATATATATATATATATATATATATATATATATATATGAGCAAACAGTTAATAAAATATGTTAAAAAACACTTTGAAATGAGTTAAAAACATATTTAATCTGAAAAGGAAACACTAGATAAATGGATAGTCCTTATTCCGCGGAGTTTCGAAGAAATACTTTCCTTCTCATCAGAAATTCTCTTAACTTTCTTGAAGTTATATATTTGGATTTTATCGTCACTGGATTTTTTTTCTTCCACCAGGCCATCCATTCATGTGTAATCACCTTTTTCTTCACCATATTCCCTCTGCTTCACTTTTTTTGTTTTCAAGTAAGATCTTTGACTTACTTGTTGTTTCATCAAATACTTCTGCATGCAAAATCCGATCCCGCATTTTGCTAATTCCTATCCTCTGATGAGAAGGAAAGTATTTCTTTGAAACTCCGCGGATTAAGGACTATCCATTTATCTAGCAGTCCTTTTCAGATTAAATATGTTTTTAACTCATTTCAAAGTGTTTTTAACATATTTTATTAACTGTTTGCTCATATCATAAGCTCTATTTCCTATTTGGTTTTATCGAGCTTTTACATCTGGCTGAGATAATTTTATAAATATTAATTCTTTAATATTTATAATATACTTTAATTTTACCATCTTGGATCATTTTGGTAAATTTAATTGTAATTTTTATTTTATATATATATATATATATATATATATATATATATATATATATATATATATTAATGAAAACAAAGGGAAACTAATATAAATACCAGTATTTATATTGAGAAAATTTAATCCCAACCAAATTAAAAAAGCTCAATACGCACACAATAGAGAGTAAAGCTTATTATATGAGAAAGAAAATAAAACTGTAAGTTGAACTTTACAATCAAAATTTATTGTTCGACTGAATACTCCAAAAAAACAATTGACAAAATCCTTATTCCGCGGAGTTTCAAAGAATGCTATTCTTATTATTCTTCTCATCAGAGGACATAAAGGAATCAGCAAATTATATTTGTAGCGATGCTAGAATTTGCTAGTTAAAGCATTAAGTGAACACGCAATTTATTGTAGTTATAAATTGCCAAATAAAAAAAAATGAAACAATGTTGAAAAAACTAATATAAAACAAAATGCAAAATTTAGTTTTAATTTTCTTTCTCATATATATATATATATATATATATATATATATATATATATATATACATACACACATCAACATACATAAAATACATACACTGTCATATATATATATATATTTATATATATATATGTATGTATGTATGTATATGCTTATACATATATATATGCATCATATATATATATTTTTATAGCTGTATGATTATAAAAAAAACACCCAAAAAGCACTCTTCTAGAAGCATATGTGGACTATAAACATTAACGGTAATATATATATATATATATATATATATATATATATATATATATATATATATATATATATATTTGTATATTTTGGCAGCAAGTAATTATTTAGACATGTCGATTGAACATGACAGAGTTACTCCTTTTTAAGATCTTTCGAGATATCTTTTCTATTTGCCGATCAGTCTTTTTAATTTTGGCAGGCGTTTATATAGAATGGCTCCCAAATGGTCGGCCATATTTTTTTTCAAACGCTTTCTATTAGGCATCCAATTATCGGCAAGATCAATTGTTGTTGTTTTCTTTTCGTTTCCTTTTTCTTTGAGGCTTGGTGTATTTATAATTTTTTAAATTTTATTTTATTTATTTATATTTTTTTTTAATTGGCTATAAAGGTGGGTGCAGGAGGGGTGGGTGCGAATTATTTTTATTATATTTTATTTTTAGTTTCGATTTTCCTATTTTATAGTATATTAATTTAATGTGAATAAATGAAGTAGTTTTATATATATATATATATATATATATATATATATATATAACTACTTCATTTATTCACATAAATTTAATATACGAAAGTATACATTTATGCGTAAACTTTAAGTATTTACTTCAAAAGTGCTCAATACGTAGGTAGAGCTAGTTAGTAATTTATAAAATATATATGGCGATTAAGCTACACTGAATATTCTGCGTTTCCTCCAACTATGGGATTCGTCAGGCTTATGAATCCTATAGTTGGAGGAAACGAAGAATATTCAGTGTAGCTTAATCGCCATATATATTTTATAAATTACTATATATATATATATATATATATATATATATATATATATATATATATATATATAATTTAAAGGAGATTAGAATAATAGTCTAAAGAGCTAAGTGTATTTTAATGTAATAGTGAAATTACTAGTTTAATTAAAATACAGGAAATGCTCGTTGTAATTTAGATATATAATAAGCTCGATAGTTAAATGTCCTAGAGCTAATTCAATATTAAGTAATGTGGTTTATAATTTAAAAATTTTTTAAATTTTTTAAATTTAAAAATCAAAATTTAATTAAATTAAAAATAGAAATGAGTAGAAAAAATATATATTTTTTTGAATTTACATAATAAATTTGATTTAAAAATATATAGATATATAATTACCTTTTGGTTTTTCTTTTTTTGAAATCAGGAACTGTATTTAAAGTAGTCATTTAGATGTTTGCTATAGCTTTTTATTTTATTGAATGATGAATTTTAAAAGGGCGACGCTCGTGCAGTAAATTGTTTCCGTTAGCGTATTTTGATTTAAAGACGCTACAGTTAATATCTATAGAGAGAGAGTTTTTTTTTTTTTTCAAATTTATTATGTAAATTCAAAAAAATATATATTTTTTCTACTCATTTCTATCTCTAACCTATACCAATTTTCTTATTAATTTTCTTATAAATTTTAAATCCAAACCTTTTACTTCAATTTTTCAGATTCATCTGCCTTACTTTTAATGCTAGGTTTATTTTTGGTGTCTTTTCAATTCAATAGAAATCCTCCTAAATTTGCTGATGAGGAGACCGTGCTTAACAAAAAAACTATGTATAATTGTTCTACGTGACTTCATGTATACCACAAATAAAAAGCACGGATTTCCGAAACGATCGTACAGATAATTGACTTTGTTGTTGTTCCTTCTTATGAAACTGATTTTTAATTTAATTAATTTTTGATTTTTAAATTTTAAAAATTTTTTAAATTTTTAAATTATAAATCACATTACTTAATATATATATATATATATATATATATATATATATATATATATATATATATATATATATATATATATATATATATATATATATATATATGAATAAAAAATCAATACCAAAAATATATGAATGTTTATATCTGGTCGGTATTCATTTATCTATTTTACATATATATATATATATATATATATATGAATATATATGTGTATATATATATATATATGTGTGTGTGTGTGTGTGTGTGTGTGTGTGTGTGTGTGTGTGTGTGTGTGTGTGTGTGTGTAGTCTTGGAAGTTTTTAACATATTAAACTATATAAAAAAACTTATTTAATTTATATATTTTTTATCATTCGTTAGAAAATTATTTTATCATTAAGTCATTTATCACCTGCGATCAACTTGCTCTCTCTCTCTCTCTCTCTCTCTCTCTCTCTCTCTCTCTCTCTCTCTCTCTCTCTCTCTACACACACACACACACATATATATATATATATATATATATATATATATATATATATATTCTTATTCTTCTAGTATCCTTTCTCCCAATATATATATATATATATATATATATATATATATATATATAGTGCCGGTAAAAAGAAAGTCCGCAATTGTAATTTTTTTCAAAAACGGCAAATTTAAGCAAAATGAAATGTAACTATTTAAACCATCTCTACCTCATTTGGTTGGCCTTTTATTCCTCTATAATTTTACCTGTTCATATTTGACTTTTAATTGAAATATTCTAGTGTTCACAATGGAAAATGGTTATTTGAACGTAACTTTAGGACATTAATGCAACACAAATACAGCCGGAACACAATGAACTAGTTAATATTTAGTAGCATAGCCTTTCTTTAATTTTTGTCTAAAGTTCTTCCAAATTTGAAATTTTATCATTGCGTAGCTGTTGCTTGATGTAATGACATACGTTTTCAATAGGACTGATGTCTGGAGATTGTGCAGGCCAATCCAAACACGGAATATCATGCTCTTCCAGGAACCTCTTGACATTGACAGCTGTGTGAATGGGAACATTATCCTGTATGAAGATGGGATTATCACCCAAAATTCCGACTACAATAGTGTAAAAAATGCTCAGTCAACATATTAATGTACTTGGTCGAAGTAATTCGACCTTTTAATAGAAAACTATAGGCCCTGGAACTGTGGCACTAATAATGCCCCACACCAAAACTCAACCTCCACCACCTTGTATCGTTGAAACTGAGCAGCTAGGATTAAATTCTTCGGAAGTATTGCCTACAATCACTGCCTAGCCTATTGAACTTGCTTTCGTCGCTAAAAAGCACTTTTGACCAATATGAAGAGCCATGATCTTCATTGCATCTGACGAAGTCGTGTCATCTGGACTAAATGTTACGTTGTATAACCTGGAACAACAACAATTACGATTAGAGATGCTTTGTTGCCTGTTGGTGGATATTTTTAACTGATTAAGGGGAGATAAGTTAAGCTCGTTTTAAGCGAATTTGTTGCTGCGGACTTTCTTTTTGCCTCCTCAATTCGAAGTTATTTTTTTTTAAATTGTCGTGAACACTAGAATACTTCAATTAAAAGTCAAACATGAACAGGTAAAATTATAGAGGAATAAAAGGCGAATCAGATGAGGTATAGGCTGTTTAAACAGTTACATTAAATTAAGCTTAAATTTACAGCTTTTGAAAGACTTACAAGTGCGGATTTTCTTTTTGCCGGCACTGTATGTACGGTAACGCCTTTCTATACAACAGGCTTACATAGAGAAAAGTTGCTAGAGACCGCAGAAGTCAAATTATTTTTTTTTTACTTTGACCGTAATGTTGACCCCTTGACATTTATTAATTTGGTCTCAAATCAAAATACAAAGTTTTACCCATGTCCAAGTTACCTACATCTAAAATTTCAAGTCTTTAGATCTAAAATTGGCGGAGGAATTTGGTAGAATCTGCAATCTTTCAACTTTGACCATTTGGCAGCCAAATAGTCGCTCCAAAATTGATTAAAATTCTTGCCGCATGTCTGTATAAAAAAAAATTATCTAATTTATATATTTTTTATCATTCGTCAGAAAATTATTTTATCAATAAGTCATTTATCACCTGCGATCAACTTTCTCTCTCTCTCTCTCTCTCTCTCTCTCTCTTTCTCTCTCTCTCTCTCTCTCTCTCTCTCTCTACATATATATATATATATATATATATATATATATTCTTATTCTTCTAGAATCCTTTCTCCCAATATATATATATATATATATATATATATATATATATATATATTCTTTTTTTTTTTTTTTTTTTTTACACAGTGATCGCCACTTATCAAGACCCGGAAGCCACTCAGGGATAAGGGTTATTGCAAGTACATTACGTTAGTGTGGAGATTTGATGGAGTGTTTACTTAAGGGGGCGGTTCATTAGGAATTTGTTAACATTAGACTTGAAGACATCCAAGTTGTAGTCCGGAGGGAAGCAGGCAGACGGAACAGAGTTCCACAGGCGTGCAGTTCTAATAAAGAAGCTTTGTTCATGGAATCCGCGTTTTGATTTAGGCACAGATAAAGAGTGGGGGAAATTTTTCACAGTGGATAAGTGCCTGTAAAAAGAAAGTCCGTAATTGTAATTTTTTTCAAAAACTGCAAATTTAAGCAAAATGTAATGTAACTATTTAAACAATCTTTACCTCATTTGGTTGGCGGAGGAATTTGCTAAAATCTGCAATCTTTCAACTTTGACCATTTGGCAGCCAAATTGTCGCTCCAAAATTGATTAAAATCCTTGCCGTATGTCTGAATACCCGTTATGTATTAATTTCAAATTTTTTAAAACGATAATACAGCTAATTAGCGTCTTTACCCTGAAGATTTTCTTTCTTAGAAAATCGGCCATATTTTATTTGGACGTAAACAATATTTTTATTTATTTACTTATGTTTTTTATTTATTTATTATTTTTAACATATACAGACCTCGAAACATGCATGTCTGTAATAAATGAATAAATAAAATATTATTTGTTAACGTCCAAATAAAATATAGGCGAAACTATAACCGTATTATCGTTTAAAAATCAACAAGAAATAAATATATATATTCCCCTTACCTCACCCTTTTTTTAACCAATTAAGATCTTTGACTTACTTGTAGTTTCATTAAATACTTTTATATGCAAAATCCGATCCTGCATTTTGCTAATTCCTGCCCTCTGATGAGGAGAGTATTTCTTCGAAACTCCGCGGATTAAGGACTATCCACTTATCTTGTGCTTCCTTTTTTTAAAATTAAATATGTTTTTAACTCTTTTTCAAGATGTCTTTTAACATGTTTTATTAATCATTTGTTCATATATATATATATATATATATATATATATATATATATATATATATATATATATATATATATATATAATGGACTCTCCCGTCGTGTTCGACGCATGAAGGCCAAAAATTCGCTCTGTTTCACTCTGCCTTCAATGCTTGTGCCGCATGTGTGACACTAGGCCAGCTCTGCTCCCACAAACCAAGCCGCACGACTCACAGGACACAGGCTGGGAAGGTGCTGTTCCTACTCTTGCTCTACAAAGATTTGTTTAATTCGATAGCCGTGTGTCAATGTATGTGTTAATGCCCGCAAAACATTTTTCCCTCCACAACTTTCCATCCGCAGCATCTTCTCCAAAGGGTTCAGGCCTGCGTGCTTAAGATTGTCTTTCAGCTTATCCCTGTACCTCAGAAATGGACAACCCACATTTCGATTACCTTCTTTCAGTTGACTGTATGCTAGTTGCTTAGGAAGATGGTTTTCATCCATACGAACAAGGTTACCAGCCCACCGAAGCTGAGACTTCATCACGAAGGCCTCAATACTTAAATTGTCGCACCTAGCAAACAATCCCGAGTTAGGGGCCTTGTCTTACCATGTTAATCCACATATACTACGAAGGCAACGCTCATGGAATGTATCCAGTTGCTCAATCTGCCTACAGTATGGGGACCAGGCTTCCGATCCATAAAGGAGTATCGAAACAATCACTGCACGATAAACTGAGATTTTGATCTTTAGAGTCAAACCTTTTTCATTTCATACTCTTGACCTCAGTCTGCTTAAGGCATCAGTCGCCTTTGAAATTCTGCCCAATATCTCATCATCAAGTGATGCTGACGAATTCACCTTACTTCCGAGATATGCAAATGATTTAACATACTTTAGAGGTTGTCTATTCACTAAGATTTTCTGAGGCGGTTCCACATATTCTGGTCTCGGAATATTCACACCACCTTGCTGCAACGGGGTGGGCTTTGGTTGGTAGATAACTTCTGTCTTTTTAATACTAATCATCAAACCAAATGCTTTTGCGGCATTGGAAAACTTGTCAACTAATTCTTATGCTTCTTCAAATGAAGTGGCCACGAGTGCAGCATCGTCTGCAAAAAGAACATCACGAAACATTTTGCTTCTTGTTAGTTTTTTTAGCTTTGAATCTTTGATGATTAAAAAGACTCCCGGTAGTTCTAAACTCAAAATGGACACCTTGCGTGTAATCTTTAAAAGCATGCTCAAGCATGATTGAAAAGAAGATTGCAAAAAGCACAGGTGCCATGACACAACCCTGTTTCGTACAGGTTTTTACCTTGAATGACTCAGAGAACTTTCCGTCTGCTCTTACATGTGCCTCAATATTCTCATGAAAGGATATTATTACATTTAACATTTTTTCAGGGATTCCAACTTTATTCAAAATCTTCCAAAGTGCGACTCTGTTGACAGAGTCAAACGCCTTGGTTAGGGCGATAAAAACAACAAACAGATCCTGATTTTTCTCACGTGCCTTCTCTGCAACTTGGCGTAAACAGTAGATCATGTCGATGGTTCCCCTTCCAGATCTAAAATCACACTGCGTCTCAGGATAAATTTTGTCTACTAGATGAATGATTATCCTGTTCAAAATGACCCTGGCTAGTACTTTTCCAGCCACAGAGAGCTGTGATATTCAACGGTAGTTATCACAATCAATGCGCTTTCCTTTATTCTTGAAGAGATGGACTAATTGATGAGTTCCTGAAATCTTGAGGCACAGAACCGCTTTCCCAGATCCTGATGAATAACTCCAAAAGTTTTTTCAAAAGTGTGTTCCCCCCAAAATTGAATATTTCAGCCGAAATACCATCATCACCTGCACACTTTCTCAGTAGCATTCGTTTTACAGCTGCGAGAACTTCAGAAAAATTAGGACTCACATCTAGTTTTGGTATTTGGATTCTTGCAGGCAAAGAACTCAAAACATCATCGTCAACATCAGAAGAAGAATTCAGCACTCCTTCAAAATGGTCCTTCCAGCGGTTAAGGATGTCATTCTTATCAGTCAACAAGGTTGTACCATCTGCCCCCATAATGGGTAAAGTACAACATTGTTATTCGAAATACAAAGCATGGGTTCAATTTCGGAAAGTGGAATGTAAGAACATTGCTTGATAGTGTTGATTCTTTCGAGAGGAAGACGGCGCTAGTTGCAAAAGTACTGAAACAATACAACATTGACATTGCTGCCTTGTCTGAGACACATCTTTTGGGATCAGGTGAATTGAAAGAAATTGGCGAAGGTTACACGTTCTTTTGGTCGGGTCGGAAAGAGGGGGAGAGGCATAGTTCCGGTGTTGACTTTGCAATAAAATCAAATATTGCTGACTCTCTGGAGGCTCTTCCTCGAGGCGGTGACGATCGTTTAATGACCCTTAGAATGGGACTCACAGCTGGAACGGGACTGACACTGGTAAGTTGCTATGCACCAACTCTAAATGCAGAAGAGGTAGAAGCCACAAACTTCTACGAAAAGCTTGGTGACATAGTAAGAAACGTAAGCCTTAATGACAAGATCTTACTGATGGGATTTCAATGCCCGGGTAGGCTCCGACAGGGAGACATGGGGAAATGTGATTGGGGCTCATGATATGGGGAAAATAAATGACAATGGAATTCGCTTGTTATCATTTTGTAGTGAACATGGGCTCTTCATTACAAATACTATGTTTCAGCAGTAAAAGCACATGGATGCACCCAAGGTCCAAGCATTGGCATCTTATTGACTTTGTTATAACCCGGAAAAGAAACAGGAGAGATTTTCTTTTGTTGGCTGTCAGACATCACTGAAACTACGACCTAAGGGCAGAAGGCATACAATTAAGATGCCAAAGCCATTGAATATGAATGAACTGAACACTGAAAAGAAAGAAGAATTATCTTCTAAGTTAGATGCGAAGTTAAACGAAATTGCGATAAACAATGATATTGAAGAGTCCTGGAAGAAATTGCGGGATGCCATCTATGAATATTCAAGCGAAGTACTAGGACTTTCCAAGAGGAAGCATCAGGATTGGTTCGACGAAAATGACATTGAAATCCAGGGTATTATATATATATATATATATATATATATATATATATATATATATATATATATATATATATATATAGTTATGTTATTTACATTTATTGTTAATGTAAAACAATATCTATGTATATTGAATTGTTGGTTTACATGATGGACTCTCCTCTCGATTTCTTTTCTTTAAGTTGCTCGGAAATCCACACAGATCTGGTTTAATCCGCCGTTTAGCGAGCATATCCAAAACAATATCCCTGAGGAATTTTACAGAATAATTGAAAAGAAATTCCCACCTGAGAATAGATTAAGCAAAATAATTAATAAGAACTCAGTAAAACTTTCTTTCTCAACCTCTGCCAACTGAGCCAATATTAACGGGAAAATAAGCAAAATAAGGAATAATAATAAGTCAGTACCAAGACAACGGAATTTAGAGAAAAACGGTAATTGTAGAACACCTAGCAATTGTCCGTTGGAGGGCAAATTTGGATTTGGAATAATCTGTGGAAGTATTGCAAATACTAAACAAGGCGTATTAGATAAAAGTGTTATAATAATAATAATAATAATAATAATAATAATAATAATAATAATAATAATAATAATAATTTTTTAATATTAATTTTTATAATAATAGTAATAATAATAAATGATAATTTTTTATTAATAATTTTTTAAATAATTTTAATAATTTTTTAATATTTATTTTTATAATAATAGTAATAATAATAACAATAAAAAATAAATAATAATTTTTTATTAATAATTTTTTAAATAATTTCAATAATTTTTTAATATTTATTTTTATAATAATAGTAATAATAATAATAATAATAATAATAATAATAGTATTAAGAGTAATAACATTAAAAAACAATATATTATTAAAAACCAAAAAACATAATAATAATAATAATAATAAATTTAATAATAATATTAATAATAATAATACTAATGATAATAATAATAATATTCATAGTAACCACAATACTCGTTCAGTAAAGACTTCTCCTCCCTGTACGTTAACGCGCTGTATTTGTCTCTGCGCAAATAAACTTCTCTTTCAGTATTCAAACCAAAGTGTATATTTATTTATTCCTTTCATGGAATACTTTATCTTTGATTGTCCGAATAATAGGCCACCTTAGGACATATCAAATTGGCGACGGAGACGAGATGCGAACTCAGTAAAAAAAAAAAAAAAGAAAAAGAAAAAAGTGAGCACGTGGTGAGCACCAAATTTTTAGTAAAAAAAAATTCTCAAAAAGTTTATATATACGATTACTTCTTAGAAAGCGTAAGACGAGTATTCACGCACGTACAAGTAATTTTTATATTCTTATTGGGCGTTTTTTTTTTTTTATCTTTCTAAAACGTTGACGGCATATCGTTTCGTTTTGAAAAGCGATTCGGAGGTGTTTTGTTTTGGGCTAATACGATAAAACGAATTGTACTGTGGAAATTGTTTTTCTGTCATGAAGAGATTCTTAAAAGTACAAAGGTAAGAAAGAAAGAAAGAAAGAAGGAAAGGAAAAAGCAAAACGGAAGTTGTGTTTGTGTAAGTAAGTTTGGTGCGTTTCACGTAAATGTCAATTCAGGTTTTCATAAAACTCTAACCATGCGGGTTATAACGAAATCGAAGTAATGTAATTGTGAATTCAATTCCAGGTAACGGATTGTGTTCTGTTTTAATCTAATTTTATTATAATAAATGCTTTATAAATTGTGTTTATGTTTTATGCTAACCAATGGCAAAGTAAGCGTGGTTCGTTTCAGCGTAAGTCCAGTCCAGTTTTTAGATAAATTCTAACCGTGTATTTGAAAAAGACGAAAAGGATCCATGAAAATTTGTAAACTATTGATATTTTGTACGGTGATTTTTTTTTTCTCTTCGAACATATCTCAAGTGCTGACAATTTTTTGTGCGACGAGATCTGAAGGGGAACATCTTATTTTTTTGGATCAAAATTGTGTATTCGTTGACTTTGTATTTGTGCGTTTAAAAAATGTCTTCCGAACAAATAACAGAGTTAATAAAAACGTTATCTACAAAGCTTGATCGCTCGTCAAAAAGCTCAAACTGAATTTCAAAAACAGATGTTGATTCAGCAAGAACGTTTTGAATCACTCGTCGTTCAGCAAACTACAGAGAATCGTCTATTATGTGAAACTGTGTTGTCACAAAAATCTGAAGATGACGCATCTAGATTTTGGGGGCAGAGGATATAGCTAACTCTCTAGCGGAGTTCAACTACGACCCAAAACGAGGTGATTCGTTCTCTGCCTATTATCGTAGGTTCGAGACGATTTTTACAAAAAAATGTGAGAATTGTCGGACGAGGAAGGAATTACACTCCTACTTCAGAAATTGGGTATGGAGGAAAACACAAAATTTACGAATTTGATTTTACCAAAGAAACCGGAAGATATTTCTTTTTTCGGAAACTGTTCGAATTTTGTACTCGATATTTGATGAAAGAGACAGCCTTTTTCATACAAGAAGAAACTGATGATATTGTCACATATGCAGATAAAGTCAACACCCAGTGTGAACTATTTAAATTAAAAGATTCGTCAGTTGACATGTTTAAGTGTTATATATTTGTTCAGGCACTGACAGCACCGAAGGACAAGGATTTAAGATGAAGGATTTTATCGGTTATGGAGCAAGATCCAGAAATTAACTTGCAAAAAGTTACAGAAGAATTTCAGAAATTGATAAATCTGAAAAGGGATACCACTAGGATAGAGGAAAAAGCTACATCCCACGTAGTAAATTTGACTGTCGCAGGCATATGAATAAGCTAAGACCTCGGCACACTGATGACTACAAACAGGCAGAAGATAATGAACTGCCCTTAGAGGTATTGTATGACTCTTTTAATGTTCCTCTACCCATAGCACAACCTACTCCGAGAATCCAGGTCAGAGAGTACCAGTTTCACCATCAGCTCCACCCCCTAAAACGGTGTTGAGGAGAAAAATACAAGAGTGAAAAGAAACATTCACCGACTGAGCTCCAGACCTAAAAACAAACGGTATTAAGCAAAACTCTCTAATGAAGATAGGTAACCAACCCGGAATATTCTATATTCACCGGATCTTTTAATTTATTTCTTTCACGGGATACTTTATCTTTGATATGTCCGAATAATAGGCCATATATATATATATATATATATATATATATATATATATATATATATA
>NC_136526.1:2702347-2742347 GCF_053919585.1 Euprymna scolopes | reverse complement strand
GTATGCCATGGACAGTTGCAATCTGGAAATAGCTAGCATCTATCCGTAGAAGGAGTATTTGAATCAATTCGCACTTTATTTATGCCGTCATATTCATTTATTTATACCGTTATATTTATTTATTTACGACTGAACGAATTTGTTAAACCAGGTCATAAAGAGTTAAAAAATGCTTTTAAATAAGTTTAAGCACAAAAAACTTATCCAGAGTAACTTATCTTGCCTTTGGTAACATTTATTTGTTATATATATATATATATATATATATATATATATATATATATATATATATATATATATATATATATATATATATATATATATATATACTACTTTTTCGGTTTGTTGTCTATAAATGCCCAAAAAACTGAATATCCCTTAAAGTAAAGGGGGATAACTCTTTGGTATATATATATATATATATATATATATATATATATATATATATATATATATATATATATATATATATCGTCATCCACATACGGTACTGTTTCGCAGCTCATCGGTGCGGCTAGACAGGCAACTACCTCAAGCCAGGATTGAAACCAGACCGTCTGTACAACAGTCAAGGCTCCTAAACATTACGCTTATCGGCGGCTGCTGTGCGAGTCGTGAATTAACGATGTTTTGACATCGTCCGAAATACCTAAGCTCGATTTCTTAACACAAAGAGCATCGCTTTATACGCTAATGGTAATTCGTGTGTCACTTCTCAATATGCTCAACTCAAGATAAGGAGCATTATAGCCATCCACATACAGTACTGTTTCACTGTTTCACAGCTTATCAGTGCGGCTAGACAGGCAACTACCTCAAGCCAGGATTGAAACCCGACCGTCTGTACGACAGTCTAGGCTCCTAACAACTACACTATTGGCGGCTGCTGCGTGAGTCATAAGTTTAACGATGTTTTGACAAATTGACATGTTTATATATATACATATATGTGTGTGTGTGTTTCTAATTAATATATATATGCATGTATATATATGTATATATATGCATATATATATATGCGTATATATACATACATACATACATATATATCATCATCATAGGCCCTTAACGTCGAGGACGACGATTGGCAAGGCGCTTCAGTCTTCTACAGTTCAGGAAGTCTGTGTTGAAACGTCAAGCGCCGGGGCAGGGAAGTAGTGGATGAGTGCATGCCCAGAACAGAACATCCACCTCTGGACCCAACATTGCGGACCCCAGCGGAGCACAGGAGTGCGACAGCTGGAGCAGTGGTAGGTTGCCCCGCAGTACCCGCTAACTGGGTGTTGATCCCTGACCGTTGATCGTTCTTGATTCATCCGCTCAGTGATCCGCCATGGGAGACCGGTGGTTGAAAAATATATCAGCTGCGCTCATACCATGACTGCCAACTCCTGCTGCCGAGATGACATTTTGCTATTTGACCACATAGCTGGGGTCTGGATTGGTGTAAGCCAGGGCGTGTCCTCACGCCGGAGGGCCATGCACTCAACACCTCTGGGGCTCCAGACTACTCCGAGATCCCACATACACTTAGCCTGGGGCCGCAAGGTACCCAGTTAAACCGTGATGTACCACGAGGAGGTGGCATGCGAGTCTTGACCAGTGAGACGCTCTAACCACCAGTGGGCAGGGCTTACTAAACTGCCTCCCCTTCACTCTTGCGAGTATAGGTGGCGATTACAGCTGGAAGCAAGAGGAGCAAAGCACCTGAAAGCCAAGCAGCTAAGCACTCTACACATTCACTAAGCTACAACACTACACGCTCAAAGGCCCTGTGTGCAACACACCACATCACACATATATATATATATATATATATATATATATATATATATATATAATGCTTAGGTTTTCTAGCCGTACTGATGAGCTCTGAAATAGCGAAACAGTATTGCATGCGGATGAGTATATATATATATACACATATATATATATATATATATATATATATTAAATAAAGTAAATCATTGGTTAATATTATTCAAAAAGGGTTAATTGTGTCTATAATTAAAGAACTTTCTATGTTATTAGCGTTATAATCTCAGTTGACATCTGGTTCCAAAAATTTATTCCTTTATCAGCAAAGAAAAATCAAATTGGAAAACGACCTAGTTTTTTTAAATCTCTATTGACAGTTCATAGAAAAAAAAATTTTCTTCTTCTTTTAATGTCAGCATTAGTTAGAGATTCCATTAATTATTTTAAGAGTCTCAATTAAATAAACTCTCATTCAAGATTCTGAAATTAATTGCCTGATTACTCCGAGGAAATCGGTTCATACAACAGTAAAGATATTGGCAATTCTTTCTTTTTACTTTTCAGGTGCCAAAGAATACATTTTTTGATCCCTAAAGGGAGATCTTCTGTTATGCATTGCCCTCCTTGCCAATTTTAGGTTTCGTATCATATCGGCTGAGACAGATAGGCAGATTCCCAGTTGAGTGGATTCGAAACATTAGATGGACAGGAAAATTAACATGTCACCTTCCATTGTTGGCTTAATTAGAAAAGACGATTTCAAACTATTTTTTAATTATCATATACTAGCAGTTCCGCCCGGCTTTGCTCCGGCCCTATGCATTCTTCATAACTTTTTATTCATATATATATATATATATATATATATATATATATATATATATATATATATATTAAAAAGTGTGAATATGTACAGTAATGCCTTTCTATATAATAGTCTTCCTTAACTACCATAGAGAAAAGTTGATAGAGACCGCCGACGTCAAATTTTTTATTTTAATTTGACCCCAATTTTGACCCCTTAACATTTATTGTTTTGGGCTCAAATGGAATTATAATGTTTGACCCATGTTCAAGTAACTTACATCTAAAATTTCAAGTGTTTATACCTAAAATTGGTGGAGGGGTTTGGTAGAGCCTGCAAAGATCAACTCTTTCAACTTTAACCTCTTGGCAGCGAAATCTTCGCCCAATAAACTGATTAAAAACCTTTCTGCATGTCTGAATACCCTTTATGTAAAATTTCAAATGTTTAGACCCAAAATTGGCTTAATAGTTTGCTTGAGACGGCAAATATAAAATCTCCTGAACTTTGACCTCTTGGCTGCAAACTGTTTGGCCAAAAAAAACGATATTTGAGGGAGGGGGGGGCTTAAATTGAATTATAAAGTTTGTATCCATGTTCAAGTAATCTATATCTAAAATTTCAAGTGTTTATACCCAAAATTGGCGGAAAAGTTTGGTAGAGTTCTCAAAGGTCAAATCGTTGAACTTTGACCCCTTACCAGCAAAATTTCTGGCCGAAGTCCGATTAAAAAGACTTTCCCAAATCTCAATACCCCTTCTGTCAAATATCGAGTCTGTAGACCGAAAATTGACAGAATTATTGTGTAGAGAAATGTACACAAACAGACAGACACGGACATTTTCACTTTTATATATATACTAGCAGTTCAGCCTGGCCTTGCTCGGGCCCTATATACTGTTCATAATTTTATTTGCATGCGTATATAATAAAAAGTGTGCATGTGTACGGTAATGCCTTTCTATATAATAGACTTCCTTAACTACTATAGAAAAAAGGTAGTAGAGACTGCGGGAGTAAAAAAAATTTAAAATTTGACTCAAATTTTGACCTCTTAACATTTATTGTTTTGAACTCAAATCAAATTAAAATGTTTGATCCATGGCCAGGTAACCTACATCTAAAATATCAAGTGTTTAGACATAAAATTGGGTGAGGAGTTCGGTAGAGTCTGCAAAGTAAACTATTTCAACCTTGACCTCTTGGCAACGAAACTTTAGCTCAAAAACTTATTTAAAAGCCTGCTGCATGTCTGGGTATATCTTATGTAAAATTTCAAATGTTTAGACCCAAAATTGGCTGAATAGTTTACTAGAGGCCGCAAAATGTAAAATCTTTTGAATCTTGATCCCTTGGACGCCAACTTTTCGGCCAAACACCGATTAGAAAGCTTGCCACATGTTTGAATACACTTTGTGTAAAGTTTCAATTGTTTAGACCAAACATTGCCTGAGTAATTTCGTAGAGACCGCAGAAGTCACCCAATTATGACCCCTTAGCGTTTATTGTTTTGGGCTCAAATTGAATTATAAAGTTTAATTCATATACAAGTTTCCTATATCTAAAATTTAAAGTGTTAAGACCCAAAATTGGCAGAGGAGTTTGGTAGAGTTCTCAAAAGTCAAATCGTTGAACTTTGACCCCTTAACAGCTAAATTTCTGGCCGAAAACCGATTTTAAAGATTTTCCCAAATCTCAATACCCCTTCTGTCAAATTTTGAGTCTGTAGACCAAAAATTGGGAGTTATTTTGTAGGAAAGTGTACACAGACAGACAGACAGGCAGACAGACAGACAGACATTTTCACTTTTATACATATACTAGCATTTCAACCCGGGTGTTTGAAGGCGTATGTTGAGCAAAAAAAAAAGTGGTAGTAGGAAGGCAGGCTCGAACCCATACCGCAAAGGAAAAGAATCTGGCGTCTTTGCTGTTACGACCACCGCCAAAACGGTACTGACGTCGGTTTTAATTAAGGCTAGACAATCGAAAGTAGAGGATGACTTTCGAAAATATCGGTGAAAAAGCGACCTCCCCTGTAGAAAAGTGTCCAGTTGAAGGTGAATGTTTTTAGCCAATTTTTCGATATTTGTCGTCTGAAAGGTCGTACTTTAAAACAATACTAATCTTGTAAAAATCCGTCACCTCTGTTGAAAGTTTTAGGCAGACATGCAAACATACATACATACATTTATATATTGGTAGCTCCAATTTTCGACCCAAACGGATTAAAACGCTTGCCATATCTCTGAATACCCTTATGTAAAATTTCAAATGTTTAGACAAGAAATTGTCTGAGTAATTTGGTAATTTTAAGTTTGATCCATGTCCAAGGAACCTATACCTAAAATTTTAAGTGTTTAGACACAAAATTGTCGGAGGAGTTTGGTAGAGTTCTCAAAGATCAAATCGTTGAACTTTGAGCCCTTAACAGCCAAATTTCTGGCCGAAAACCGATTACAAAGATTTTCCCAAATATCAGTACCCTGTACATCAAATTTCGAGTCTGTAGACTGAAAATTGACAGTGTTATTGCGTAGGGAAATGTACACAGACGACACACACAGACACTTTCACTTTTATAGATATACTAGCAGTTCCGCCCGGCTTTGCTCGGGCCCTATGTACTGTTCATGACTTTATGTGCATATGTATATATTAAAAAGTGTTAATATGTACAGTAACGTCTTTCGTAATAATAGGCTTCCTTAACTGCCATAGAGAAAAATTGGTAGAGACCGCAGACGAGAGTTTTTTTTACTTTGACTCTAATTTTGACTTCTTAATATTTTCTAAAATTTAAAGTGTCTAGACCCAAAATTGGTGGAGTAGTTTGGTAGAGTCTGCAAAGGTCAACTCTTTCAACTTTGACCTCTTGGCAGCCAAATTTTCGCCCAAAAACTGATTAAAAAGATTGCTACATGTCTGAATTTATTGTTTTGGGCTCAAATCAAATGATAAAGTTAGGTCCATGTCCGAGTAACCTATATCTAAAAGTTCAAGTGTTTAGACCCAAAATTGGCAGAGGAGTTTGGTAGAGTTCTCAAACGTCAAATCGTTGAACTTTGAACCCTTAATCGCAAAATTTCTGGCAAAAAAAAACGATCACATCGATTTTCCCAAATCTCAGTACCCTGTATATCAAATTTCGAGTCTGTAGGCTAAAAATGAATAGAGTTATTGCGTAGGGAAATGTACACACACAGATACACAGACACACACACACACACACTTTCACTTTTATAGATATACTAGCATTTCAGACCGGCGTTGCCCGGGTGTTTGGATGTGTATGTTGAGCAAAAAAAAAAAGTTGTAGTAGGAAGGCAGGGTCGAACCCGTACCGCAAAGGAAGACAAGAGCGGTGTAAAACCTAACGTTTATGCTGTTACGACCACCGCCAAACCAGAAGCGAAATTTTTTTAAATTAAGGCTAGACAATCTAAAGGAGAGGATAACTTTCAAAAATATCGGCGAAAAAAGTGACCCCCCCCCCTCCTATAGAAAGTGCCTAGTTGAAGGGGAAGATATTAACGTTTTTAGCCAATTTTTCGATATTTGTCGTATGAAAGGTGGAACTTTAAAACGATACTGATCTTGGTAAAATCCGTCGCCTCTATTGAAAGTTTAAGGCAGACATACAAACAGACATACATACATACATTTATATATTGGTAACTAAAAATTTTCGACCCAAACTGATGTAAAAGCTTGCCCTATCTCTGATTACCCTTTATGTCAAATTTCAAATATTTAGACCAGAAATTGTCTGAGTAATCTGGAAGAGACCGCAAAGGTCAATCTTTTTTTTAACTTTGACTTCATTATGACCCCTTAAAATTTATTGTTTTGGGCTCACATAAAGTTATTAAGTTAGATCCATGTCCAAAGAACCTGTATCTAAAATTTCAATTTGTTAGACCCAAAATTGGCGGAGGAGTTTGGTAGAGTTCTCAAAGGTCAAATCGTTGAACTTTGAACCCTTAACAGACAAATTTCTGGCCAAAAACCGATCACATCGATTTTCCCAAATCTCAGTACCCTGTATATCAAATTTTGTGTCGGTAGACTAAAAATTGACAGAGTTCAGGTGGCAGAGTTCTCGACTTGCACGCAAGAGGCTCTGGTTTCGAATCCCGAATTCGGATTTATGCCTACTTGAGGAGCCCAAGTGAAACTCGACTCTTTAATTTCCGATTTGTTGGCTGTCGTGTTATATCCCCCTCTTTTGAAAATAGGGTACAATTATAAATATCCCCAGTATCAAATAATCCTTATACACTGTGACATTTACTTTATGTATGAAAACCAAAAGAGGGGAGATATAACATGAGAAATATTTGGAATCAAGTCTCCTCTTGATGTTATTTCAGATTATTTGAAACCATAGCAGCAGTGGTTTTATGAAAATATCAGATATTTTGTAATTCATATGCAAAACTAGGAAAACAAATGACTATGATTGAAAGATGTTATGGCTGTAAAAAAGTGCTAAAAATGAACTGTTAGAAGCGAGGGAGTTATACTCCGAAATATATTTCTTGAAAATAAATATTTGTTTATTTTAATAATTTCGCGTTGTAATTTGGTTTCAAACGTACTCAATGCGTATTTTATTTTAAAATTCAAATTTCAGTCAACGCTTCTAACACGGATAAAATAAAATAAAAAATACCCTGATTTTCAAATCCTGCGGCCAAGCGCAAACTTTCTGCAGTTAACATCACGTGAACTTTCCATTAAACTTTCTTCAACTTAATAAGGAAAAAAAAGAGTTATACTCCGAAATATATTTCTTAAAAAAATGAACACTTGTTTATTTTAATAATTTAGCGTTGTAATTTGGCTTCAAACGTATTCAATACGTATTTTGTTTTATATATATATATACTAGCATGGGTGCCCGGCGTTGCTCGGGTGTTTGGAGGTGTGTGTTGAGCAAAAAAGAAAAGTTGTAGTAGGAAGGCAGGCTCGAACCCGTACCGCGAATAAGGAAAAGAACGGAAAAAACTGACGTCTTTGCTGTTACGACCACCGCCAAACCGAAGTGACATAGGTTTAAATTAAGGCTAGACAATCGAAAAGAGAAGATGACTTTCGAAAATATCGGTGAAAAAAGCGACCCCTCCCTGTAGAAAAGTGCCGAGTTGAGGGTGAAGTAATTAATGTTTTTAGCTAATTTTTCAGTATTTGTCGTCTGAAGGGTCGATCGTCAAAACGATACTGATCTTGTAAAAATCCGTCGCCTCTGTCGAAAGTTTTAGGCAGACATGCAAACATACGTACATACATTTATATATTGGTAGCTCAAATTTTCGACCCAAACTGATTAAAAAGCTTGCTCTATCTCTGAATATGCTGTATGTCAAATTTCAAATGTTTAGACCAGAAATTGTCTGAGTAATTTGGCAGATACCGCAAAGGTAAGTTTTTTTTTAACTTTGACCCCTGTTATGACCCCTTAACATTTATTGTTTGGAGCTCAAATCAAGTTATTAAGTTAGATCCATGTCCAAGGAACATATATCTAAAATTTCAAGTGTTTATACCCAAAATTGTCGGAGGAGTTTGGTAGAGTTCTCAAAGGTCAAATCGTTGAACTTTGACTCCTTAACAGCCAAATTTCTGGCCGAAAACGGATTACAAAGATGTTCCCAAATCTTAGTACCCTGTATATCAAATTTCGAGTCTGTAGACTAAAAATTGACAGAGTTATTGCGTAGGGAAATGTACACACAGACACACAAACAGACAAACAGACAGACAGACACACAGACACGCAGACACGTTCATTTATACATATATATATATATATATATATATATATATATATATATATATATATATATATATATATATATATATATATATACTTGTAACCAAATCGAATATTGAAATGCTCATATCTTTGGTTCTATGGGACGAATCTACATAAAAATTTGCAGGCTTTTTGAAAATTATAATACTATTCTATGGTTAAAATTTTATGACAATCGGTAAAAAAAGAACCTATATTTTCAAAACGATAAATATGCCCAAATTCGCCTGCATTTGTATATATAGTGTCCTGGCAGGCTGTTTCAGTTTTGTTGCTTCGGTTGTCTTCCCCTGTGAACTTGCCCGGCCACTAATTATATTGTAAAAGCAATACTTCTGAAAAATAATGTGTGCATACGTGTGTGTGTGTGTGCGTGTGTGTGTGTGTGTGCGTGTGCGTGTGTGTGTTTTCCTTTATTCTTATACAAACATATCAAGGCTATACATCCAGTGGAAACGTTTCGATTGTAGCTCTAATTAAATGATGATATAATGTGTCCATTTTCATACAGATAAGGGAAGCATCGTTTATTCGTAAAAGAGCTTTTTCGGATATAAATTTAAATCGCAATAGAATCAAGAGTTACCTCCCTTTTATTCTCTTTTTCTTCCTTTATAGAGCTGAACAAAGATAACAAAATATCAGGGCCTAAAGGATGGTCTAAAAACGAAATGGTCTTTGAAAGAAATAAACATTATACCGGTTGTGATAGAAGCAACTGAAAATCTTCAGAAATACTTAGAAGCAATCCCTGGACGACCAAGCTGTAACGAAATACAAATAGCAGCCATAAAAGGGAACATCGTTTATTCTTAAAAGAGCCCTCGGGGAGCTTCTACATTATTGAGACTAGGTTTTGTAGTTGAGTAATGAAGTTTTCAGATAAAAAAAAAAAAAAAAAAAAAACAATGGTTTCAATCTTTCACGAAAAACACCCGTCTAGCTGAATCCACTGTGAAAAATGTCCCCCACTCTATATCTGTGCCTAAATCAAAACGCGGATTCCATGAACAAAGCTTCTTTCTTGGAACTGCACGCCTGTGGAACTCTGTTCCGTCTGCCTGCTTCCCACCGGACTATATTTACTCCTGATCTGAAATGAAACACATACATCAAGTCTGTTGCCAAGGCTGCTGTGAAAAATGGTGGAATCCTTCTACCGCTCCAGAAGATATCTCACTACTGATGCAAAGATTATTTCTTAGAACTGTACGCCTGTGGAACTCTGTTCCGTCTGCCTGCTTCCCACCTGACTACAACTTGGATGTCTTCAACTCCAACGTTAACAAATTCCTAATGAACCGCCCCCTTAAGTAAACACTTCATCAAATCTCCACACTAACGTAATGTACTTGCAATAACCCTTATCCCTGAGTGGCTTCCGGGCCTTGATAAGTGGTGATCACTGTGTAAAAAAAAAAGCTGATTTGTTTTTGTCAATTCTAATAAATTACAATGGTAACTTCCAAATCATGCAGTCGAAATTACATGAATATTATTGAATTATTAAAAAAAACTTTAATCGTGCTAACAGATGAAAAATTGCGGCCATCTTGTTTAAATCGAAACGGAAAATTACCTCCCTTTTTAGAACTCTCCTGTGTCTTACAATCGTTTTAATCAAATTTTATTGTTTATTTTCTTTAATAAATAATTTTCTACCTTATCAATTTTCATAATTTTTTTATATAATCATCTTAAAAATATTCGGAATATGTAGATACCATTGTTTTCGTGTGAATTTCAGTTTTACGAGTTCCGAAACTTCGTCCGAATAGTGTAGAAGCGCCGCCCTCGTATATAAATTTAAATCGTACTGAAATCAAGAGTTAGCTCCCTTGATCTCTGACAACTGAAGAAAAAAATAAAATAAAATAATAAGTGAAACACGTACTTTTATTCTCATAAAAGTATTTATTGAATATCTTTAGAAAAAAATAATTATTCTATTTATTTATTTATTTTTGTTTCAAACTTGAGGACGTCAATTTAACCAACCAGATCTACAGGATGATTGGGAAATAACTACCAGCAAGTGCTTGTAATTCATTGCTTTACAAGACGCCTGGGAAGCGCGTCAACTGATTTCACAAGGAAGTCTTCTTTTGCAAAAAAAAAAAAAAAAAAAAAAAAAACTGGTGCTACCAGATCAGGCTATCTGAAGATATTGGCTTCCTGAGACGAAATGCACCTAACTTTGATTTTTTTTTTGTTTTGTTTTTTGTTTTTTTGTTGTTGTTTTTGTTTTTGTTTTTTTTTTCTACTTCCTTATGTTCTGCAAACGTAAAAAAAACAAAAAAAAACTCTTTTTTCTTCTTCCCTTTTTCCCTTTCTCTTTCTCTCTCTCCCACTTCCTGACTGGTTTCCTAACTTAAAAAGGTACCAAACATTAGTACTGTAACCCTT
Source organism: Euprymna scolopes (assembly GCF_053919585.1). Classification (NCBI taxonomy): domain Eukaryota; kingdom Metazoa; phylum Mollusca; class Cephalopoda; order Sepiida; family Sepiolidae; genus Euprymna; species Euprymna scolopes. The sequence goes on along the minus strand of NC_136526.1, from coordinate 2,731,560 downwards.
TTCCCTCTCCCATTAAAAAACTCATTCATGTTCTGCAGGGCAGGGAAAAAAAATAATCGGATGCAACATGAATACTATTTCCAAAATAACTGGATTCGACATTAAATAACCCGAAAAGGGTTGATATGCCGTTAGACAAAACGACAAAACGACAAAATTATAATACTTTAAAACACTGAAAGTTAATCCAAGTAGGTAGAAGAGTAAACCATCTTGCCTTCTGTAACATTTATTTGCTAGGGATTTTGTTTCTTGGTCACATTTTTTTTTTTTCAGTTTGTTGTCTGTAGTAAAAAAAATACCCCAAACTGAAGTAGAGGAAGGAAAGAAAAGAAGGAAGGGGGAAATAAAAAAAAGAAAAGGAGAGAGAGAGAGAGCGAGAGAGAGAGAGAGAGAGAGAGAGAGAGAACTCATTGCAGTAGCAATAAACGTGACACGATGTCCGATGTAGGGACGGAAACCGAGCGAATACAGTGGGGAGAGCATTGGAATGTACGGAAAACGCTTCCGAACCGAACAAGTGCGCGCCACGGGAAGGATGCAGACATGTGGGATTAAAAGTCGAGTGTTAGCAAAAAGGGTAGACAATTTCCATGCAAATCGAAGGCACCTGTTCATTTCTGTTATACCTTTCAAGTATACGGTTTTACTTTCCAGTTACGTTGTCGATGCTTTCTGCGGTTAGACTTTGGGTGATAGTATTCGACGCTAGCTTTTCCAGACGCCTGAGAACCGCGTCAACTGATTTCACAAAAAAATGTTTTTCTTTTTTTTTTTTTACTAATGAGTCAAGGTTAGGATTAACAATACGAATGGATTAACAGACGAACAATGATGAATATTACGAGGTGATTTAAAATCTCCACCCATTGCTGTTGTGCAATTGACCCCCAAACAAAACAACACGTACTTAAATTTCCATAAAAATATTTATTGAACAATCTTTAAATCCATTTTTTTTTTTTTCAAATTGAGGTAGTCACTTTGACCAATCAAATTTACAGGATCGTTGGTAAATAACTCTCGACAAATGCTTGCAATGTATTACTGAAATATAATTCTTACAAAAAAGAAATATAATAAGAAAGCGATAAGCTAGCATGAAGTTTTTTTTCTATTTTTTTTTTATATAATTCTACATGAGTGCTAGCATTCGCCACTAGCTGGGAACCGCGTCAACTGATTTCACAAGGAACTCTTTTTTTTTTTTTATTTAAAAAAAAAAAAAATTTATTTATTTATTTTATTTTTTTTTTTTTTTACGAATGAGTCGAGACTTATCAAGGCTAAACCCCCATTTGATAATTGGGGTTAACATGACGGATAGATTAACAGATAAATGATAATAAATACTATTAAAAGATTTAAAATCTCCTCATCACACCAACTCATAAAAACAGCTGACCTATCCCCCCCCCAAGTATCACTACTTTTTTAGTAGACTTTTCAAATAGTCATAAAAATAAAGCGCCGCCTAGCGTCGAACGTTAGCAAAAGGGGTAGACAATTTCCATTCAAATCAAATGAATTTATTCATTTCTTGTAAGACTTTTCCAGTATACGGATTTGTTGTATTTACATTGTCGATGTTTTCTGCGGTTGGACTTTGTATTTTTAATGATGTTTGTCGATCCAATCACGGAAGGTAGAAACGCTGGTGAAGATTGCGGCGTCGATGGCGCAGTTGTATCCAAAGGAGGTGATACCAGCAAGGACCAAACGGCCATTAACGGGACAGTAGAGCGGGCCACCAGAGTCACCCTAAAAAAGAATGAAACGGTGGTTGAGTTTGGGGTTAAGTTGAAGGCAATAAATGAAAGCATGAGGAGAAAAAAATGAATTAAAACAAAATACATATAGCTGAAAAAAATCCCAGTTCTCGTAGGATGACGTAAAAACGTAAAAACGTTTATAAAATAATAGACATATTCGCAAGATATGATAATATTGTGGGGTCTACGTTCACCTGGATATTTTTTAATTGAGGTGAATAAAAGAAAGCATGGGGAGAAGTAAATTAAATATAGAGAGAGCGAGAGAAAGAGAGAGAGAGAAAGAGAGAGAGAAAGAAAGAGAGAGAAAGAAAGAGAGAGAGAAAGAAAGAGAGAGAGAGAAAGAAAGAAAGAGAGATAGAGAGAGAGAGAAAGAGAGAGAGAGAGAAAGAAAGAGAGAGAGAAAGAAAGAGAGAGAGATAGAGAGAGAGAAAGAAAGAGAGAGAGATAGAGAGACAGAGATAGAGAGAGAGAAAGAGAGAGAGAGAGAAAGAGAGAGAGAAAAAGAGAGAGAGAAAGAGAGAGAGTGAGAGAGAGATCTTGGTATACCATGAAGCTGTCTGCGTGCTTATTTCTCTGAGCATTTATAAATACACAGTTCTTTCTTTTTTTTTTTTTTTTCGAAAAGAACAAAATTTTCGAAGAAGGAATATAGCCAATGAGGTGACGAAATGTTTACGTGGGATCAACCCGGCATTTTTAAACTTAAAACGGTTAGCAACTTTAGTGGTCTTTCTCCAAAATCTAAGTCTATCATAAAATGTTAAAATGTACACATATACTTAATAACGTGCACATATATACACATACACATGAATTACATGCATGCACCCACCCACGAAGACAAACACACACACATATATGTGCGTGTGTGTGTGTGTAGTAGTAGTAGTAGTAATAGAACCCCGGGATACGGTGGTTCTAGAATACGGTTTTTTCAACTTACGATTTGGAATAGGATGTTTGCCCGGCCCCTGGTTACGGTATTTGCCTGATAGAGTTATTTATAATGTTATTTGATTATATATGTAAGTGTATTATATACTGTACTGTATTTTGTTACTAATTTTTAATGCCGTATACCTGGGTTCTAATATATATATATATATATATATATATATATATATATATATATATATATATATATATATATATATATATAGTTATAAAATATATAAATATATATGGGGATTAAGCTACACTGAATATTCCGAGTTTCATCCACTGTAGGACTCTTCAGGCTTATGCACATAAGCCTAAAGAGTCCTAGAGTGGATGAAACGTGGAATATTCAGTGTAGCTTAATCGCCATATATATTTTATAATTTACTAACTAGCTCTACCTACGTATTGAGCACATTTGAAATAAATACTTAAAGTTTACGCATAAATTTATACTTTCGTATATTAATTTTATGTGAGTAAATTAAGTAGTTGTATGTATATATATATATATATATATATATATATATATATATATATATATATAGTAATTTATAAAATATATATGGCGATTAACCTACACTGAATATTCTGCGTTTCATCCACTAGAGGATTCGTCAGGCTTATGCGCGAATTCTGTGGTTTCTTCTTGTTTTTATATATGTTGAGGATTTCTAGTTAGCCAATCAGCTTTCTAGTATCCACCGCGCCCCTTCCTATCAGCCAATGGGCATGCATTTTATCGAACAAAGGATCTGTTTTAGAACTAGGTTAGTGGTTTAAGGTAGACGTTTTCCTTCCTTTTTATATATATATATATATAAATATACCTATGTGTACACACACACATGCACATATACATACATATATATATATACATATATGTGTGATCGTTTATGTATATTCATGTTTATTTAATTTATTTATTTGTTTGTTTTCTATTGTTATTGTTAGTTTTAAAGCTATTTTGTATCGCTATCCTAGAGTAAGTTTTATTTTGTGAACACAGTTGTTTGCTATTTCTCATCTACAGTTTAATAGATTTTGAGGTTCTTTAAAGTACAGGATAGCAAATTTTTCATGGAGGCATAATTTACATGGGTCGTCTAAATGTTTGCATGTGGTAGCTTGTCTCATTATTTTCCATTCGACTACCGGCGAATGTCCGCTTTCTTTGATTTCCCAGTATTTATTCGCTAGTGTTGTTTTTATACGGTGTTTTTTATTTATTTTTTTTTAGTAAATGAAGTAGTTATATATATATATATATATATATATATATATATATATATATATATATATATATATATAAAGATTTCTATGGGTACAAAATTTTATGAAGGATTTTAATAGCACTGGGGGAAATGCCATTATTGAAATTGAGGATTTTTTTTTTTTTTTGACGATTTGAACTACATACTGGTTTTGGAGATTAGATTTTCAGACTTTGTAGTATTTCTTATCGATTAAACGTCAAAAAGAAAAAAAAAAGTCCTCAATTTCAATAATGGCATTTCCCCCAGTAATATATATATATATATATATATATATATATATATATATATATATATATATATATATTCGTATATTAATTTTATGTGAGTAAATTAAGTAGTTGTATATATATATACATATATATATATGTATATATATATATATATATATATATATATATATATATATATATATATATATATATATAACAGTAGAATGGTCACATAAAACTGAATATAACAGAAAATAGTAATATCTTGGTTTGGATGGATAACGCATGCAGAAATATGTCGACAAGTTGAAAATTTAAAATGTTCATTTCAACTTGCCGGCACATTACGCATGCGCAAATTTAATCATTGGCTAGAAGTGGTTTAATTTGAAAATCTTTTTTATTCATCTGTAGGGTTAGTTCAAACGGTAGGGAACATACCTAGAACACTAAAAGTTTTGGTTTCGATTTTAGCTGGTGGCACCCAAATCATTTTTTTAACTTTTGAAATCAGTATTATATATATATATATATATATATATATATATATATATATATATATATATATATATATATATATATATATATATATATATATATGGATTTCTACCTTTGGATTATTATGGACCGTCTTCTTCCAATTACGGGATTTCTTTGGATTTTACTTGTACAAATGGAAATTCTTTTAACTTTCTTGAAGTTATATATTTGGATTTTACCGTCACTGGATTATTTATCTTCCACCAGACTATCCATTCACGTGTAATCACCTTTTTCTTCACCATATTCCCTCTGCTTCACTTTTTTTGTTTTCAAGTAAGATCTTTGACTTACTTGTTGTTTTATCAAATATTTTTGCATGCAAAATCCGATCCTGCATTTTGCTAATTCCTACCCTCTGATGAGAAGGAAAGTATTTCTTCGAAACTACGCGGATTAAGGACTATCCACTTATCAAGTGTTTCCTTTTCAGATTAAATATGTTTTTAACTCATTTCAAAGTGTTTTTTAACATGTTTTATTAACTGTTTGCTCTTATTATAAGCTCTATCTCCTATTTGGTTTTATCGGGCTTTTACATCTGGCTGAGATAACTTTATAAATATTAATTCTTTAATATTTATAATATACTTTAATTTTACCATCTTGGATCATTTTGGTAAATTTAATTGTAATTTTTATCTTATATATATATATATATATATATATATATATATATATATATATATATATACATATATACATATATATATACATACATATATATATACATATATATACATATATATATACATATATAGATATATAGATATATATATATACACATATATATACATATATATATATATATATATATATATACTAGCTGGCAGCCCGGCGTTGCCCGGTCGTGCAGTACACTTAAACATGATATTTTTATTTATGCAGATTGTATATCTATTATTATAAAATCAATCCTTTATTGATTATTATATATTATGAGGAATAATTTGCCCGGTGGACTAATTCGAACAAAAAAAAAAAATAAATAAATAAATAAAAAAATAATAGTGATAATGTCGTTCATCGATTTACGTTTGTGTTTGTTTACAATGTCACGTCAGCTGACATTTGGGCTTGACGATGAATGCTCTTGAAATGTCACTTTTGATTAATGTTTAGTTTTAAAATATGCAATGGTTTGCAGTGATTTTAAATGGTACCTCTTCTTTAATCGTAAACAGAATTCATTAATAAGAAAAAAATAAAATTAAATAGTAGGGTACACCTGAGATTAAACAGGGGATTCATTCGATCTGTAGTGGAATGCTCAAACACTGAGCTATATCTCCAGATGATAAAAAATCGGGGGGGGGGGGGTTAAGAAGAAAAGATTTGCTGAAATTTTATTATCTCCCTTGCCGGTTTAACGGCAAATATTCTACTGCAAAAATTATTCTTTTTATCTATAAGAGAGAAAAGCTATTTTTGAGATCGTTTTTTTTTTTTTTCGATTTTCGTTACTTATCAGATGAATTTCTGTACAAAGCATATCTAAGAACACTGCCAGACATATAAATTAGTGAAATGTGTGAAATTTGCAAAAGATAGGCTCAGCCGTTCAGGCGTTTCGGAACCTATGAGGAAGGAACTCTTTCTCACCCTCACACACACACACACACACACACTTACACACATACATACACACATACACACACACACACTCACACACACACACACTTACACACACACTTACACACATACACTTACACACATACACATACACTCACACACACTTACACACACACACACATAGTTACACATACACACTTACACACACACACACTTACACACACACACTTACGCACACACACTTACACTCACACACACACACACACTTACACACAGACACACTCACACACACTTACTTACACACACACACTTACACACACACACACTTACACACACACACACACACTTACACACACTTACACACACACACAAAGTGAGTTTTATATAATAGTAGAGATACAGATAGAGATAGAGATATACAAACAGCCGGTCCCGATAACAGCAATTATCCCCCCTTTGTCGTTCATGGAAATTAAATAATGGACCTTACCATGCATGTGCTTGGTCCTCCATCGGCGAAATCTCCAGCGCAGATGTGTTGGTCATTCAGTTTAGCGTAGAACATTTTCTTCATACAGTAAGCGTGGGGGACGATGGGCATCGCGACCTTTTGCAAGATGTGGGTAGATGGGAGATTAACTGGAAATAAAATACAAAACAAAGACATCAGATATCCACCGGAAGCTGTAAGAATGGGGGGTTTATATATATATATATATATATATATATATATATATATATATATAGCCTTTGAAGTTTTTAACCTTTAAAACTATGCAAAAAAATATTTTTTATCATTTCTTAGAAAACCATCTAGTCAGTAAGTCATTTAATCACCTGCAATCACTGCATCAACTCGCTCTCGAATTTACTATAATACCAATAATTTATTTTTCAAGGGATCATCAATTGTTTACTATGAAACACTGTTTCGGGGATTAAAAACAAAACAGTATATTACATCATAGCTCCCCAGCAGTGTTGATCAAACACCACCACCCTTAATCTTAGGAAGAAGACTTGTTACAAACATATATACATATATATATAAGAGCAAATAGTTAATAAAACATGTTATTGGATACTTTACATTTCACCAGACTATCCATTCACGTGAAATCACCTTTTTCTTTACCATATTCCCTCTGCTTCACTTTTTGTTATCAAGTAAGATCTTTGACTTACTTGCAGTTTCATCAAATACTTTTGTATGCAAAATCCGATCCTGTATTTTGCTAATTCCTACCCTCTGATGAGAAGGAAAGTATTTCTTCGAAACTCCGCGGATTAAGGACTATCCACTTATTAAGTGTTTCCTTTTCAGATTAAATATGTTTTTAACTCATTTCAAAGTGTTTTTTAACATATTTTATTAACTGTTTGCTCTTATTATAAGCTCTATCTCATATTAGGTTTTATCGAGCTTTTACATCTGGTTGAGATTACTTTATAAATATTAATTCTTTAATATTTATAATATACCTTAGTTTTACCATCTTGGATCATTTTGGTAAATTTAATTGTAATTTTTATTTATATATATATATATATATATATATATATATATATATATATATATATATATATATATATATATATATAGATAGATAGATAGATAGATAGATAGATAGATTAAATGACAAAAATTATATTCCAAAATTCATGATGTTGACAATTTTTATATTTTATTCCTTTACATTGATTGATCCTTACAGTTCTTGACAGTATCTGTTTCGTAGCGCAAAATCAATCACTTAAATATTATATCAATTAGTGAATCTATTATGCTCTTAACTCATCAGAAGAAACATTTATAATATTTGCTAATATTTTTTCCTCTGAGGAGATGGGTAAACATCGAAGAAAACTTATGGGTTAAGGAGATTTGTTTTGCATGTAATAAAAATTCTTGACTTGAAATTTTACCGTTCCAAATCATAAAATTTAAATTACTATATATATATATATATATATATATATATATATATATATATATATATATATATATTCATATATATATATATATATATATATATATATATATTTATATATATATATATATATTTATATATATATATATATATTTATATATATATATATATATATATATATATATATATATATATATATATATATATATATACTGAAATAGGTATAACAATAAAGTTTACCAAGATAATCCAAGATGGCAAATCTAAAGTATATTATAAATATTAAAGAGTTAATATTTATAAAGTAATCTCACTACTTGTATATATATATATATATATATATATATATATATATATATATATATATATATATATATATATACTAGCAAAAGTACCCGTCGTTGACTGGGTTCAAAAACAGCCGCCAGAAAATGGACTCTGATTTATGAAAGTATGATAGGTTATGAAAAGGAAGGCTTGTAAAGAGATAGCTTCGAATTTGGGGGTATCAAAACCAAAGCAAAATATGATGAAAGTAAAAATAAAATATATAAACCCTATAATTTATTATACCATACCTGTTCACACTGAAACACTTATCATAATATTCTGTGGATCTATATTAAAAAAACTTGTTAAACTTAGTGACATATTTCCATTCTATGGAGGTCAGGCGCGAACGAACTTCCCATAATTTTATTATACCATATTTCTTCAAACTGAAACATAATTATCAAAGTATACTTACGCAGATAGATATGAAAAGTCTTTATTAAAGTGTGTGCCTATTTCCATTCTATGGAGGCCAGGCGCGAACACAGACCCCGCAATTTTATTATACAATCCCTATTTTAGTTAAAACATACTCATCAAAGTATTATTATGTGCATCTATATCAAAAACACTTGTAAACGTATATTTTGTTTTTTAATTTTTTATTTCCATACTTTGTGGATCAGGCGCGAACACAGACCCCACAATTTTAATGAATCATCATTATGCCAGATCAAACATACTCATTACTGTGTCTCGATACGTCTTCTATCATTATATGTGATCAGTTTTCTATAATAGTCAACCATATAGGAGCCTATTTGTGACGAGACACACACACACACACAGACTTCAGCTTTATATATATATATATATATATATATATATATATATATACATACATATACATATATATATACATATACATATATATATATATATATATATATATATATATATATATATATATATATATATATATATATATAAAATGACATATTTGTCGGGGTTTCTTTTGGTCACAATGTAGGGTTTAACAACGTTTTACCAAAGTGGGCGAACACAGGAAATGAAGGGTCAACGGACAGTCGTGAAGGGTCGTGAAGGAAGGAAAACAACTTACACCCAAGTTTTCCCCATCCGACGGCGTAACAGTGTTTACGGTCGAAGGTTTGTCCGCGACTGGCTAGTTCTGCGGGCTGGACACATTTGGAGTAGGGAATGGGCTTACTCAATTTGAGCATAGCAATGTCGTTACCTGTAAAACAGACAAAAAGAAAAATAGATGTGCAGGACTGTTTAAAGGTACACATATTTGATATTACAATAGAAAAATCCGAGCATGAAAAGTAATATGGTTAAGCTTAGACATGGAAAAGTAAAGGACTAGTTGTTAAAAGTGGAAAAGAAAAGGACAAGATATTCTAGCAAGAAATATAATAAATTAATAACTTAAAATACCGTAGCATTAAGAATTGATTATATAATTTTATAAAGTTAATTAAAAAAATATCTTAATGCTGAAATATTTTAAGTTATAAATTTATTATATTTTTAATAGAATATCTTATATATACTTTTCGATGTTTAAGCTTAACATATTACTTTTCATGCTCGCATTTTTCTATTCACTTGTTCTTTGTTTAATTTCAGTCTTACTTTTTGCCGCCATAAACACATATGTAATAACAATGTACGGCACTCGTCTGCTTTCAATAAAATACCCCAATTATCTCCCTTTCATGCTTTCTGTTTCATTTGTTACTTCTCTTTTCAAATTAGTAGCAACAGTAGTCGCTGGAGCGACGTGGTTGCTACGGAAACCAGTCATGAAAAGCGTCGCTTACCTCCTTACATATTTTTATAATTTTGAACACCAGAAAATTGAATTTTTTTTTTTTTTTCACAGTATAGCTGAGAAGTTGATCTATAAACTTTATAATTTTTTGAAATTTGGTCGAAAAATGAGTCAGCGGTGAAGCTTTAAAGCAGTTCTAAATGAGTAAAACTGCCACTTAACCATATATTCAAACACTACCGTGCTTGTATGATATATATTGCAAACTTTGCTTTCGTATATACTGTATCCCCTGAAGAGGTCTCTAGTTACTGGTAACTAGCTGCCCGAATCATGCTCATGACTGTGTAGCAACATATTACTGCGTATGTAAAAACAAATAAAGAGTATACCTTCCTCTATTTCGGTATTGAGCACTCTTGTATTAATCTCTTTATACTTCATTGGTTACTTAACCTCTGGAAAACAATAACCTCAGATTACATATATATATATATATATATATATATATATATATATATATATATATATATATATATATATATATATATATATATATATATATATATATATATATATATATATTACATTCAAACTGAAGAAGATCGAAGGATCGGTGGAAAATATGTGCTTTTGAAAGAAAAGAAGCATTTTCGTTTATTTCGAAAGAAATTTTGTATTCCTACACGTCAACACATAGGAAATAAATAGAGAAAAGATATAAACACACACACACACACATATATATATATATATATATATATATATATATATATATATATGAGAGAGAGAGAAAGAGAGAGAGAGAGGAAAAGAGAGCGAATGAGAGATTGTGGAAGTGGGTCGCTAACACTTTATCATTCAAACACTGCCGTAAAAAAAAAAGATGCAAAAAACAAACTATGTAGGACATGAAATAATTAAACACACTTATGCTAGACATTTCGTTTTAGTTAGTCTTTGTCAAGAATAACATTCATTGAACAGAACTGGATAAAATATGTTGGATATTGCCGTTGTGTGTGTCGAAAACAAATTTCTCATTTTTTTTCTGCTGCATGTATGTAAGGTCATTTGAATAAAAATCATGTACCTGGTGTCTTAATACCTACGCTGTGTGCACCAAATATTGTCACATGTAAACTTTAACTTGTATAACAATAATAATTATCAAATGTACCAAAATATCATTTGGAAAAAACACTCATGAATCTGACATCTTGTTTTGGCATAAGCTTATACCTGTATCACAATAATAATTATTAAATGTTCCAAAATGTCATTTGGAAAATATTATGCATCTCACATATGCTTGTACCTGCATAACAATAATACATTTTCCAAAATGTGTTTAAGAAAAGCGTAGATTTTACAGAAAAAAATTAATATTTTCAAGAAAACCTAATATTTATTTTTTTACTGCTGTTCGTTGCCGGCGGAAGAACTTTCTCGAAATGAAACTGGCTGAAACTACTGTCAATAATTTTCCCTGCTCTTTATCTGTGCCTAAATACAAACGTAGATTCCATGAGCAAAGCTTCTTTCTTAGAACTGCACGCCTGTGGAACTCTCTGCCGCTTGCCTGTTTCGCACTTGACTACAACTTGGACGTATTCAAGTCCAACATAAACAAACTCCTGACAAACAGCCCCCTTAAGTAAGACACTCTATCAAAACCCCCAATACTAATGATTACTACAATACTATCTCATTGATTACTGTACACGCAATAACCCTTATCCCTGAGCGGCCTTCGGGCCTTGATAAGAGGTGACCCCCATGTAAAAAAAATGAGAATATTTCCTTATGAATCTTTACTCTGGTCGTCTGTTGAAAGGCAATCGACCGAAAAAGACGGAAGAGATGGGGTAGATGATTGCCGGTTTTGCGCGATCCATGCTTGACGGGAATTCCCGAGAACTGGTATCTTAATATCTAGACGGTTTGCACCAAAGATCGTTTGTGCCTGTAGAACAATAATAATTATCAAATGTACCAAAAAATTATTTGAAAACAAAATATTCAACTGGTATCTTAATATCTAGACGGTTTGCACCAAAGATCGTTTGTGCCTGTAGAACAATAATAATTATCAAATGTACCAAAAAATTATTTGAAAAAAAAATATTCAACTGGTATCTTAATATCTAGACGGTTTGCACAAAAGATCGTTTGCGCCTCTAGAACAATAATAATTATCAAATGTACCAAAAAAATCATTTGAAAAAATATATTCAACTGGTATCTTAATATCTAGACGGTTTGCACCAAAGATCGTTTGTGCCTGTAGAACAATAATAATAATCAAATGTACCAAAAAATCATTTGAAAAAAAAAATTTCAACTGGTATCTTAATATCTAGACGGTTTGCACCAAAGATCGTCTGTGCCTGTAGAACAATAATAATTATCAAATGTACCAAAAAATTATTTGAAAAAAAAATATTCAACTGGTATCTTAATATCTAGACGGTTTGCACCAAAGATCGTTTGCGCCTCTGGAACAATAATAATTATCAAATGTACCAAAAAATCAATTGAAAAAATAATATTTAACTGGTATCTTAATATCTAGACGGTTTGCACCAAAGATCGTTTGTGCCTGTAGAACAATAATAATAATCAAATGTACCAAAAAATCATTTGAAAAAAAAATATTCAACTGGTATCTTAATATCTAGACGGTTTGCACCAATAATCGGTTGCGCCTCTAGAACAATAATAATTATCAAATGTACCAAAAAATCATTTGAAAAAAAAATATTCAACTTGTATCTTAATATCTAGACGGTTTTGCACCAAAGATCGTTTGTGCCTGTAGAACAATAATAATTATCAAATGTACCAAAAAATCATTTGAAAAAAAAATATTCAACTGGTATCTTAATATCTAGACGGTTTGCACCAAAGATCGTTTGTGCCTGTGGAACAATAATAATTATCAAATGTACCAAAACATCATTTGAAAAAAAAATATTCAACTGGTATCTTAATATCTAGACGGTTTGCACCAAAGATCGTTTGTGCCTGTAGAACAATAATAATTATCAAATGTACCAAAAAATCATTTGAAAAAAAATATTCAACTGGTATCTTAATATCTAGACGGTTTGCACCAAAGATCGTTTGTGCCTGTAGAACAATAATAATTATCAAATGTACCAAAAAAATCATTTGAAAAAAAAATATTCACCTGGTATCTTAATATCTAGACGGTTTGCACCAAATATCGTTTGAGCCTGTAGAACAATAATAATTATCAAATGTACCAAAAAATTATTTGAAAAAAATATTCAACTGGTATCTTAATATCTAGACGGTTTGCACCAAAGATCGTTTCCGCCTGTAGAACAATAATAATTATCAAATGTACAAAAAATTATTTGAAAAAATATTCAACTGGTATCTTAATATCTAGACGGTTTGCACCAAAGATCGTTTGAGCCTGTATAACAATAATAATTATCAAATGTACCAAAAAATTATTTGAAAAAAATATTCAACTGGTATCTTAATATCTAGACGGTTTTCACCAAAGATCGTTTGAGCCTGTATAACAATAATAATTATCAAATGTACCAAAAAATTATTTGAAAAAAAAAATATTCAACTGGTATCTTAATATCTAGACGGTTTGCACCAAAGATCGTTTGCGCCTCTAGAACAATAATAATTATCAAATGTACCAAAAAATTATTTGAAAAAAATATTCAACTGGTATCTTAATATCTAGACGGTTTGCACCAAAGATCGTTTGCGCCTCTAGAACAATAATAATTATCAAATGTACCAAAAAATCATTTGAAAAAAAAATATTCAACTGGTATCTTAATATCTAGACGGTTTGCACCAAAGATCGTTTGCGCCTCTAGAACAATAATAATTATCAAATGTACCAAAAAATTATTTGAAAAAAAAATATTCAACTGGTATCTTAATATCTAGACGGTTTGCACCAAATATCGTTTGAGCCTGTATAACAATAACAATTATCAAATGTACCAAAAAATTATTTGAAAAAAATATTCAACTGGTATCTTAATATCTAGACGGTTTGCACCAAAGATCGTTTGCGCCTGTAGAACAATAATAATTATCAAATGTACAAAAAATTATTTGAAAAAATATTCAACTGGTATCTTAATATCTAGACGGTTTGCACCAAAGATCGTTTGAGCCTGTATAACAATAATAATTATCAAATGTACCAAAAAATTATTTGAAAAAAATATTCAACTGGTATCTTAATATCTAGACGGTTTTCACCAAAGATCGTTTGAGCCTGTATAACAATAATAATTATCAAATGTACCAAAAAATTATTTGAAAAAAAAATATTCAACTGGTATCTTAATATCTAGACGGTTTGCACCAAAGATCGTTTGCGCCTCTAGAACAATAATAATTATCAAATGTACCAAAAAATTATTTGAAAAAAATATTCAACTGGTATCTTAATATCTAGACGGTTTGCACCAAAGATCGTTTGCGCCTCCAGAACAATAATAATTATCAAATGTACCAAAAAATCATTTGAAAAAAAAATATTCAACTGGTATCTTAATATCTAGACGGTTTGCACCAAAGATGGTTTGCGCCTCTAGAACAATAATAATTATCAAATGTACCAATAAATCATTTGAAAAAAATATTCAACTGGTATCTTAATATCTAGACGGTTTGCACCAAAGATCGTTTGCGCTTGTAGGACAATAATAATTATCAAATGTACCAATAAAGCATTTGAAAAAAAAATTCAACTGGTATCTTAATATCTAGACGGTTTGCACCAAAGATCGTTTGAGCCTCTAGAACAATAATAATTATCAAATGTACCAAAAAATCATTAAAAAAAATATTCAACTGGTATCTTAATATCTGGACGGTTTGCACTAAAGATCGTTTTTCGCCTGTAGAACAATAATAATTATCAAATGTACTAAAAAATCATTTGAAAAAAATACTCAACTGGTATCTCAATATCTAGACGGTTTGCACCAAAGATCGTTTGTGCCTGTAGAACAATAATAATTATCAAATGTACCAAAAAATCATTTGAAAAAAAATATTCAACTGGTATCTTAATATCTAGACGGTTTGCACCAAAGATCGTTTGTGCCTGTAGAACAATAATAATTATCAAATGTACCAAAAAATTATTTGAAAAAAAAATATTCAACTGGTATCTTAATATCAAGACGGTTTGCACCAAAGATCGTTTTCGCCTCTGGAACAATAATAATTATCAAATGTACCAAAAAATCATTTGAAAAAAAAATATTTAACTGGTATCTTAATATCTAGACGGTTTGCACCAAAGATCGTTTGTGCCTGTAGAACAATAATAATTATCAAATGTACCAAAAAATCATTTGAAAAAAAAATATTCAACTGGTATCTTAATATCTAGACGGTTTGCACCAAAGATCGTTTGTGCCTGTAGAACAATAATAATTATCAAATGTACCAAAAAATCATTAAAAAAAATATTCAACTGGTATCTTAATATCTAGACGGTTTGCACCAAAGATCGTTTGTGCCTGTAGAACAATAATAATTATCAAATGTATCAAAAAATCATTTGAAAAAAAATATTCAACTGGTATCTTAATATCTAGACGGTATGCACCAAAGATCGTGTGTGCCTGTAGAACAATAATAATTATCAAATGTACCAAAAAAATCATTTGAAAAAAAAATATTCAACTGGTATCTTAATATCTAGACGGTTTGCACCAAAGATCGTTTGAGCCTGTATAACAATAATAATTATCAAATGTACCAAAAAATTATTTGAAAAAATATATTCAACTGGTATCTTAATATCTAGACGGTTTGCACCAAAGATCGTTTGAGCCTGTATAACAATAATAATTATCAAATGTACCAAAAAATTATTTGAAAAAAATATTCAACTGGTATCTTAATATCTAGACGGTTTTCACCAAAGATCGTTTGAGCCTGTATAACAATAATAATTATCAAATGTACCAACAAATTATTTGAAAATAATATTCAACTGGTATCTTAATATCTAGACGGTTTGCACCAAAGATCGTTTGAGCCTGTAGAACAATAATAATTATCAAATGTACCAAAAAATTATTTGAAAAAAAAATATTCAACTGGTATCTTAATATCTAGACGGTTTGCACCAAAGATCGTTTGCGCCTCTAGAACAATAATAATTATCAAATGTACCAAAAAATATTTTGAAAAAAATATTCACCTGGTATCTTAATATCTAGACGGTTTGCACCAAAGATCGTTTTTCGCCTGTAGAACAATAATAATTATCAAATGTACCAAAAAATCATTTGAAAAAAAATATTCAACTGGTATCTTAATATCTAGAGGGTTTGCACCAAAGATGGTTTGCGCCTCTAGAACAATAATAATTATCAAATGTACCAATAAATCATTTGAAAAAAATATTCAACTGGTATCTTAATATCTAGACGGTTTGCACCAAAGATCGTTTGCGCTTGTAGGACAATAATAATTATCAAATGTACCAATAAAGCATTTGAAAAAAAAATTCAACTGGTATCTTAATATCTAGACGGTTTGCACCAAAGATCGTTTGAGCCTGTAGAACAATAATAATTATCAAATGTACCAAAAAATTATTTGAAAAAAAAATATTCAACTGGTATCTTAATATCTAGACGGTTTGCACCAAAGATCGTTTGCGCCTCTAGAACAATAATAATTATCAAATGTACCAAAAAATATTTTGAAAAAAATATTCAACTGGTATCTTAATATCTAGACGGTTTGCACCAAAGATCGTTTTTCGCCTGTAGAACAATAATAATTATCAAATGTACCAAAAAATCATTTGAAAAAAAATATTCAACTGGTATCTTAATATCTAGAGGGTTTGCACCAAAGATGGTTTGCGCCTCTAGAACAATAATAATTATCAAATGTACTAAAAAATCATTTGAAAAAAATATTCAACTGGTATCTTAATATCTAGACGGTTTGCACCAAAGATCGTTTGAGCCTGTAGAACAATAATAATTATCAAATGTACCAAAAAATTATTTGAAAAAAAAATATTCAACTGGTATCTTAATATCTAGACGGTTTGCACCAAAGATCGTTTGAGCCTGTAGAACAATAATAATTATCAAATGTACCAAAAAATCAATTGAAAAAATATATTCAACTGGTATCTTAATATCTAGACGGTTTGCACCAAAGATCGTTTGCGCCTCTAGAACAATAATAATTATCAAATGTACCAAAAAATCATTTGAAAAAAAATATTCAACTGGTATCTTAATATCTAGACGGTTTACACCAAAGATCGTTTGCGCTTGTAGGACAATAATAATTATCAAATGTACCAATAAATAATTTTAAAAAATATTCAACTGAAATTTTAATACCTAGGCCGTGTGCAGCAAAGATCGTTTTACATAAGCTGGTACCTAAAGAACAATAACAATTATCGAATATACCAAAAGGTCATTTGAAAAACTCGTGCATTTAAATACATTGCTGGTACCGAAAGATTCAGCTTTTAGGCCAAGATATTTTCTATAAGATAGCATAGCCCTAATAGCATTGGCAATTAGGTTTGTTAGTGTGTATGGAGGCCAATACGTGTGTTTGCAATGATACAATAACCAAATTAGTAATTGTTTTTTATTGCTAAGGGACACGTTAATCAAATGAATAATTGTTGACGGGAGCTTGGCGAATACTCGGCGGACGACGGTGATTACGCTGGCTTTTGTGCTGCGGTAGGTTATGTTGGTGATGTTCTCGACGTATGACCAGTGGGTTCAGGTCGGAAGAGGAGGCAGTGAGAGAATGGTACAAAGTCGTAGTACTCCTTCTGAAGCCAAGCCTGGGTCTCTTTGGACTTGTGGGCTAGTGCCAAGTCCTGCTGCTACATCCAGAATCTGCCAGCGGCTATCTGATTGCACCAGGGGATCACCACACTTTTCGGTGCATTCAGATACACTTTGGTGTTGACTTTGAAGTCGACTTTGAAGATGTGAGGTCGCATGATGTGGCCCTCACTTGAAACCACACCAAAGGGCCATAACCGGGACCGGAAACTTTGTTTTCATCACCCTGGACACGTCTCTGTGATTCGTGGCAATCCACCGATGCATTTTGAGGGTTCTATTGTCATAACTTGGATCGGTAGAGAGCATGAGTTGTACAGTGGCGCATCTCCGATCTCACTCGTTGAACATTGTGTCACTTTCAGACATGATAGAAGGCTGCTATCGCTCTTGGAATTTGTACTCCACTGGCCAACTACTAGATGGCCTGTAACAAAAAAGAAAACCGGTTTTCATCAAACGGAAATGGAATCATGTCGTCTTTTCTGGCGCCACAATTTTATCGTTCCACCCTCTGTGTGTGTGTGTGTGTGTGTGTGTGTGTGTGTGTGTGTGTGTGTGTGTGTGTGTGTGTGTGTGTATACTAAGTCAACATGTACTCGTTGAGGCAAATGTTTTTAAAAAGCAGGGATTTTTTTTTCTTTTTTATCTTTTCCAATCTAAATTTTCTTTTTACATTTTATTCAAAGTTGTATAAGTTGGAACCACATGTTTGTTTTTGCATAGCAAGCGCTTTCGACTGGAATACTTCCGTCATCTTCAGTCGCATTGTGCCATTTAGGTTCTTAAAATTTTCTTTTACATTGCGTTTGGTATTAAATGTATTAACATTTATATATTTTGTCATGGTCACGTGTTGGGGTGGTTAATTTAATGGGTGGACAATTTTTAACATTGTGCTTACATTTACATTTTTTTTTTATTTAAAATTTACGAACTCAAGCATTTTAAAATGTTCCTACTGCATTCATAATTTATATTATTTATTTGAGATTGTTTCGCTTTTATGAATAATCTTTTTTTATTGCAATTTCACCCCAAACAAGGCACATTGCCACTTTGATGTAGGGGGTTACTATCAGGGATATAAGCTACAGGGGTACTATGTGGGGAGTTGGGCAGCAAGATTTCGGTTCATGTTACTTTTGAACTTCTGCATGTCAGTACAGTCAGGGAAGCAGGAACTCGGAAGGGAATTCCAAAGTCCAGCGGTTCTGAGGAAGACACTACTGGAGTAGAAGGCTCTCTTACATCTAGGGATCTCTACTGTGAAGGGGTTAGATATTGCTGCTTGTCGGGTCTGTCGGGGGTACTTACGTCGAGGGGGCACAAGTGCTTGCAGTTCATCAGAGCATTCACCGTTGAAATACTTGTAGAACAGGCAGAGGATGCTACATTACGTCGATGGGACAGAGGCTTAAGCTTAGATGACAGTTCAGGACCTATTAGGTTGGCGACTCTTTTTGGAACCTTGTCTAAGAGCGAGAGACTAGTAGCAGAGGCATCAGCCCAAATATGACAACCATACTCCATACATGGGCGAATGGTGGCCTTATAGATGCACAGGATACTTTCGAGCGTTAGTAGCTTTCTAGCACGGTAGAGAGAACCTACCTTGTTCGCAGCGTTTCTAGCAATGCTCTCAATGTAATTTTTCCAACTCATGTTTCCTGTGAACGTTAGGCCAAGGAGTTTAAAAGATGTACTTTAAAATAAATAGTCTTTGGGCATTGCTATTGGTGGTAGAGAAGGTTTCTTGTAGTTATTGAAGGAAACAAGTTTAGTCTTAGCAGCATTGAATGTGACCATCCATTTTTGTCCCCATTCCACTACAAATCGATCCATAGCCCTTGAGCCATTGGAGGGGTATAGGCCATCTACAACTTATTTTTGTAGATGTTTTTGTAGCGAGGAGTTCTTTTTACAGGGTGAGGGTGCTGGCCCCACGCCCAACCTTACCAGAAGGTACATACATTTCCTAGCCTTGACAAATGGTCACCCATCTGGTACTGGCCAGGCTCAACGTTGCTTAACTTCGGTGATCTGGCGAAAACCGGCATGTCAACGTGATTGTGCCGTACTTTTATGTATAAGGCTTTCAGTATTTTTAGTCTCTTTGTTCCGTCCCGTAAAGACCACGTGCTCCATTGTCTAGAGTGTTTTAAGTCTTACGACGGAAAATATAAACACTTCTCCAACTTTAAAACTCTGGAGACGGTTTGTCGTTGAATCAACAGGTTTATTAAAAATGAAGAAAGTAAAAACTGAAAACAGAAAGAAAGAATAAAATAGAATTAGCTTGAAGTGTAGTGTTGAAGGGGGGGGGGCAGAAAATGCATCGAAACTGAGTAAGTCCAAAATACTAACGAAAGAAAGTAAGAAATTAGTCAAAGTCCCAATGTGGAAACGAAATAAAGGAAAAAAAATTACAGCGAAAGTCTGACGTCTAAAAGAGAAATGTGAGGCGGTAATGGCTAATCCCTCGTAACGGTCATCCCATAGGAAGGGAAAAGAAAGCACCGGTGTTAGTGTTGAAGGATTACAAGTTGTCCCCTCCAAAAAAAGGGAAAATGAGGGGTAGTAAAAAGGACTGTGGGTCACGGCACTGTTTATATTAGTATCGCTGCGTAGGACCTTGGTATTTTTGACCGTAATTCTTTGGAATTTGGAATGATGGCAGTCATGTTTTTTTTTTAAGTGCTGTGATATTGAGCTGGAGTCGGAAAGGTGCGGGTAGTCTTCGTGATGTAGTGTTGGTAGTGTGGCCATGCAGTAAGCAATTTGAGAGATATATTCTCCAAGCAGCCAATTACTAATGGAGCAGGTTATCTCAATCTTTCACTTAGTGATACAAGCACCAAAATTGGCACAAATGACGTTCAGAGCATCGTATTAAGAAAATTCAAGATGGCTGCAAGTTTTCAAGATGGCTGCAAGTTTTCAAGATGGCTGCAGAAAAACAGCCTATCCTGCCTTGACAGAGTACAAAATAGACTTCCTGGCTTAGTGGGGGATGCCCTTTTCTCTACCCTGCAACCTCCCTCCCACAGAAGAGACGTTGCGAGCCTATCCTTGTTTTATCGTTATTTCCATGGCAGGTGCTCGTCTGAACTCCAATCTCTGGTGCCCCCTCGCCAATCTTTCACGAAAAACACCCGTCTAGCTGAATCCACTGTGAAAAATTTTCCCACTCTATATCTGTGCCTAAATCAAAACGCGGATTCCATGAACAAAGCTTCTTTCTTAGAACTGCACGCCTGTGGAACTCTGTTCCGTCTGCCTGCTTCCCTCCGGACTACAACTTGGATGTCTTCAAGTCCAATGTTAACAAATTCCTAATGAACCGTCCCCTTCATCAAATCTCCACACTAACGTAATGTACTTGCAATAACCCTTATCCCTGAGTGGCTTCCGGGCCTTCATAAGTGGTGATCACTGTGTAAAAAAAAAAAAAAATTCAAGATGGCTGCAAGTTTTCAAGATGGCTGCAGAAGCAAACCTGAGAAATTTCCATTTTGTTGTTTGTGTCACCAAGTAAAAGATTGTTTCAGCAATCTGCCCCACTAATATTGTTTTTGTTTTTTTTTCAAGCAAGTCATTAGTCAAAAACAACCATAGGGATGCAACTTATACAACTTTGATAAAAAAAATATAAAAAGAAAATTCCTATGTGTAAAAAAAATCGATCAGGATTGGTAAAAAAGAAAATAATCAAATAAAAAAGCCCGTGCTCTTTAATATATATATACATATATATAATATATATATATATATATATATATATATATATATATATATATATATATATATATATATTAATCCACATGCAGTACTGTTCCGCTGTATCACAGACCATCAGTGCGGCTAGAAAAGCAACTACCTCAAGCCAGGATCGAAACCCGACCGCCCAAACGACAGTCAAGGTTTCTTACCAGTATGCTATTCGGCTGCTGCTGTGCGGGTAGTGAATTAACGATGTTTTGACATCGTCCAAATGTCGAAGCTCGATTTGTTTACACAAAGAGCATCGCTTAATACGCTTCATGGCAGTTTGTATATCACTCCCCAATATGCTCAACCCATGAATCTTTGGTTTTCTTCCTTCGCTAAAATATTACATCAATACCCAATTAAAATTGAATATTAGTGTGGATTTTTATATGCGCAATACGTTATCTCTATCAAAGCCAGAGACCACGCCATAAAGTAACCGGATATGGCGTCGTGAGAGGAAGTACGAGGACGAGATGCGATATCGATTGGCGATAAACGAATAAAATGGCTTACGCATAGGGCGTTCTTTGAATTGGCCATGGCTGACAACTTCCACGGCGTCAACCACATGGGCTCCAGCACGGTCATTTAGGTTGGTGCCAATATTGATTTGGACGCTACGGACTCCGGGTCCACTAAAAAAAAAAAAAAAAAAGGACAAAGAAAAGACATGAGATGAAAAAAGAAAGAGAGAAAAAAACGCATGATGCAATCAATGAGAAAAAAAAAGAAAACGTTTTTTTTTAAATAAAAGGAGAAAAAAGAGCACGTAGAAAGTGTATACCTCCGCCAACACTCAAAATAATTTTTGAAAGTATTCACGAGAAACACTCGTTTAGCTGAAAACACTATCAATAATTTCCCCCGCTCTTTATTTGTGCCTAAATCTAAACGCAGATTCCATGAACAAAGCTTCTTTCTAAGAACTGCACACCTGTGGAACTCTCTTCCGTTTACCTGCTTTCCAGCTGACTATAAAATGGCCGTTTTCAATTCCAATGTAAACAAATTCTTGATGAGCCATTCCCCTTAAGTAATCCAATTTACCAAATTTACACTTCTGACGATTACTATGATAGTGTCCCTTTGACCACTGTACACTCTTTAACCCTTATCCTCGAGTGGCCGCTGGGCTTTGATAAGTGGTGATTCCTTTGTAAAAAAAAGTCATTATCCATGCAACCATAGAGAGCAGGAAACCTTAAACACTTGAGACCCATACGTTGTATGCAGACAGTCGCAAAAAGACAAAGATAAGGAAATAATTCGACCCCTTTTTTTTCAGTGAAACAACAGGCATTTATTTACAGGTATTTTCAAGAATAACACTTTGTCTCTTATTCAAAGTCTTCTCGTACTCCAATATGCTTAACAAGATTCTGCCCTGTCGAACACATCGTACTCTGTCGCTCTCAGATCACGTGTGTAACATATATATCCCTGTCCTTCTTGGGCCACTTTTTTCTATTTTTTTATAATCTTTTTTCTTTACTTTTTCCTTGCTGTGACGTCACTTCGCACTCGACTTAGTCATTTGCATATGTTGACTGTCGTACAGCTTCTGCTGCTGCACACGCATCCGCGCTCAATGACGTATTATCTCTTTCACACAGAAAAGATGTTGCTAGTCATTCTCTACGCTATCATTATAACAGCTCATCAAGATGTAAAGGCCACTCGAGAGTCTTCTCGTACTCCAATGGGCTTAACAAGACTCTGCCATGCCAAACAGACCATGTTTAGGACACGTCTTTTCCTGTCGCTTTCGGTCTACAGACATGAAACTTAATATATAGGGTATTCAAACCCATGCGAAACGTCATATTTATGTTTTAGCCAGAGAAAATCGGTGCAAAAGTGTAAAAATTAAAAAAATGAAATTAGCCAAGTGAAGGTCGGACGACGGCATTACAAATATGCATGCGCAACGTAATAGCTATTGGTTTATGTTTTAATTTTAAACAGTAAACATGTATCCATAGTACAGTCGTTAACGTCAAAGGAAAAAGTAAATCCTAAGCTAAACGTTTTGGTTTCAATTTTCGTTGGTGGCGTCATTTTTTTTTTTTTTTTTTACTTTTTAAATCATCACTGTATATTGGGTCCAATATAATATCATAATAAATACGAAATCTGCATTAATCAAAATATCATATTTAAGCGTATTTTACGACCGGGCAATACCTGGTGGCCTGCTAGTATATATATATATATATATATATATATATATATATATATATGTGTGTGTGTGTGTGTGTGTGTGTGTGTGTGTGTAAATATATATATCTGTGTGTGTGTGTGTTACATGAAAGAGCTGTCCCTTCTCATGTAAGAAGGCATACTACATAAGTGATAGGTGGCCGAAACGTCGTGAAACAACAACTAATAAAGATGAGAATAATAGTCCGCAATAAATAAATGAATATAATTAATTCTCATCTCAATAATGAATTCTAATTAAAATAATATATAAAACGATTGTGTTTACGTTGTGGGCGGGAAAAATTCTACCTACGCAATATATCGTTATTTTTATGCCAAGTGCTCGTCTGAGCTCCGATCTGTGATTCCCCCCACCCCTTACCAACACTATCAAAAAATTCCCCCCACTCTCTATCGGTGCCTAAACCTAAACGTGGATTCCATCAACAAGGCTTTTTTCCTACTAGAACTGCCTATCTGCGGAACTCTGTTCCGCTATTCTGCTTTCCAGCTGACTGTTACATGAAAGGGCTGTCCCTTTCTCATGTAAGTAAGACATACTAGATAAGTGAAAATGATATTAGGAAAAGGTTAGAATCGAACCCTGAAGGCAAGTTTTAAAGATAAAAATGAAAAATGGAATGTTCGAAATTAAGTGCATTGTTAATTCTATTAGAAATAGTTAAATATTGTTTATGTCGGAAAAAGAGTCGATTGTCAATTCTTTTAGAAATCTGGATATTAAATATGTCAGTTAACAGAATGGACAATGCATATTAAAAAAATATTGTTTAAAAATAGGTTCGATATTAAACAATTAGAATTGAGGATACTTTTGTTTGCCAAAAGTGTGTTTGGACAAACATATGTAAAGCCACGTGCTATAGTCACGTTGCTAAACGCACTTCTGACGTCATAAACAAAGGAGATTTCTCAATATAGGAATCTGAGAGTTCCAAGTTAGAGTCAGAGTGTGAGGATCAGATAATCAGAGCAGATTACACACGGTGATAGTCAGTTGGAGAGTGAGAGCCTTTTAGAGGCGAAGGGAGGAAAGTAGACTATGTAGATCCAAGTTTGAATTCCTGACGTCACCAATCGCCCGTTGAATAATAAAGGAACCATCTATGTTTGCATCTGTTTGTCTTGTGTCGTCATTCGTCACAACCAAAACGGTAAATGTTTTTTATCATCATCTAGTAACGAAGTATTGTGCCTCCTCCCATCATAAGTGAAGTATCTCCTCCCCTCTATATGTGTTAACAAGAACCATCCCAAGGTTTTCTTGAGCTTAGGGAGTAATCAAAAGTCACAGAAAGACTACATTGAGGGTGAGGAACTGACTTGATACCCATATTGGTCAAATAGTCTGTGAAAAGGATGAAGTACCTTTGAGACAAACTTTACGCAAATCTTCTGCATCGTCAGTTCCTCATAAATAGCTGTGTGTACAGTTCCCACACTGACATCAAACTGTGCACTTATTATCTCTATAGATACACGACGGTCATTATGAATGCACAATGCGAGTTAAATTATATTGTTTAAAAATAAGTCAGATTAGAATTGAGGATTCTTTTGTTTGTCAAAAGTGTGTTGGACAAACGTATGTAAAGCCACGTGAAAATTAGTCACGTTTGGTAAACACAATTCTGACGTCATAAACAAAGGATATTTCTCAATATAGGAATCTGGGTTCGGAGTGAAAGTCAGTTGTCAGTTGATCAGTCGAGAGTTGAGAGTCGACAGTTGATGAGGGATAGTCAGTTGAAGTGGGAGCCCTTTAGAAGGGAAGGATAGAAGATTAGACCATGTAGATCCAAGTTTGAATTCCTGACGTCATCAACCGGCCGATCAGATGAATAAAGAAATCGCCATTAATAATTTGTAACTGTTTGTCTCGTGTCGTGATGTAATCCCTATGTATATATATATATATATATATATATGAATAAAATGAACTCATTTTTCCCCTGTGATTTTGACCTTAATAGGATTAAAAATCAAGGCATTTCATGCCAATGTAATATGCACAAACTGCAGCACAATATCTGAGGTGTGTTATAGGTATATTACCTCTCCACTTCATCGCTAATCGTAGATTCCTATATTTTTTCTGTTGAGAGTCCACTGCTAAAATCGGTTAAGATCAATGCAAGTAGTAAAATCTTTTCTCTCTAATAAATTCCTCCTTCCTCCGCCACCCATTTACACCGTTGTGTGATCGTTTACAAGGGACAGTTATGAACGAACACCGGTTTCGGTTTTCTGTACTTCGTAGTTGCTTAAAAAAACTGGAATGGAATTTCACCGTGCCTTTCCGTTCGATGCTTCCTATTGGGTGAAATGCACCACGCTTACTTTTACGTTGCTTAATTACCATTTATTTACCAACATTTATACACTAAAAAAAAAAGAAAAAAAAGGATTCTTTCCATTTTTTTTAAAAATAAATATATAATACATCATTTCCGTTTTATTTCGTTTTGTTCGATGTTTTTTGTTGTTTTTTTTTTTGCTGTTTTAGTTTTTCCGATTTTGGGGGGGGGGGGTTAACATCGGTTTTTTTATCGAAGCAGGGTTATTACTTCGCTTATTCTTTACTTTACCCCCCTACACACACACAAACACCCGGCAAACGCCAGGTACTCCCGCTAGTATATACATAAATGTCTTCCCATATGAATTATCTTCACCATCATCATGTGAGCCAATATGAATCCCGTCATCATTAAATATGTACCCCTATACAGCATATATAATATTTCCGTGTGCTCGAACGTTTTGGTCTTAAATTCTACGCACTTATGCAGCATATAGAAAACGGGTAGTTTAGTAGAGACATTTCCCACATAAACACAATGTAGGGCACTTATATATAGATATATATATATATATATATATATATATATATATATATATATATATATATATATATATATATATATATATATATATATATATAAAAGGCCCGTGGTCTAGAACGTTTTAATCCTAAATTATAACCAATTATGCAGAATGTAAAAACTATGCATAAATAGAATTAAGCGTAATGGTGAAATGAAACCATAATATAGTAAACCTGATAAGAAACCATAAAATGAATAATAAATTAATTAAACTTCATGTAGTCGCTCGCATATCCATGATTGGGTATATTAAGAAGTTAATTTTAATAATTTTTTCATTTAATTCGTTTAAGTAATTATTAAATAGAAAAAAAGTATGTTTTTAATGTCGTAGCGAGAAAAAATCGCAACTTTAGATGAATTTGGGATGGATTTTTATACGAAATATGCAATTTTGTTCGATTTTGTCATTACTTATGTTTAGTGAACACACACAAACACACACATACACACAAACATACACACACGTATACACACACATACGCACGCATACACACACATAAACACACACGCACATACACACATATACACACACGCATAAACACACACATACACACAAACACACACATAAACACACATACACACACATACACATAAAACACATACACATACACACACAAACACTCATACACACACATACACACACATACAAACACATGTGCACACACATACACACGCATACATACAAACACACATACACACACATACACGCACACACATACAAACACACAAAAGCACACACATACAAACACACACAAACACACACACACATACGCACGCATACACACACACATAAACACACACGCACATATACACATATACACACACGCATAAACACACACATACACACAAACACACACATAAACACACATACACACATACACATACAAACACATACACATACACACACAAGCACACATACACACACATACAAACACATGTGCACACACATACACACGCATACATACAAACACACATACACACACATACACGCACACACATACAAACACATACAAACACACACATACACACATATACATACACATACGCACGCATACACACACATAAACACACACGCACATACACACATATACACACACGCATAAACACACACACACATACACACAAACACACACATAAACACAAATACACACATACACATACAAACACATACACACACAAACACTCATACACACACATACACACACATACAAACACATGTGCACGCACATACATACAAACACACATACAAACACACATACACACACATACACGCACACACATACACGCACACACATACACGCACACACATACAAACACACATACACACACATACGCGCACACACATACACACACACACATACACGCACACACATACACGCACACACATACAAACACACATACACACACATACACGCACACACATACACGCACACACATACAAACACACATACACACACATCTTTTTATATTGATTCTGTGGCAAAAATGATTTGCAGTTGTTTCCGCTTCAAGGAAAAGGGGGTCAGCTCTGTATTACAAGAAATCGGACCTTGCGTTTGGAGGTGTGTTAGTAAATTATTTAAAAAAAGATCAATTTTCAGGGGTCACTAGGTTACTTTTTAACCCTACCAGACCTGAACTTAATTTGCTCCTGTACCTGGCCGCCTAGGCAAAATTGTGAAAAAATATTTAAACGCGTTAGTACGTTTTTGCTTGTCATCTGCTGCCAGTATTCAGCTGTAGTGTGCCAGTCTGTCCAACAGGTGGATCCCTCCTCGATGCACAGGTACTTTCTGCAGTGGGGCCACCAGAATCTTGTCTTCATCTTTTTTGGGGGGTTGTTTGTGTAATATACTCCAGGGTGCTGTCTGTTGTATCTCAGGTATTTCTCTATGCACAGATGTGGTCAAATGCGGTTCCACGATTGGGTAGCTATTTTTAGCTCCTTGACAACACAAAAACACGTGGTCGGAAAAATACCGGTTTAGCATTTTCGGAAATTACCGGCATATGGTAAGGTTAAGACTTTCCTATAATTCAATTTTTTACTGAATCATTCTGCTATTTGTCAGTATTAGTGAAAAACATTTTACGAAACCGTGGATAGACGTCTTACGTGTGTTTTTGTTTTTGTTTTTTTTATTTT
>NC_136526.1:2657347-2684847 GCF_053919585.1 Euprymna scolopes | reverse complement strand
TGTGAAAAATGATACTCAAGATGAGAACAGTAGTCCGTTGAATCCAAATAATACGAATAACCGATCCTCATCTCAAGAATTCAGAAACGTCAAAAAAAAAAAAAAAAAAAGAGATCACAATCATTTTGAAAAAAAAATTTTACTTCTGTTTATTTTGTTTTTTGTTTGTTTGTTTGTTTGTTTTTTGTTTTGTTTTGTTTTTTACTATTTCGCCAAGCCATGTCGACCAACTTTGAAACGCAGATGAAATTCTTCACCGCAAGTTTTTTTTTGTAGTCTGTACAATTGTTTGGACATTCTTCGCCCTTTTTAACGTAAAACATTTCTTACTGAGCAACCAGTCATTTCAGTGGATGTAAAAATTTCATATGTACGATTTGTGTGTGTGTGTGTGTGTGTGTGTGTGTGTGTGTGTGTGTATGTGTGTGTGTGTGTGCGTGCGCGCGTGCATTTACATGCGCATATATAACATATAAGCCGTTCCTCTTAAGTAATCCAATTCACCAAATGTTCACTACTAACGATTACTACAATATTGTCCCATTGACTACTGTACAGTCATTAACCCTTATCCTCGAGTGGCTCCCTGACTTTGATAAGTGGTAACGTCTTTGAGATTATATATATACGCACATATATTATACATGTGTGTATATACATGTGTATATATATACATATATATATATATACGCGCATATACATATATATATATATATTTATATATATTTCTGTAGAAATATATTTATTATATATCAATCCTTATATAAAAAGCTCAATGTGAATATAGAGCAATATATAGAATAAATGACAAAAAATTATATTCCAAAATTCATGGTGTTGACCATCTTATAATTTATTCCTTTGAATCGGTTGATCTATACAATTCTTGACAGTATCTGTTTCGTATCGCAAAATCAATCACTTAATTATTATATCAATCAGTGAATCAATTATGCCCTTAACTCATCAGAAGAAATAGCAACAATCAATCCGTCAAAAGGAATTGAAATGTGATTTGACATGAATTTTGGAATATAAATTTTTTGTCATTTATTATATATATATATATATATATAATAAATGACAAAAAAAACATAACACAAAAAGATGGCGGAAGTGAGGAAGCATGGCTTTGGAAATCTTTTTACCCGAATACGATGTTCAACATGTTAAAAATATACCTTTTGTTGTAAATATCTAATGGAAAAACATCTGAAGAAGTTGGTGGGGACAGGATATTTTTATGGAAACAGAAATCGTAAAATTGCCTTCCCACTAATGAAACAGCTGTAATGGAAAAAAAATCCCGGAAATAAACGAAGGTTATAAAAAAGAAAACGTGAGTCTTTGAATTTTCAACAAAATTTTGCACTATATATGCTCTGCACCTATTAAATAGACACATTAAGCTTAACTTAAAATTAACGGTGAATGGTTTTAAAATAACAATCTAGACCCGTTAAACGAAAACGGTATGCATTCAAATTAACGATATTTCAAAAGCAAACTTTATATATATATATATATATATATATATACACACACACACATATATATATATAAATGCATATATATATGTATGTATACATGCGTATATAGATGTATATATATATATGTGTAAATTGATGTTTGTGTATGTATATATATATATATATATATATATATATATACATATACACAAATACATCTATATATACACACACATATATAAATATATTTACATATACATTTATATACGCACATATCTTCTACATGCCTATAAATTTGTTGTTTGTTTTGGTATTGATATTCATATTAAAAACCTTTTTATTTATTTCAAAAGAAAATACAACTTTCTTATATATGGGTCATGGAATTGCATTCATCTGCAAAAGATCTAGCTAATTTGCATATTCTTTTAAACATTCATTTTAATTAATTCCCTATTAGTTTTTTTCGGTTTTCTCATGGCATAATCATCTTTAGTTAACTATTATGTGTAATTATATTCATGCAGATATTCTACATGATTTATACTTGTGTAATATTTGCGTAAAAAGATTATAGTAAACGCAAACTTCTTTATTTATATATATATAAATATATATATATATATATTGTGCCTACCAAACTCCTCTGTCAGTTTTTGGTCTACAGACATGAAACTTGATATATAGGGTTTTCAAAACCATGTGTAACTTTATATTTGGGTTTTAGCCAGGAAAAATCGGTGCAAAAGTGTGAAAATTAAAAAAAATTAAATTTGCCAGATGAAGGTCGAATGGCGGCATTACGAATATGCATGCGTAACGTAGTAGCTATCGGTTCATGTCTTAATTTTTAGTTTTCCTGTAAACACGTCTTTATAGTACAGTCATTAACGTCAAAGGATAAAGTAAACCGTAAGCTAAGCATTTTGATTT
The DNA here is from genome assembly GCF_053919585.1 of Euprymna scolopes. Classification (NCBI taxonomy): domain Eukaryota; kingdom Metazoa; phylum Mollusca; class Cephalopoda; order Sepiida; family Sepiolidae; genus Euprymna; species Euprymna scolopes. The sequence continues at coordinate 2,682,445 of NC_136526.1, read as the reverse complement.
CGATTCTCGGTGGTGGCGCAAGAGTCTTTCTTTTTTTTTTTTTTACTTTTTAAATCATTACTATATATTGGATCCAAATACGAAATCTGCCTTGATTAAAATATCATACTTAAGCGTATTTTACGTCCGGGCAAATACACACACATATATATATATATATGGGGGGGTAAATTGATGTATTTGTGTATATGTATGTACATATACACAAATACATTAATTTACGCATATATATATACATACACCAAGACATCTACATGCGCACATATATGCATATACACATTTACATCTATATACGCGCATATATACATATACATATTTGCATCTATGTGTGCACACGAACACACAGATAGATAGATAGATAGACAGATAGATAGATAGATAGATAGATAGATAGATAGATAGATAGATAGATAGATAGATATTAGGTTGAGAAGAAAGTTCTTGCAGAATTTTACGTTTGGATTTCAAATGATGTATTTTCAAATAAGTTTTCGTTAAAATACCTTTACTTTATATATTATATTAAAGATCGTTTTTCGCTCTATCAAACAATCGTTTAAATTAAAAAACAATTATGTCTTCTTTTCAGACCGTTGACTACAAGATGGAAAAAAAAGCAAATTCGCACAATTTTCTTATTTCAATTCAAGCTAGGCCGAAAAGCTGCTGAAACAGCTCGCGATATCAACGAAGCGTTTGGCCCAGAAACCACTACTGAACGCACGGCACAATGGTGGTTTAAGAAATTTCGTGGTGAAAGTCTTAAAACTTGCGTTGGCAAAAGCGTGTTGATTCTGATGCTCCTTATTTTGATCGAGAAAATCTTTGTTTGAGCCGAGATGTGTTCATCTGAATTTTAAAAATTTGAAACCGCAAGAACGTTCTTGTCGATCTGATAAATTTCCGGATGAAAACCGATTTTATAGCTTTCCACATGTCTGATTACCCTATATACCAAATTTCAAGTCTGTAGATAAAAAATTCGTTGAGTATATAGGTTGAGAGTCGTCCTAACACACACACACACACACACACATTCTCACTTTTATAGGCATACTAGAAGATCTAACAGACGTTGCCCGGTATTAAAACGTAACGTAAAATAGATTATAACTGTCATAACTTATTAGCGGGGAGGGGAGTAGTGAATCCGCTTAAATATATTTTAATTCAGGTTTTCTTATTTATTCATACACAGCCAATTCTCTATCGAATATCATATTAAACCTAATATATAATAACGATTTCAAAAATTTCTTCTTTTTTTTTTTAATGACTTGGGTGCCATCAGCTAGAATCGAAACCAAAAAATTTAGTGCTCCAGCCACGTCTTCTACCAACGTAGTCATCGAAGATAGAAACGAAAGATTTAACATTAAATGATTTAAAGAAATGAATTGAATTTGAGCATGCGCAGAAAGAAGCAAAAAAATGTCATATAATTTGGATTATTTGGACTATTGTTTTCATCTTAAGTGTTTTTTTTTAAATGTTTGCATATTAAATAACAATCAAGATGAGAATAGTATTCTTGATCTAAATAATACAAAGAATCATTCCTCATCTAAAACATTCAGAACCGTACTTTTGTAATTTGTTTAAGAATCATAATTATTTTTTTAATTTAGTTAAAGTTATTTGTAAGGTTTGTTGAATGTATTTTTTGAGAAAACTTAAAACTACAACATAATAAACGAACAGTTCGCATTTCAACTTGCTGATATATGTCTGTAAGCATTATTCATCCATTTTTTTTTTCAGAGTTTAAAACAGAATTTTATTGCATATCGTTCTTCTAAAGTGTCCTCGCATCCAGATGGCATTTTTGAAATCCACCAGCTCTGACAATCAGGCTTTAGTATAAAAAAAAAAAATAAAAATAAAAAATAAAAAAAACATAGCCCTTGAGCCCCTGGAGGGGGCATAGGCCATCTACAACTTTTGTAGATGTTTTTGTAGCGAAGAGTTCTTTTATTTTACAGGATGAGGGTGCTGGCCCCACCCTCAACCTTCCCAGAAGGTACATACAGTGCCTAGCCGTCCCAAATTGTCACCTATCTGGTACTGGCCAGGCTCAACGTTGCTTAACTTCAGTGATCTGACAAGAACCGGTGTGTCAACGTGATTGTGCCGTATGCAGGCTTTAGTAGGATGTATTACAATTCCTGCTGTAGCTGTTCATTTGAACCTGAAATTATAAAACTTGATCAGTCATCCCATACACTGCATAGCAATAACATATTGAATTTTCGAAAGTCTACGACAATTGTAAATGCCTGTACAAAAATTCTGGAAACTTATTGAAGGCACCTCATATGTTACGGTGCTATATGGACACACAATGGTCCTTATCGATGAAATTCTTTATTTGGCCAATCAACTCTGGTGTTCTGACTTCCTTACTCCTTTCGCACTTCTCATCGTCGTTCATAGACTCCAAGTCTTTCTTGAATCTCTTATGTCACTCAAAAACTGATGTTCGGTTCATGCAAGATAGTCCCAAAGCAGTCTGAATGATTCCATATGTTTCTCTGGCATTTTTCCCAAGTTTAAAACAGAATTTTACTGCATATCGTTCTTCTAAAGTGTCTTCGCGTCCAGATTGCATTTTTGAAATTCAACAGCTGTGACAATCAGGTTTTAGTGGGATGTATTCCAATTCCAGATGTAGCTGTTCATTTGAACCTGGAATCATAAAAATTGGTCAGTCATCTCATAAAAGGTATAACAATAAACATATTGAATTTTCAGGAATCTACAATTTTAAATGCCTTTACAAAAAAAAGTCTGGAGACTTATTGAAGACACCTCGTATAAGTAGATTTCAGTAGTCTTTACTTCCTCAGCATGCATCCATTTGCAATCACCACCGCTTACAGTAGTAGAATAAAACAGCACTATAAATAGTAGTTATAAATGAAAAATGGTTACTTGTACAATAATCAAATAATCTTAAGAAATGAATATGCTAATATTTATGTAAAAAGAAATATAAAGTAATCTTAAGAAATTAATATGCTAATATTTATGTAAAAAAAATATAAATAATCCTAAGAAATGAATATGCTAATATTTATTTAAAAACAAATATAAAGTAATCCTAAGAAATGAATATTTTATAATTTATGTAAAAAGAAATATAAAGTAATCTTAAGAAATGAATATGCTAATATTTATGTAAAAAGAAATATAAAGTAATCTTAAAAGATGAATATGCTAAGATTTATGTAAAAAGAAATGTAAAGTAATCTTAAGAAATGAATATGCTAATATTTATGTAAAAAGAAATGTAAAGTAATCTTAAGAAATGAATATGCTAATATTTATGTAAAAAAAATATAAATAATCCTAAGAAATGAATATGCTAATATTTATGTAAAAACAAATATAAAGTAATCCTAAGAAATGAATATTTTATAATTTATGTAAAAAGAAATATAAAGTAATCTTAAGAAATGAATATGCTAATATTTATGTAAAAACAAATATAAAGAAATCTTAAGAAATGAATATGCTAATATTTATGTAAAAAAATATAAATAATCCTAAGAAATGAATATGCTAATATTTATGTAAAAAGAAATATAAAGTAATCTTCAGAAATGAATATGCTAATATTTATGTAAAAAGAAATGTAAAGTAATCTTAAGAAATGAATATGCTAATATTTATGTAAAAAATATAAATAATCCTAAGAAATGAATATGCTAATATTTATTTAAAAACAAATATAAAGTAATCCTAAGAAATTAATATTTTATAATTTATGTAAAAAGAAATATAAAGTAATCTTAAGAAATGAATATGCTAATATTTATGTAAAAACAAATATAAAGTAATCTTAAAAAATGAATATGCTAATATTTATGTAAAAAGAAATATAAAGTAATCTTAAGAAATGAATATGCTTATATTTATGTAAAAAAAATATAAATAATCCTAAGAAATGAATATGCTAATATTTATTTAAAAAGAAATATAAAAAAATCTTAAGAAATTAATATTTTATAATTTATGTAAAAAGAAATATAAAGTAATCTTAAGAAATGAATATTTTATAATTTATGTAAAAAGAAATATAAAGTAATCTTAAGAAATGAATATGCTAATATTTATGTAAAAAGAAATATAAAGTAATCTTCAGAAATGAATATGCTAATATTTATGTAAAAAGAAATATAAAGTAATCTTAAGAAATGAATATGCTAATATTTAGTAAAAAGAAATATAAAAGTAATCTTAAGAAATGAATATGCTAATATTTATGTAAAAAGAAATATAAAGTAATCTTCAGAAATGAATATGCTAATATTTATGTAAAAAGAAATATAAAGTAATCTTCAGAAATGAATATGCTAATATTTATGTAAAAAGAAATATAAAGTAATCTTAAGAAATGAATATGTTAATATTTATGTAAAAAGAAATATAAAGTAATCTTAAGAAATGAATATGCTAATATTTATGTAAAAAGAAATACAAAGTAATCTTAAGAAATTAATATTTTATAATTTATGTAAAAAGAAATATAAAGTAATCTTAAGAAATGAATATGCTAATATTTATGTAAAAACAAATATAAAGAAATCTTAAGAAATGAATATGCTAATATTTATGTAAAAACAAATATAAAGTAATCTTAAGAAATGAATAGGCTAATATTTATGTAAAAAGAAATATAAAGTAATCTTAAGAAATGAATATGCTAATATTTATGTAAAAAGAAATATAAATAACTTTTCATCCAAAAATATATATCGACAAAAACTATTCAGTTGTGACTTATCAATGACAGCAGGGGTACCCGGCGTTCCCCGAGTGTTTGGAGGTATAAAAGAAAGCAAGAAGTTTTAGTAGGGAGGTAGGCTCGGACCAGTGACACGAAGGTGGAAAACAAAGTGAAAGAAAACGTGACATCTTAACCTCTACACTACGAAGCCATAGGAAGTGAAAAGCATTGAAATTTAGCGATGTCAATCAAAACGTTTATTTGTTTCCCCAAGAAAACCAGTTCCCCACAAAAAGGGAGTGTCCAAATGAATAGCAATTGTCTGGTATGAGGGGTTTCCCCCCCACATTGATCAAAGCTCATTGCTATCTGGACGTTTCGGCATGAAAGGCCATGAAGCTGTCTTCGCTTTTGATTCAGTTTCGCTTTTATACGAAAAAGCTGAACAAACACACGAGAGGGAAGAATAGCGTGATTTTTATAAAAGTCGATAAAAATAAATCTAGAGACAACGTCCCTTCGCAAATCGTAGATATTATGATCTAGGGGGTATGTAAAAAGTTCTAAAACATAATAAAGCCCCCCCCCCTCCTCCCGAGAACCCCGGCAAAACAAGCCTTTGCTGGACATACTACAAAAACGCACGCTGAAGTTTTGTCTTTTATATATAAAGACGTAAAAAAAAAAATTTTTTTAAATGAAATTTGTTGAATTTATATGTGTGTTCGTCAATCGGAGTCGATTATGATCATAGACAAGTACTTGTGTGTCCGCAGGTGGCTGATGAGTCCAATCCGGCCGCGGAAGCCCCTGCCACATGTTGGACACCAGTGGCTGAAGACGGCCACTTCAGCATCTCGGGCTTTTCGCGCAGCACGCTTCTCTTTTGCAGATTCAGTTCATCTTGCCTCCGCGAGCAGAGAGCCCTCGTGTACCAAGCGGCGCCAGGTTGGCCTGTCGGAAGCACTGCTTTCCCATGAGTTCACATCAATGTTTAAGTCTTTCATATAGGACATCAGAGTGTCTTTGAACCGTTTGCGCTGTCAACCAGCTCTTCTCATTCCGCACCGGAGTTCACCATAGAGCAGTTGTTTTGGTATGCGCAAGTCTGTCATCCGATACATGTGGCTTACTCAGCGGGTTTGCGCTTTGCGGATCGTAGTGATGACGCTTGAATTTATACACGCTGTATTAATTCAGATATCACAAAATTGAAAAGTAATTTTTAAAATGTTTAATGACACTAAAAAACTCATTTCATTATTCAGTTCTGATTCTGAGTTTTCTTTACACAACGTTTCAGCCGATGTAACCTCCAACCTTCTTCAGATGTCTCTTGTTAAACTTGGGAATCTTTCTGTAAAACTCTGGAATCTGCACGGAATTCTTTGTTTAATCCGTACAGGTAGTGTGTTCTTATTCCATCAGCCATCGATGGGTAATTCGTAATTTGATTCTGAGTATCGCCCACAAGGACCCATAGTGCAACGGATAAGGTGCTTGGTAACATTCAGTAGTAGTGATACAATTACAAATTACTTAGGCAATCTACTTGTCATGGCTGACAGAACGAGAGAATGCTACCTTTGTGGATAAAATTAAAGGGTTTTTTTTTTTGTCAACGATTGCTGTACTGTTACATGATAAAGGGCTGTCCCCTTTTCATGTAAGTAAAAAAAAAAGGGAATTAGTTAAATGTAAATATGAAATAGGATAGTCAAGGATTCGAACTTGCGAAGCTAGATTTGGAATTGAAAATTCCAATCATAAGTTAAAATTAATACAGAATGTTATTGAAATAAGGAATTGCAATTGTTTAGCTTACATATCTGTATATGGAAAAGGAATGTAATAATGAAATTTGTTTCTGTGAAAATTAAAATAAGGATTTTAATCGTCAATTGAAATTGTAAACCTATTTTGTAAAGAGGTTATTTGAAAAATAGGTCACTGAACTCGAGGTCATGTCAAGTGTGGCAACGTGACGCATGTCATCCAACGTGCTTTATGAGCACATGTTTAATCATGCGATGATGTAACTAGTTCTCAATATAGGTAGCGTTGTTAGATGCAGTCTGAGAGAAGAGGAGAATAGTCAGGAAGAAAAAGCCGAGAGAGAGAGGTCATAGACGGCTGCTGACGTCAAACCTTGGAAGCGAAAGGTTAGAGAAGAAAAAGCCATGTAAAGTAACTTTGAATTCCTCAAGCGAAATCATGGACCGGTCATGAAATAAAGGACGTCATCATCTTTGTGTATCTGCGTCTTTGTGTTGTAATTCAACAGAAAAGGACTGTCAAAAGTATAAATGTCAAACCCTCGGTCTATCTATCTATATATCAAATCTCCTCTCATTGTGTATTATATGTATCATGTCGTTATATATAAGAACTGTCTGTTATTTTATATATATTTTTTATACAGGCATCACCACATTATCAAGGCTAAGAGGCTACTCAAGGATAAGGGTTAAAGGGCGTACAGTAGAAATTGGAAAATATAGTAATCATTAGCAATGAAAATTCGGTAAATTTGGAACGGCTCATCAAGAATTATATGTATTATAGGTTATTATTATTTTATGTTTAAAAATTTGAACTAAAATGCTATATTGTCAAAAAATGCCTCTCTATATATATACCTGTTTATGTCTCCAATATGCTATCTCTTACAACGTGAACATCTTAAGACATGTGAACACTCAACACATGAACACTCCTAAGACTGTCTCTATCACTCTAAGACTCACAACAACAAATAACATCAGTCTTCTTCGAATAAGAATTACATAACATATACGAATATTTGGTGCCGTATTTGGTACTTCTAAAAATAACACCCCTATGCAACAGTACTACCAACTTACATTCATTAACTCTTATCCTCGAGTGGCCTTCAGGCCTTGATAAGTAGTGAATCCCAAGTTTAAAAAAAAAAAAAAAAATGCTGTTAACAATTAGGTCATATATCCAGGTGTTCCATCCTGACTACAACAGAATCCGTACTTCCCTGACATGCAGAAGTTTAAATGTAGTGTGAAAAATTTGCTTTTATTTTTTTTCCTCGCGTTCACGCCTAACAAGGCACATCGCCACTTGGACGTGAGGGGCTACTATTTGGGCCCCATGCCTAGGAAAGATTAACAAAATGTTGGTTTACATTACATTTAAACTCCTGCATATCAGTACTGTCAGGGAAGCAGGTAGCAGGAAGGGAATTCCAAAGTCTAGCTGTTCGAGAGAAGAAATTAATAGAGTAGAAAGCTTTCTGGCATTTAGAAACACTCAACAGTGAAGGGGTGAGATTTTGTTGCTAAGCAGGTTTGTTACATGTAAACTTCTACTTATCAATTCCAATAACTGATTCTGATCACTCATTCCAATACTGATATATATATATATATATATATATATATATAATTATTTCCACAGCTCAAAGAACGTAAATAACTTCTTGATGAGCCGTTCTATATAAGTTATCAAATTTTCATTACTAATGATTACTATATTGTCCAATGTCTACTGTACACTCTTTAACCCTTATCCCTGAGTGGCCTCTTGGCCTTGATAAGTGGTGATGCCTATGTAAAAAAAAAAAATAAAAAAAAAAAAAAAACACTTGATCGATTTACGTTCTTTTTGGATTTCGTTTTGGCATGAGTACATGCGTCATACTTCTTTATATATTGTTTTAATCTATGGGGAATTCTGGCCAGGACCCAAAATTGCCCCCAAAATATCTATCCGGGCTGACAATGCAAAGGGAAATAACTCTGTTTATAATATGCCACAAGGGAGATAATCTAATCCATCTTTTGGCATTTAGAAACACTCAACAGTGAAGGGGTGAGATTTTGTTGCTAAGCAGGTTTGTTACATGTAAACTTCTACTTATCAATTCCAATAACTGATTCTGATCACTCATTCCAATACTGATATATATATATATATATATATATATATATATATATATAATTATTTTCACAGCTCAAAGAACGCCGCAGCCCACAAGAGCCATGCCAGCCAACGAACCAGAAGTCTAAGGCTCAAGTTTCGCCCTCATTTGGGTTCATCAGTCAGACATATCCGCACCCGGGATTTGAAACCCGAGCCTCCTGCATGCAAGGCAATCACTCTACCAACTGAGCAAACGTCCCGCACACATAAAATTCTGTTAACGAACACAAATCAAACAAACTGCAACAAAATCTACTTCATCTCTGAACCCCAAGCCGATGTCTCACAAGTAGGGATTTTGAACTCGAAAGGACGACGCCATCCAGCAGAGCTAACCCAACGAGCCATTTTTTTTATAGAATTTTCAGAATGTGAGAGATTATATATAATTTGCTCAGTTGGTAGAGTGATTGCGTCACATGCAGGATGCTCGGGTTTCAACTCCCAAGTGCGGATATGTCTGACTGATGAGCCCAAATGAGGGCGAAACTCAAGACTTAAACTTCTGGTTCGTTGGCTGGCATGGCTCTTGTGGGCTGCGGCATACTTTGGGCTGTGGAAATAATTATATAGAATCTCTCACATTCTGAACATATATATATATATATATATATATATATACATACATATAATCACGTTGACACACCGGTTCTCATTAGATCATGAAGTTAAGCAATGTTGCCTGGACAGTAGCAGGTGGGTGACCAATTTGAGAATACCAGACGCTGTATGTAGGAGAACGTCGACACCTCCCTGCAAGAGTTGCAAAAACCTAACATTGTCATCTCCCCTAATGGGGATATCATGCGACTGGGGATTGTTTGTGAATTTCATACTCCCATGGAACTTCCTCCTTTAGAGGAAGCTGGTTAGATCCGCATAGGGTTAGTGTCATTTCCATACACACACACACACGTGTGATAATTAGGGCTAGGACAACAGCATATTCTTTTCATTGTTTTGACTCTCGAGTGTGTATCCGTTGATATCTTATATGCTTTTATATAGAGTGATGTGGTTCTCGGTTGATTGTGTCTAACTGTGTCGGATATATACGTGAGAGTTAAAACAATGAAAAGAATATGCTGTTGTCATAGGCGTGATGATAATTATGGAAATGATATTCCAATGTGATGAAGAAATGAAAATGGAACGAACCGAAACTATTTATATATTCATCAACCTATCATCTTTATTGTAAGACTTTATCAAGATGACTGATGTGAAGAAATAACATAAAAACACAATATTTGAAAATATGTGGTGCGTTTATGACGTGAAAAGAATTTTTTTTTTTTTTTTTTCAAATAAATCAAAGTTTGAAAAATTCAAAATGCGTAGTGTGTTTATGAAATGAACTGTTTTTATCTTGATATCGATTTTTTAAAAACTGAACTTGGGTTTAGCCGATTCGTAAACATCAAAAAGGCCGTCAAGCAAAGAGATATGCTTTCAGCGATTCTGTCTTGTGTTACATTAGCTGCTGTTATGCTTAAGACAAAAGAGACTTGCCAAGGCGGTTTTTCTATGGGTGGACAAATCATCTCCAACCTCTTCTACACTGATGACGTCGCTCTTGTTAATGAGTGCTCACATAAACTTCAAGTTTTTGTTTATATATCAGCAAAGAATGCAAAAGAAATAAGATTAGAAATAAACCAAGAGAAAACAGAATGTATGTCTAATACTAAATCACAGTTTAACCTAAACATGACTATTCACATATGTTTATTTTATGATTTTTTTTTAATATTTCACTTATTTTATTTTATGATCTTTTAAATTTTTTATTTTATGATTTTTTTTATCTTGTGTTTATGAATTTTTAAATTTTTTATTTTATGATTTTTTTATCTTGTGTTTATGAATTTTTACATTTTTTATTTTATAATTTTTTTAATTATACTTTTTGATTTTATATATATATTTTTTGCCAACTCTTTTTTTACCCTACTGAATATAAGTTAGTGTTAGAGTTATGGTTTTTTGTGAGGATTAGGGGTAGGTTGGTTTTTTTGGGGGTTAGAGTTAGGAATTTTATTAAAGTGAGAGTAAGGTTTGGTTTTTTTGAAGGGGTTAAAGTTAGTTTTGTTATAGTTAAAGTTAGGGTTAGGTTGGTGTTTTTTTTTTTTGTTTTTTTTTGAGAGTTTAAAGTTAGGGGCTTTGTTAAGGTTGGTTTTCTGTTAGGATTCAGTTGTTTTTCAATTTGGGTTAGGATTTTATTCGTGTACCTTCCAACATACTTGTCTTTTAAGTTAGGTCTTTTTTTTTTCTTTTTTAAATTGCATGAATCAGCATATGTTCAAAAACTTTTTTCATTTCTTAGTTTCCCTATTTTGTGACAAAACTGTCCCAACTATAACCAATTTTCAAGAACTAACCCTTAACACCTTAAATAGTGCTAGAAAGGACTTATTCTGCCTTGTCAGAGTTCAAAATAACTATAACCAATTTTCAAGAACTGATTGTATTTTTACACCTTGACACCTTATTATGCCTTGTCAGAGTTAAAAATAAAACTTTCTAGCCAAGTAGAGGATGCCCTTTTCTCCTTATCTATATATGTATGTATATATTTTTGTGTACTATAATGTTCTCAGCTTCAATTCTATGCCAATATGCAGAATGTAGAAACTATGCATAAATAGAATTCAGCATCATAGGGAAATAGTTCCAATAATTTTATTAAAAAAAAACATAAAAAATAAATAAGTAATTAATTAACATTGATTTTTCAAAGAATTATGCGAATTAGTTAACCTTCATGTAGTCGCTCGCATATTTATGACTGAGTATATTAAGAAGTTTTTTTTTTTAAATTGTAAATAGAAAAAGTAGGCTTTTAATATATCGAGTTCTGTGGTCATCAACGTTTCGTCTTTACTTCCTCTGGATGAAATAAAGACGAAACGTTGGTTCATTTAATTACAGATGTGTTGTTGTTTGGATTTTCGTTTTTATTCTTATCATATGGATGATAATAAATGTAATAAATGTTTTTAAACACTTGACGCACCCTGAGAGAGAGATATATAGATAGATAGAGAGAGAGATAGAGAGAGAGAGAGATAGAGAGAGAAAGATAGAGAGAGAGAGATAGAGAGATAGAGAGAGAGATAGAGATAGAGAGATGTAGAGAGATAGAGAGAGAGAGATAGAGAAATAGAGAGAGATAGAGAAATAGAGAGAGATAGAGAGAGATAGAGATAGAGAGAGAGAGATAGAGATAGAGAGAGATAGAGATAGAGAGAGAGATAGAGAGAGATAGAGACAGAGAGAGATAGAGATAGAGAGAGATAGAGATAGAGATAGAGAGAGATAGAGATAGAGATAGAGAGAGAGAGATAGAGAGAGCGATAGAGATAGAGAGAGCGATAGAGATAGAGAGAGCGATAGAGATAGAGAGAGCGATAGAGATAGAGAGAGAGATATATATATATAGAGAGAGAGATAGAGAGAGATAGAGATAGAGAGATAGAGAGAGATAGAGAGATAGAGAGAGATAGAGAGAGATAGAGAGAGATAGAGATAGAGAGAGATAGAGATAGATAGAGAGAGATAGAGAGATAGAGAGAGAGATAGAGAGATAGAGAGAGTTACACATACTAGTTAACTCTTATATTATGTTTCTATGCCCCCTGGAAACAATGCCAGTGTGTGTGTGTGTGTGTGTGTGTGTGTGTGTGTATATGTTCATCAACGTTACGTCTTTATTTCGAGACTTCCTCTGGATGAAATAAAGATGAAACATTGATGAACAATTAACTCAGTTTGTTCCTTTTTATTTCTCTATTTTTTCGGAATATTATTTCCATTATTCTCATCATACATATACACACATACATACATACATACATACATACATATACACACACACACACACACACACACACACACATGTACAATATCACACACACGTGTGTGTGTGCGTGTGAATTAAAAGAAAGCAAAAATAAAGCAGTATCAAATTTATTATTCCCTGTCATACTTCAAACTCCTTTCAATCAACACAAACACACATACATACATACACAAACACACACATATATATTATATATAATATTATACAAAACAAAAGAAAAAACAACAAAAACATCTTTTCTGAAACACAATTCAAATAACAATTTTTTTTTTTTTTTAATAAAAATTATTCAATTTTTTCCCCTTGAATCCGTATTTACAGTAGAACCCCAGGATACCTTGGCCCTAAGATATGTTTGTTTGTTTTTTTTCAGGTTTTGGTCAAGATCAAAGTGTAGTATCTGTTCTTCAGATGCTGCACTTCCATTTCTTGTTCTCTTTCGGTGGAGGAGCCGTCCTTCACGACTGAGACAATTTTTTTTATTTTTGTACCTTTTTTCTCCACGTTAAAAAACGACCCTGGTGTCTAACTCTGTCCTCGTGGGGAGGCATTGTAAATAGGTACAATGTGAAATACAATGTTTTCCTGGGTCCCTGGATACGGTATTTGCCCCATCTTACGGTGTTATTATATTATTTGATTATATACATATGTACTATATACTTTATTGTATTTTCTTACTAATTTTTAATATGTATTAAATTTTGCTTACGCCCCGCCATACGACGATTTCACCTTACGAGCAAAACCCGATTAATGCCGTATCCTGGAGTTCTACTGTACTGAAAAAAAAATAAAATTCTTAATTTTGGGGGGGTTTATTTTGTCCCCCATCTCAAGCGAGACATGGGCTTAACAGTAACAATTTTAAAAAAGAAAAAAAAAAAAAAAAAAAAAAACACGCTCCTATAGAACTATGACATCACAAAAAAAAAAAGTGTTCTTATATCCTTTTTTTTTTTTTTTTTTTTCATATGTGGTGTATTCCAGTAGTTAGCACAAGTTGTTTTTATTTTTTTTTTATTTTGTTTTTTTTTTGATTTTTGTCAATTTTTTTTTTTTTATTGATATGTGAAAATATGAATTTTAGCCATGTGACAAGATGACCAACCCACCCACAAAAAAAAAAAAAAAAAAAAATGCCATTTACAGAATCATTAATAAAATTCACAATCCTTTCTGCGATCTAACCATATCTCGAACAAATGAAATCAACCTATGCCTGACTTGTCCACCAAGTCTCAGGTGTAGCTATCCAATATGAAAGGACACATACATAGGCTACCGCACCCGATAAAAATCCCCGAAATAGAATCGGTAATAAAACCAACAAACATTTTTGCAATTCAACCATATTAAATATTGCAGCCAATACATTACTTGTCCACCAAGTTATATTTACAGACGTCCAACAGTCTTATCATTGTTCACTCATAATTTTAGCTATCCAACCATGTTTAGTAAAAATAACCTTCAGATAATGCCTGGCTTGTCCACCAGGTTTATAGTTATAAACACACAACAGTCTTTTCTCACCGTTCAATCACATGGACAGACACACTTCACAATACTTTTTGCTTATCACACCATGTTTAGTAAAAATAACTTTCAGCTGATGCCTGGCCTGTCCACTAAGTTACATTTACAGACATCCAACAGTCTTTTATTATCGTTCAATCATGTAGAGGGGCACACCTGACAATCTTTCAACCATGTTTTGTGCAAATAGCCTTTTCTTTATCATCACTTAAGTACCTCTACAAAACCACGACCCACCCATGCGTGGAGTATTATTGCCACATTTGCATCTGCCACTAGTCTCTCGCTTCTAGATGGGGTAAAAAAAAAAAAAAAAGTCGCCAACCTAACAGATCCTGAACTATCAACTAAACTCCTACCTCTGTCCCATCACCGAAACGGGGCATCCTTGTGTCTGTTTTACAAGTATTTCAATAGCAAGTGTTCTGACGAACTCTGAGCACTAGTATCCCCTCGACGACAATATCCATGACAAGCAGAAAAGGCCCACCCCTACACTGTAGAGATCCCAAGATGCTGTAAAGTCTTATACTCGAATAGCTTTTTTCCTCGGATTGCTGCACTTTGGAATTCCCTCCACGTCCCCTGCTTCCCTGTACTGCCATGCAGAAACTCAAATGTAATGTAAACAAACATCTCACTGACCAACTCCATAAATAGAATCTGCTCCCAAATAGTGGCCCCCTCATGATTTTTTTTTTTTTTTTTTTTATACTTTAAAAAAAAAAAAAAAAAAAAATTTTTTTTTGTCCCCCATCCCAAGCGACACATTTTTTTTTTTTTAATTTAATTTTCACCCCAAGCAAGTCACAGTGCCACTTTGAAGCAAGGGCTACTATCCGGGACACAAGTTGCAGGGGTATTATGAAGGGTTGGTTGGTTGTTTTACGGCATATCAACCCTTTTCGGGTTATTTAATGCCGAATCCAAAGATTTTGAAGAAAATCTTTTTTTTAATAGAATGTATTTGTTGTTCTCACGTCAGCCCCTATCCAACCCATAGTTGGGACCCTAACAGGCACTACCACTCAGAGTGGACCTGGGAGCAATGGTAATTAAAGGGTGGCTCAGGTTCCACACTCCCCAAAGCCCACAAGCTGGGGCCTCACCACTGGATATAGTTTAAGGTCATATCCAGGACCCCCATTGAGGGACTTTTACCCTCTGCAGGGGGGGCAGTCGGTGTATTCTAATGCCCCACCGACAGGGCCTATTATGAAGGGAGATGAGCAGCAAGATGTCTGTTCACATTACACTTGAACTTCTGCATGTCAGTACAACTGGGAAAGCAGAATGCCGGAAGAGAGTTCTAAAGTCTAGCAGTTCAGAGGAAGAAACTATTGGAGTAAAAGGCTTTCTTACACCTAGGGATCTCTACTGTGAAGGGGTGGGACTTAGTTGCTTGTCGGGTTTGTTGGGGGTAATTACGTCGGGGAGGTACAAGTGTTTGTACTTCGTCAGAGCATTGACCATTAAAGCATTTGTAGCATTCACCGTTAAAATACTTGTAGAACAAGCAAAGGGATTCAACATTTCGTCGATGGGACAGAGGCTGAAGCTTAGATGACAGTTCAGGACCTATCAGGTTGCCGACTCTCTTTTGAATCCTGTCAAAGAGTGAGAAACAAGTAGCAGATGCACCAGCCCAAATATGACAACAAAACTTCATACATGGGCGAATGGTGGCCTTGTAGAGATACAGGATACTTTCAGGCGTTAGTAACTTTCTAGCATAGTAGAGAGAGCCCACTTTCTTTGCAGCAGCCTTGGCAATGCTCTCAATGTATCTATTTCAGTTCATGTTCCCTGTAAACGTTAGGTCGAGGAGCTTAAAGGAAGTACTTTCGGGTAATGTGTTCTTGGTGATTGTTATTGGTGGTAGTGAAGGTTTCTTGGAATTATTGAAGGAAACAAGCTTTAACAGTAACAGTTAAAAAAAAATAAAATAAATAACGCTTCTATACAACTCTAACATCACATAAAAAACATTTTTTTTTTCCGTGTGGTGTATTCCAGTAGTGCATTCTGATGATAATCAACTAGTTTGTTTTTTTTTTTAATTTGTTTTATTTTTATTTTTGGAACAAAATTTTTTATTGATATGTGATAATGTCACAGAATTTTAGCTATGCAACAAGATGACTAAAAAATAACAGAATCGTACAATCCTTTCTGCAATCTAACCATATCTGGAACAAATGAAGATCGACTTATGCCTAATTTGACCACCAAGTTTCAGTTTATCCAAGCATCTTTTTTTTTTTTTTTTTTATTTTTATTATCACTTATGCGTATATCTACAAGGCCACGGTTCGCCCATGCAAAGAGTATTGTTGCTACATCTGGGCTGACCAATGAATCACGTCTTCGAGTCTGCGCGAACCCTGAAGACAACTCAATTTGAACTGAGATTTTCTTTTTTTTCAATCTTGTAATGGCTACGATTTACCATAGACAGAAGTTGAACAATGTGAAAATATGACAAATGAATCACGCTTTCGAGTCTGCGCGAACCCTGAAGACAACTCAATTTGAACTGAGATTTTCTTTTTTTTCAATCTTGTAATGGCTACGATTTACCATAGACAGAAGTTGAACAATGTGAAAATATGACAAATGAATCACGCTTTCGAGTCTGCGCGAACCCTGAAGACAACTCAATTTGAACTGAGATTTTCTTTTTTCAATCTTGTAATGGCTACGATTTACCATAGACAGAAGTTGAACAATGTGAAAATATGACCAATGAATCACGTTTTCGAGTCTGCGCGAACCCTGAAGACAACTCAATTTGAACTGAGATTTTCTTTTTTTTCAATCTTGTAATGGCTACGATTTACCATAGACAGAAGTTGAACAATGTGAAAATATGACAAATGAATCACGCTTTCGAGTCTGCGCGAACCCTGAAGACAACTCAATTTGAACTGAGATTTTCTTTTTTCAATCTTGTAATGGCTACGATTTACCATAGACAGAAGTTGAACAATGTGAAAATATGACCAATGAATCACGTTTTCGAGTCTGCGCGAACCCTGAAGACAACTCAATTTGAACTGAGATTTTCTTTTTTTTCAATCTTGTAATGGCTACGATTTACCATAGACAGAAGTTGAACAATGTGAAAATATGACAAATGAATCACGTTTTCGAGTCTGCGCGAACCCTGAAGACAACTCAATTTGAACTGAGATTTTCTTTTTTTTCAATCTTGTAATGGCTACGATTTACCATAGACAGAAGTTGAACAATGTGAAAATATGACAAATGAATCACGTTTTCGAGTCTGCGCGAACCCTGAAGACAACTCAATTTGAACTGAGATTTTCTTTTTTTTCAATCTTGTAATGGCTACGATTTACCATAGACAGAAGTTGAACAATGTGAAAATATGACAAATGAATCACGCTTTCGAGTCTGCGCGAACCCTGAAGACAACTCAATTTGAACTGAGATTTTCTTTTTTCAATCTTGTAATGGCTACGATTTACCATAGACAGAAGTTGAACAATGTGAAAATATGACAAATGAATCACGTTTTCGAGTCTGCGCGAACCCCGAAGACAACTCAATTTGAAATGAGATTTTCTTTTTTCAATCTTGTAATGGCTACGATTTACCATAGACACAAGTTGAACAATGTGAAAATATGACAAATGAATCACGTTTTCGAGTGAGAGAAACAATTTTTCAGTTCAGTTTCTTTGTTTGAATGTCGTTGTATTCATTTATTTTACAATTGAACGGATTATTTTGTTTTATTTTTTTTAATTTTTTTTTTTTTTTTTTTTTACACGGTAGTCACCACTTATCAAGGCCCGGAAGCCACTCAGGGATAAGGGTTATTGCGTGTACAGTAATCAATGGGATAGTATTGTAGTAATCGTTAGTAATGGAGATTTGATAAAATGTCTTACTTACGGGGGGGGGGGGGCCATCCGGAATTTGTTTATGTTCGACTTGTAGACATCCAAGTTGTAGTCAGGTGGGAAACAGGCAAACGGAAGAGAGTTCCACAGGCGTGCACTTCTAACGAAAAAGCTTTGTTCATGGAATCTTCGTTTTGATATAGGTACAGATAAAGAGTGGGGAAAATTATTGACAGTTCAAGCAGATCAGAAAGGGTTAAAGACCTTTTTCACTACTGAAGTCTATAAAGAAACGATGTTGGGGTGAAAATATTTTTTAATCATCTACGTCATAATTCAGGTCATAAAGGGTAAAATAAAAAAATAAAAAATCAAATTTCATGGGTAACAGAAGAGTGGCTGTTTTGTCCGCCATTTTGAAAATGATCCTTTTGAAAAAAAAAAAAAAAGATAAGGGAGATAACCCAATGTAATTCAGACTTGCAAGAGTAATGTTATAATGCTTACAAATTCCTATTAATGGCTTTAAAATGATTTTCTCTACAAAAATAAAACTACTTGACCAATTTACGTGATTTTTGGAATACGATATTTTTGTTTCAACACCGGTACGTACATCATACAGGTTTTTCTTTGAGTTTTTTGGAGTTTTTTTTAATATAGGATGAATTCTGGACAAGAACCAACACTTAACACAAGGTTTTCTTGTTTTCGGTTTTTTTTTAATTAACTTTTGACAAGTAAGAGATCTATGAGATAAAAACGAGGACTGAATCAGATGGTGTGCAACAAATAAAAGAAAACTGGTTTTCATTAAACAGAAATGGAATCATGTCATCTTTTCTAAGGCGACAATTTTATCATTTCCCACTGTATAATATATATTTGAGAGAAAAGTCCAATGTTAAAATTAAAGAGAGGACACGTGGGAGAGAGAGAAAGAAAGAAAGAGAAAGCAAGGTGGGCTCTCTCTACCATGCTAGAAAGTTACTTGCACCTGAAAGTATCCTGTACCTCTATAAGGCCACCATTCGCCCATGTATGGAGTATTGTTATCATATTTGTCGCATCTGCTACTTGTCTCTCTCACTCCTGAACAGGGTTTAAAAGAGAGTCGCCAACCTGACAGGTCCTGAACTGTCATCCAAGCTTCAACCTCTGTCCCATCGACGAAATGTTGCATCCCTCTGCCTGTTTTCCAAGTATTTTAATGGTAGGTGCTCTGACGAACTACGAGCCCTTGTGTAAAATGTTTTTGACTACTAATGGGGGTATGAGACGAATGGATTCGCCAATCATTTTTATAACCAACGGCTGTGCTAAACAACCAATTAAAACGTCGCAAAATTATAAAATTTGTCGAATTTTGGATTCAATCAGTTTACTATGTCACGGACCGCATTTAATTCTTGGCCGCCATCTTGGTTACTGATCTGAACTACGCCACCATCTTTGTTCAACACAATATCTATCTATCTATATATATATATATATATATATATATATATATATATACTAGTCTCTTACTCCTGGACAGGGTTCAAAAGAGAGGTCCTGAACTGTCATCAAAACTTCAACCTCTGTCCTATCGACGAAATGTTGCATCCCTCTGCCTATTTTCCAAGTATTTTAATGGTGGATACTCGACAAACTACAAGCACTTGTAACCCCCCCCTCGACGTAAACACCCCCGTCAAACCCGAGAAGCAGCAAAATCCCACCCCTACACAAAGATACCTAGATGTAAGAAAGCCTTTTACTCTAATAGTTTCTTCCCTAGAGCTGCTAGACTTTGGAATTCCCTTCCGGGTTCCTGTTTCCCCAATGTACTGACATGCAGAAGTTCAAGTGTAATTTGAACAGACATCTTGCTGCTTAACTCCCTATACAGTATCCCTGCAACTTGGTCAAGATCAAAGTGTAGTATCTGTTCTTCAGATGCTGCACTTCTATTTCTTGTTCTCTTTCGGTGGAGGATAAATCCTTCACGACTGAGACAATTTTTATTTTTGTACCTTTTCTCCACGTTAAAAAACGACCCTGGTGTCTAACTCTGTCCCGTGGGGAGGCATAGTAAATAGGTACATCAAAGTGGCAATGTGCCTTGTTTGGGGTGAAAATGTAATATTAAAAAAAAAAAAAAAAAGAGAGAGAGAGAGTAAGGGAGAGCTCTAATGTTAAAGAGAGAGAAAAAGAGGAAGAAAAAGATGAAGCGAGCATCCCTTACTAGGCTATGAAGTCTATTTTGAACTCTGTCAAGGCAGGATAAGGGATTTCTAGCAGCTCCTGCCCAGAAGTGGCAACAGTACTCCATTCTTGGAGTTGAAAAAAGGGTACTTGTACAGTTTAATGAAGACATTAAAAAAAAAAAAAAAAAAGGTTATATTGTACAAATTCGTTTTGGACTGAAGATCTATGAAAAAAAATTCATTTTGTTTGATCGACTAGTTTTTTTTTTTACAGCGGAAAAACACGTTTTTATGAGAGCGAATTAAAGGTAGACATTATGGAATTTTTAAACATGCCACGGGGAGATAACTCAATTAAAAGCGCCGACACCCCCTCCCCATCTTTAATACTAGTTTTTCTTCCTAAAAATCAAACCTTTTGCTCGGTATCATAACAAATTGTTTTTTCGCCGTAAAAAAATACTTGATGAAATTTAGTGAAATTTTTTTTTCAGAGAACTTCGTTCCATAACGGATACGTACAATATAATCTTTTTTCGATATTTCCATTTTTTAAGTACTCAAAAAAGTTATCAAAATACTTCACGATTCATGGAATGCCATGAACTACTGAAATAGTCACATGAAAAAAAATTTTTTTTTTTTTTTACAGGGTGGTTTTTAAAGCAGCAAAACACTAACACCACGGACAATTGTTGCCAATATATTTTGATTAAACACGTTGTTAACGCCATAACAGCAAATTTAGGTCCTTATACAGATTTCAACCTATATTTAAAAAAAAAAAAAAAAAATCTGTATGATCTACATACCCGTCGCAAAATGAAAATATCACTCTGAAAACCATGCAAATTGATCAAATGTTTCTTTCTTTTTTTTTTTTTAAAACTAAAAAAAAAAAAAAAAAAAAAAAAACAGATTTTATGAAGAAGCGAAGACAGTATCTCACTCTGACCATCTTGAATAAACACAGGAAGATCAGGGTTCGTACAAATATCGAGATAAATGAAAATATCATATTCCAAAAATCATGTAAATTGATCGAGTAATTATACTTTTTAAATAAGAAAATCAAATTTCCTACAAATGGTTCGTACAGATTTTTAATGTTCATTTTGAAAGTTTTTCAAAGCCTTTTCCTTGCAAAATTGAAGTTTTCTAAACAAAATTTGGGATTTGTTTTACAATCTATAATGATTCCCAAACAAAATTTGGGATTTGTTTTACAATCTATAATGATTAATACTTAAAAAATTATTTAATGGTGTTTTTATTAATACTTAAAAAATTATTTAATGGTGTTTTTATTAATACTTAAAAAATTATTTAATGGTGTTTTTATTAATACTTAAAAAATTATTTAATGGTGTTTTTATTAACACTTAAAAAATTATTTAATGGTGTTTTTATTAACACTTAAAAAATTATTTAATGGTGTTTTTATTAACACTTAAAAAATTATTTAATGGTGTTTTTATTAATACTTAAAAAATTATTTAATGGTGTTTTTATTAATACTTAAAAAATTATTTAATGGTGTTTTTATTAATACTTAAAAAATTATTTAATGGTGTTTTTATTAATACTTAAAAAATTATTTAATGGTGTTTTTATTAATACTTAAAAAATTATTTAATGGTGTTTTTATTAATACTTAAAAAATTATTTAATGGTGTTTTTATTAATACTTAAAAAATTATTTAATGGTTTTTTTATTAATACTTAAAAAATTATTTAATGGTGTTTTTATTAATACTTAAAAAATTATTTAATGGTGTTTTTATTAATACTTAAAAAATTATTAATGGTGTTTTTATTAATACTTAAAAAATTATTTAATGGTGTTTTTATTAATACTTAAAAAATTATTTAATGATGTTTTTATTAATACTTAAAAAATTATTTAATGATGTTTTTATTAATACTTAAAAAAATTATTTAATGATGTTTTTATTAATACTTAAAAAAATTATTTAATGATGTTTTTATTAATACTTAAAAAATTATTTAATGATGTTTTTATTAATACTTAAAAAAATTATTTAATGATGTTTTTATTAATACTTAAAAAAATTATTTAATGGTGTTTATTTTGATTTTATTTTTAATATTTCGACAAATTTTTACGAGAGATAAAGAATACGATTTTCAAGGATTTTTCAAGATAATAATAGAAATAAGGCCTTTTCAAGGCAAAAGTCATAATTCAAGGACTTCTCAAGTCTGTGCAAACCCTGGAGACAACTCAATTCGAATTGAGATTTTTTTTTTTTTTTTCAGTTTTGTAATGGTTACGATTTACCATTAATCACTTAAAATCGTGAAAAAAAAAAAAAAAAAAAAAAAAAAAAAAAATGATTTTCAATATATACAAAAAAGAACTGCTTGATCAACTTATGTGATTTTTGGAATATGATTTTTTCATTCCGTGATGGGTACGTACATCATAAAGATTTTTTTTTCTGTACTTTTTTATGTTTTTTTAATAGGAGGAATTCTGGAAAACTACCCAAATTTATACTTCAATTTGAACGAGACAAAATTTAAATTATTTTCAAAAATATTTAAAAAAAAAAAAAAAAAAAAATCGAAACTGACTCGAAACAATTTTTTCTTTCGGATGAGACAATTTGTCTGAATTATGTTACTCACACCGTAACCGCAAAGTTATACTTGAATATGAGATCTGTCGGAGTTTCCTTATGAAGGTCTTTGTTTCGTGCAAAAACTGGCAAAATTATAATCATGGTCATAATTTTAAGTACTTTTTGATCATAATTATGAATACGTGATGTTGCGTTAGTCTTTTCTATAAATACTATCATGGCATGTTCAGAACCCAACATTTCAATCGGGGGACAAAAACTCAATGCGGTTGACAAGTTCACCTACCTTGGCGGTAGGTTCTCCCACAATGTAGTCACTGGCGATGAAATCAACACTAGACTCGCTACAGCAAGCGCTGCGTTTGGCAGACTCCACAAGAATGTATGGGACAGAAGAGGCATCACCTCCATGACAAAGATCAAAGTCTATAAAGTTGTCATACTCACCACCTTACTGGACTGTCTACCAAAGGCACGCTAGAAAATTAACTCACTTCCCCACCAGACTAAAGAAACTGTTTGACATAGGCTGGCAGGAAAGGATACCAGACACAGATGTCCTAACTCGTGCTGAACTCCCAAGCATCCCCATTATCCTGATGAAAGTTCAGCTTCACTGGGCGGGTCATGTAGCCATACTACAGACTACCCAAGAAGCTTCTGTTTGCTGAGCTCCAACATGGCAAGCACTCCCATATAAAAAATAATAATTTCATTACGAAATTAAATCCGTCAGAATGCATTTCGGTTTCTTTGTAATGTAGTCATTGGCGATGAAATCAACACTAGACTCGCTACAGCAAGCGCTGCGTTTGGCAGACTCCACAAGAATGTATGGGACAGAAGAAGCATCACCTCCATGACAAAGATCAAAGTCTATAAAGTTGTCATACTCACCACCTTACTGGACTGTCTACCAAAGGCACGCTAGAAAATTAACTCACTTCCCCACCAGACTAAGGAAACTGTTTGACATAGGCTGGCAGGAAAGGATACCAGACACAGATGTCCTAACTCGTGCTGAACTCCCAAGCATCCCCATTATCCTGATGAAAGTTCAGCTTCACTGGGCGGGTCATGTAGCCATACTACAGACTACCCAAGAAGCTTCTGTTTGCTGAGCTCCAACATGGCAAGCACTCCCATATAAAAAATAATAATTTCATTACGAAATTAAATCCGTCAGAATGCATTTCGGTTTCTTTGTAATGTAGTCATTGGCGATGAAATCAACACTAGACTCGCTACAGCAAGCGCTGCGTTTGGCAGACTCCACAAGAATGTATGGGACAGAAGAAGCATCACCTCCATGACAAAGATCAAAGTCTATAAAGTTGTCATACTCACCACCTTACTGGACTGTCTACCAAAGGCACGCTAGAAAATTAACTCACTTCCCCACCAGACTAAGGAAACTGTTTGACATAGGCTGGCAGGAAAGGATACCAGACACAGATGTCCTAACTCGTGCTGAACTCCCAAGCATCCCCATTATCCTGATGAAAGTTCAGCTTCACTGGGCGGGTCATGTAGCCATACTACAGACTACCCAAGAAGCTTCTGTTTGCTGAGCTCCAACATGGCAAGCACTCCCATATAAAAAATAATAATTTCATTACGAAATTAAATCCGT
The DNA here is from genome assembly GCF_053919585.1 of Euprymna scolopes. Classification (NCBI taxonomy): domain Eukaryota; kingdom Metazoa; phylum Mollusca; class Cephalopoda; order Sepiida; family Sepiolidae; genus Euprymna; species Euprymna scolopes. Next base: position 2,658,064 of record NC_136526.1, on the reverse strand, counting down.
CAGAATGCATTTCGGTTTCTTTGTAATGTAGTCATTGGCGATGAAATCAACACTAGACTCGCTACAGCAAGCGCTGCGTTTGGCAGACTCCACAAGAATGTATGGGACAGAAGAAGCATCACCTCCATGACAAAGATCAAAGTCTATAAAGTTGTCATACTCACCACCTTACTGGACTGTCTACCAAAGGCACGCTAGAAAATTAACTCACTTCCCCACCAGACTAAGGAAACTGTTTGACATAGGCTGGCAGGAAAGGATACCAGACACAGATGTCCTAACTCGTGCTGAACTCCCAAGCATCCCCATTATCCTGATGAAAGTTCAGCTTCACTGGGCGGGTCATGTAGCCATACTACAGACTACCCAAGAAGCTTCTGTTTGCTGAGCTCCAACATGGCAAGCACTCCCATATAAAAAATAATAATTTCATTACGAAATTAAATCCGTCAGAATGCATTTCGGTTTCTTTGTAATGTAGTCATTGGCGATGAAATCAACACTAGACTCGCTACAGCAAGCGCTGCGTTTGGCAGACTCCACAAGAATGTATGGGACAGAAGAAGCATCACCTCCATGACAAAGATCAAAGTCTATAAAGTTGTCATACTCACCACCTTACTGGACTGTCTACCAAAGGCACGCTAGAAAATTAACTCACTTCCCCACCAGACTAAGGAAACTGTTTGACATAGGCTGGCAGGAAAGGATACCAGA
>NC_136526.1:2644847-2652347 GCF_053919585.1 Euprymna scolopes | reverse complement strand
TTAGCAAATTGTCTTCAAAACCTGTTTTCATTAATAATTAATTTTATACCTTATCGTTTTTAGTCGTTTTTGGATGTGTTCATTACTGTTACATGACACTTATTAACCCCTTTATGACCTGGTTAAACTAATTCGTTCAGTCGTAAATAAATGAATAAAACGGCATAAATAAAGTTGGAATTGATTTAAATACGCCTTGTACGTATTAGTTCAATATCTGGATAGATGCCAGATACCTCCAGATTGCAACTGTCCATTGCTTACATTCGGTATGTCGCCATTTGTCTCAGAGAATGGAGGATTTCGTTTGTTGTCAGAAACGCATTTTTTTCAAGCACTATTAATAATTAAGTTAAGTTTATGAAATGCAAAAATTCTCAGTTGTAGTTTAACTATTGAACTTCATAATTTTTCCAGTTTAAAGACAATCATAGAATCATTACACTCTAAACTAACTAAAATTAACATTTTTTTTTAATCATCTACATCATAATTCAGATCATAAAATTGATAATTATTTTTTAATCAACTACATCATAATCCAAAACAAAGACTCATCTGGAAAAAGTGAATCAAAATATGTTGACTTAAAATTGTACATAACATTAAATCAAATATGCCTAGATGAAGGAATGCTGCCTAAATATACACACACACACACACACACACACATAATGTAGCAAAATGGTAATTAGTAAAAACTTTAAAAAGTGCTCAATACTATTGCAGAGCAAATATATATTTTTTTATTAACGTTTCATCTGCTTAGTTACACATGTTTTGTTACCGAATCATATCAACAATCCAGTAACTTCAGACTTTACAAAAATCTGAGTTCTGTAAAGTCTGATGAAGTCACTGGATCATTGATACGATTCGGTAACCGAAATATGTGTAACTAAGCAAATGAAACTGTAATATATATATATACATATTCTTAGATGAAGGAATGCTGCCTAAATACACACACACACATATATATATATATATATATATAGATATATATATATATATATATATATATAAGAGGGAAAGATAGTTTGCTTGAAGCATTGCTGGTAAATATATAAGAAAGGGTATAAGAAAGTTATAGCAATGCAGGGAACCAGGTGTTATAAAATGATACAATGTATGTACAAAAATGGACAAAGGGAAGTAGGTCGTTTTATAGCTTGTTTAAGATAAAAAAAATAATTTTTTAAACCAGCAAGCTCTGCAAGGCCCTCTTTCATCTATCCATTTTTGTCCAGACATCATACCAATTTCAACATCTGGTTCCCTTGCATTGCTATAGCCTTCTTATATTCTTACACACACACACGAAATTTTTTTTTTCAATTATATTACACTATTTATACCAATCCTTTAATTTATGTAACTCAATATAATTACAGAGCATATAACAAACAAATAACAAAAGTCTATATTCCAAATTTCATTATGTTGACCATCTTACAATTTATTCCTTCAAGTACTTTAACATGCACAATTCTGTACAGCAGCTGTTTCGTAGCGCAAAATCATTCACTTAATTATTATATCAATCAGTGAATTTATTCTGCCCTTAACCCATCAGAAAAAAAAAAAGCAGCTATCAAATTTTTTAACAGAAAATTAAATGCACCACGCATGATTACAAAATTCGAAAATTGGGAGGGAAGTTGTAATAAGCTTCTTTTTTTTATTATTATTTTTTTACGACATGTTTGAATTTTCAAGTAAAGTCACTAAAGATTTTAATTTCCGTATTAATAAATTTTATTCATTTTGATATGCATAAAAAAAAAACTTTTATATACATAATTTTTTTTTGTTTTTTAAATTATTTTTTTGCAATACATAAAAAAAATTTTTTATTCAATATACATTAATAAAAAAAATATATTTTTATTAATGTATATAGAATAATAAAAAAAAATTTGTTATTCGATATACATTCATAAAACATATTTTTTTATTAATGTATATTGAATTAAAAAAAAAAAATTTTTATTATTCAATATACATTAATAAAAAAAATTTTTTTTTTTTAATAAAAAAATAGCTTTTTTTTATTAAGGGTATACATTATTTTTTTTTATTAAGGGTATACTTTATTAAAAAAATATATATTTTTTTAATAAAGAAAATTTTTTTTTTTATTAATGTATACCAAAGTGATTTTATTTAAAAATCATAAAATGGTGTCACAAGAAAAAAATAAAAAAGTAATTGCAACTTCTCTTCCAATTTTCAGATTTTACAGTCATGCCCTTATGCATTTATTTTTGTTTAATGAATTGATAGTTGCTTTTTCTTTGACGTCAAGAATTGTACATGTCAACATACTTAAAGGAATAAATTGTAAGATGGACAACATCTTGAAATTTGAAATATAAGCTTTTATTCATTTCCTGGCTATATATATATATATATATATATATATATATATATATATATATACGGAGAGTGGGAAAGATATATATATATATATATATTATAAAAATGAAGAATATAGAGATGAATGATCAATCAACCACATGAATGATTTCCTTTCCCCTTTCCTTTTTTTTTTTCTTTCTTTCTTTTCTTTGAGAAGGGATCACAAAGGACCCAGCAAAGTGAAGAGTCACGAGGTAACGCCTTTCGTCAATCCAGCGTGTCAAACAGGTCAAACAGGCGCTTCAGATGATCGGGAAGCTCATTGAGCTTTCCCCGGAGCTTTATCTCGAGCAAGTGTGTATCGTAGATGGCGGCAAGGTCTTCGAGGCAGACCCCCAACCAGTCCCCGGACCCAGGGAGGAACGTGCTCTGCGAGGCCTCTGCGATCGAGTCACTTCCGAGCTGACTACACATCACCTGGCTCTCATCCCCCATCGAGTCATTGGGTCGCCGCTGCTTGTATTTGGACAGCCAGGCCACATACGGCAACTGCGACACAGACAGATAGCTTCGGATGAGATGGAACACAAAGCAACTATATTTCTCCAGTTGGGCAAACGTTAATTTAGGAACGTACTCCATGTTGGCAGGGTAGGCAGTCAAAATGTTTGTGTCTGTTTAAAAGACAAAAGAAGAAAAAATATATATATTCAAATGTGAAAATATGTTAGTTTGGTTGTTTCGTTTGATGACAAAAATATATATACAAATGTTAAAATATGTTAGTTTGGTTGTTTCGCTTGATGATATAAATATATGCATTAAAATGTGAAAATATGTTAGTTTGGTTGTTTCGTTTGATGATATAAATATATATACAAATGTTAAATTATGTTAGTTTGGTTGTTTCGCTTGATGACAAAAATATATATACAAATGTGAAAATATGTTAGTTTGGTTGTTTTGTTTGATGATATAAATATATATACAAATGTGAAAATATGTTAGTTTGGTTGTTTCGTTTGATGACAAAAATATATATACAAATGTTAAATTATGTTAGTTTGGTTGTTTTGTTTGATGATATAAATATATATACAAATGTTAAATTATGTTAGTTTGGTTGTTTCGTTTGATGACAAAAATATATATACAAATGTTAAATTATGTTAGTTTGGTTGTTTTGTTTGATGATATAAATATATATACAAATGTTAAATTATGTTAGTTTGGTTGTTTCGTTTGATGATATAAATATATATACAAATGTTAAATTATGTTAGTTTGGTTGTTTCGTTTGATGATATAAATATATATACAAATGTTAAATTATGTTAGTTTGGTTGTTTCGTTTGATGACAAAAATATATATACAAATGTTAAATTATGTTAGTTTGGTTGTTTTGTTTGATGATATAAATATATATACAAATGTTAAATTATGTTAGTTTGGTTGTTTCGTTTGATGATATAAATATATATACAAATGTGAAAATATGTTAGTTTGGTTGTTTCGTTTGATGACAAAAATAGATATACAAATGTTAAATTATGTTAGTTTGGTTGTTTCGTTTGATGATATAAATATATATACAAATGTTAAATTATGTTAGTTTGGTTGTTTCGTTTGATGATATAAATATATATACAAATGTTAAATTATGTTAGTTTGGTTGTTTTGTTTGATGATATAAATATATATACAAATGTGAAAATATGTTAGTTTGGTTGTTTCGTTTGATGACAAAAATATATATACAAATGTGAAAATATGTTAGTTTGGTTGTTTCGTTTGATGACAAAAATATATATACAAATGTTAAATTATGTTAGTTTGGTTGTTTCGTTTGATGACATAAATATATATACAAATGTGAAAATATGTTAGTTTGGTTGTTTCGTTTGATGATATAAATATATATACAAATGTTAAATTATGTTAGTTTGGTTGTTTCGTTTGATGATATAAATATATATACAAATGTTAAATTATGTTAGTTTGGTTGTTTTGTTTGATGATATAAATATATATACAAATGTGAAAATATGTTAGTTTGGTTGTTTCGTTTGATGACAAAAATATATATACAAATGTGAAAATATGTTAGTTTGGTTGTTTCGTTTGATGACAAAAATATATATACAAATGTTAAATTATGTTAGTTTGGTTGTTTTGTTTGATGATATAAATATATATACAAATGTTAAATTATGTTAGTTTGGTTGTTTCGTTTGATGACAAAAATATATATACAAATGTTAAATTATGTTAGTTTGGTTGTTTTGTTTGATGATATAAATATATATACAAATGTTAAATTATGTTAGTTTGGTTGTTTCGTTTGATGATATAAATATATATACAAATGTTAAATTATGTTAGTTTGGTTGTTTCGTTTGATGATATAAATATATATACAAATGTGAAAATATGTTAGTTTGGTTGTTTCGTTTGATGACAAAAATATATATACAAATGTTAAATTATGTTAGTTTGGTTGTTTCGTTTGATGATATAAATATATATACAAATGTTAAATTATGTTAGTTTGGTTGTTTCGTTTGATGATATAAATATATATACAAATGTTAAATTATGTTAGTTTGGTTGTTTCGTTTGATGACAAAAATATATATACAAATGTTAAATTATGTTAGTTTGGTTGTTTTGTTTGATGATATAAATATATATACAAATGTGAAAATATGTTAGTTTGGTTGTTTCGTTTGATGACAAAAATATATATACAAATGTGAAAATATGTTAGTTTGGTTGTTTCGCTTGATGACAAAAATATATATACAAATGTTAAATTATGTTAGTTTGGTTGTTTTGTTTGATGATATAAATATATATACAAATGTTAAATTATGTTAGTTTGGTTGTTTCGTTTGATGATATAAATATATATACAAATGTGAAAATATGTTAGTTTGGTTGTTTCGTTTGATGACATAAATATATATACAAATGTTAAATTATGTTAGTTTGGTTGTTTCGTTTGATGACAAAAATATATATACAAATGTTAAATTATGTTAGTTTGGTTGTTTCGTTTGATGACAAAAATATATATACAAATGTTCAATTATGTTAGTTTGGTTGTTTTGTTTGATGATATAAATATATATACAAATGTGAAAATATGTTAGTTTGGTTGTTTCGCTTGATGATATAAATATATGCATTCAAATGTGAAAATATGTTAGTTTGGTTGTTTCGTTTGATGATATAAATATATATACAAATGTTAAATTATGTTAGTTTGGTTGTTTCGTTTGATGACAAAAATATATATACAAATGTTAAATTATGTTAGTTTGGTTGTTTTGTTTGATGATATAAATATATATACAAATGTGAAAATATGTTAGTTTGGTTGTTTCGTTTGATGACAAAAATATATATACAAATGTTAAATTATGTTAGTTTGGTTGTTTTGTTTGATGATATAAATATATATACAAATGTGAAAATATGTTAGTTTGGTTGTTTCGTTTGATGACAAAAATATATACAAATGTGAAAATATGTTAGTTTGGTTGTTTCGTTTGATGATATAAATATATATACAAATGTTAAATTATGTTAGTTTGGTTGTTTTGTTTGATGATATAAATATATATACAAATGTTAAATTATGTTAGTTTGGTTGTTTCGTTTGATGACAAAAATATATATACAAATGTTAAAATATGTTAGTTTGGTTGTTTCGTTTGATGACAAAAATATATATACAAATGTGAAAATATGTTAGTTTGGTTGTTTCGTTTGATGACAAAAATATATATACAAATGTGAAAATAGGTTAGTTTGGTTGTTTCGTTTGATGACAAAAATATATATACAAATGTTAAATTATGTTAGTTTGGTTGTTTTGTTTGATGATATAAATATATATACAAATGTGAAAATATGTTAGTTTGGTTGTTTCGTTTGATGACAAAAATATATATACAAATGTGAAAATATGTTAGTTTGGTTGTTTTGTTTGATGATATAAATATATATACAAATGTGAAAATATGTTAGTTTGGTTGTTTCGCTTGATGACAAAAATATATATACAAATGTGAAAATATGTTAGTTTGGTTGTTTCGTTTGATGATAAAAATATATATACAAATGTGAAAATATGTTAGTTTGGTTGTTTCGTTTGATGACAAAAATATATATACAAATGTGAAAATATGTTAGTTTGGTTGTTTCGCTTGATGATATAAATATATATACAAATGTGAAAATATGTTAGTTTGGTTGTTTCGTTTGATGATATAAATATATATACAAATGTGAAAATATGTTAGTTTGGTTGTTTCGCTTGATGATATAAATATATATACAAATGTTAAATTATGTTAGTTTGGTTGTTTCGTTTGATGATATAAATATATATACAAATGTGAAAATATGTTAGTTTGGTTGTTTCGTTTGATGATATAAATATATATACAAATGTGAAAATATGTTAGTTTGGTTGTTTCGTTTGATGATATAAATATATATACAAATGTGAAAATATGTTAGTTTGGTTGTTTCGTTTGATGATATAAATATATATACAAATGTGAAAATATGTTAGTTTGGTTGTTTCGTTTGATGATATAAATATATATACAAATGTGAAAATATGTTAGTTTGGTTGTTTCGTTTGATGATATAAATATATATACAAATGTGAAAATATGTTAGTTTGGTTGTTTCGTTTGATGATATAAATATATATACAAATGTGAAAATATGTTAGTTTGGTTGTTTCGTTTGATGACAAAAATATATATACAAATGTGAAAATATGTTAGTTTGGTTGTTTCGCTTGATGATATAAATATATATACAAATGTGAAAATATGTTAGTTTGGTTGTTTCGTTTGATGACAAAAATATATATACAAATGTGAAAATATGTTAGTTTGGTTGTTTCGTTTGATGACAAAAATATATATACAAATGTGAAAATATGTTAGTTTGGTTGTTTCGTTTGATGATATAAATATATATACAAATGTGAAAATATGTTAGTTTGGTTGTTTCGCTTGATGACAAAAATATATATACAAATGTGAAAATATGTTAGTTTGGTTGTTTCGTTTGATGATATAAATATATATACAAATGTGAAAATATGTTAGTTTGGT
>NC_136526.1:2444502-2644747 GCF_053919585.1 Euprymna scolopes | reverse complement strand
TTCCCGATTCCTGACTAAATTCCCGATTCCAGACTAAATTTCCCGATTCCAAACTAAATTCCCGATTCCAAACTAAATTCCCGATTCCAAACTAAATTCCCGATTCCAAACTAAATTCCCATTCCAGACTAAATTCCCGATTCCAGACTAAATTCCCATCCAGACTAAATTCCGATTCCAGACTAAATTCCCGATTCCAGACTAAATTCCCGATTCCAGACTAAATTCCCGATTCCTGACTAAATTCCCGATTCCAAACTAAATTCCCGATTCCAAACTAAATTCCCGATTCCAAACTAAATTCCCGATTCCAAACTAAATTCCCGATTCCAAACTAAATTCCCGATTCCAGACTAAATTCCCGATTCCAGACTAAATTCCCGATTCCTGACTAAATTCCCGATTCTGACTAAATTCCCGATTCCTGACTAAATTCCCGATTCCAGACTAAATTCCCGATTCCTGACTAAATTCCCGATTCCAAACTAAATTTCCCGATTCCAAACTAAATTCCCGATTCCTGACTAAATTCCCGATTCCTGACTAAATTCCCGATTCCTGACTAAATTCCCGATTCCTGACTAAATTCCCGATTCCTGACTAAATTCCCGATTCCTGACTAAATTCCCGATTCCTGACTAAATTCCCGATTCCTGACTAAATTCCCGATTCCTGACTAAATTCCCGATTCCTGATTCCCGATTCCAAACTAAATTCCCGATTCCAAACTAAATTCCCCGATTCCAAACTAAATTCCCGATTCCAAACTAAATTCCCGATTCCTGACTAAATTCCCGATTCCTGACTAAATTCCCGATTCCTGACTAAATTCCCGATTCCTGACTAAATTCCCGATTCCAAACTAAATTCCCGATTCCAAACTAAATTCCCGATTCCAAACTAAATTCCCGATTCCAAACTAAATTCCCGATTCCAAACTAAATTCCCGATTCCAAACTAAATTCCCGATTCCAAACTAAATTCCCGATTCCAAACAAAATTCCCGATTCCAAACTAAATTCCCGATTCCAAACTAAATTCCCGATTCCTGACTAAATTCCCGATTCCTGACTAAATTCCCGATTCCAAACTAAATTCCCGATTCCAAACTAAATTCCCGATTCCAAACTAAATTCCCGATTCCAAACTAAATTCCCGAATCCAAACTAAATTCCCGATTCCAGACTAAATTCCCGATTCCAGACTAAATTCCCGATTCCAGACTAAATTCCCGATTCCAGACTAAATTCCCGATTCCAGACTAAATTCCCGATTCCAGACTAAATTCCCGATTCCAGACTAAATTCCCGATTCCAGACTAAATTCCCGATTCCAGACTAAACTCCCGATTCCAGACTACACTCCCGATTCCAGACTAAACTCCCGATTCCAGACTAAACTCCCGATTCCAGACTAAATTCCCGATACCAGACTAAATTCCCGATTCCAGACTAAATTCCCGAATCCTGACTAAATTCCCGAATCCTGACTAAATTCCCGATTCCTGACTAAATTCCCGATTCCTGACTAAATTCCCGATTCCAAACTAAATTCCCGATTCCAAACTAAATTCCCGATTCCAAACTAAATTCCCGATTCCAAACTAAATTCCCGATTCCAAACTAAATTCCCGATTCCAAACTAAATTCCCGATTCCAAACTAAATTCCCGATTCCAGACTAAATTCCCGATTCCAGACTAAATTCCCGATTCCAGACTAAATTCCCGATTCCAGACTAAATTCCCGATTCCTGACTAAATTCCCGATTCCAAACTAAATTCCCGATTCCAGACTAAATTCCCGATTCCAGACTAAATTCCCGATTCCAGACTAAATTCCCGATTCCAGACTAAATTCCCGATTCCAGACTAAATTCCCGATTCCAGACTAAATTCCCGATTCCAGACTAAATTCCCGATTCCTGACTAAATTCCCGATTCCAGACTAAATTCCCGATTCCAGACTAAATTCCCGATTCCAGACTAAATTCCCGATTCCAGACTAAATTCCCGATTCAAGACTAAATTCCCGATTCCAAACTAAATTCCCGATTCCAAACTAAATTCCCGCTTCCAAACTAAATTCCCGATTCCAAACTAAATTCCCGATTCCAAACTAAATTCCCGATTCCAAACGAAATTCCCGATGCCAAACTAAATTCCCGATTCCAAACTAAATTCCCGATTCCAAACTAAATTCCCGATTCCAAACTAAATTCCCGATTCCAAACTAAATTCCCGATTCCAAACTAAATTCCCGATTCCAAACTAAATTCCCGATTCCATACTAAATTCCCGATTCCATACTAAATTCCCGATTCCTGACTAAATTCCCGATTCCAAACTAAATTCCCGATTCCAAACTAAATTCCCGATTCCAAACTAAATTCCCGATTCCAGACTAAATTCCCGATTCCAGACTAAATTCCCGATTCCAGACTAAATTCCCGATTCCAGACTAAATTCCCGATTCCTGGTCAAATTCCCGATTCCTGGTCAAATTCCCGATTCCTGGTCAAATTCCCGATTCCAAACTAAATTCCCGATTCCAAACTAAATTCCCGATTCCAAACTAAATTCCCGATTCCAGACTAAATTCCCGATTCCAGACTAAATTCCCGATTCCAAACTAAATTCCCGATTCCTGACTAAATTCCCGATTCCTGACTAAATTCCCGATTCCAAACTAAATTCCCGATTCCAAACTAAATTCCCGATTCCAAACTAAATTCCCGATTCCAAACTAAATTCCCGATTCCAAACTAAATTCCCGATTCCAAACTAAATTCCCGATTCCAAACTAAATTCCCGATTCCAAACTAAATTCCCGATTCCAAACTAAATTCCCGATTCCAAACAAAATTCCCGATTCCAAACTAAATTCCCGATTCCAAACAAAATTCCCGATTCCAAACTAAATTCCCGATTCCAAACTAAATTCCCGATTCCTGACTAAATTCCCGATTCCAAACTAAATTCCCGATTCCAAACTAAATTCCCGATTCCAAACTAAATTCCCGATTCCAAACTAAATTCCCGAATCCAAACTAAATTCCCGATTCCAAACTAAATTCCCGATTCCAGACTAAATTCCCGATTCCAGACTAAATTCCCGATTCCAGACTAAATTCCCGATTCCAGACTAAATTCCCGATTCCAGACTAAATTCCCGATTCCAGACTAAATTCCCGATTCCAGACTAAATTCCCGATTCCAAACTAAATTCCCGATTCCAAACTAAATTCCCGATTCCAAACTAAATTCCCGATTCCAAACTAAATTCCCGATTCCAAACTAAATTCCCGATTCCAGACTAAATTCCCGATTCCAGACTAAATTCCCGATTCCAGACTAAATTCCCGATTCCTGACTAAATTCCCGATACCTGACTAAATTCCCGATACCTGACTAAATTCCCGATTCCAGACTAAATTCCCGATTCCAGACTAAATTCCCGATTCCAGACTAAATTCCCGATTCCAGACTAAATTCCCGATTCCAGACTAAATTCCCGATTCAAGACTAAATTCTCGATTCCAGACTAAATTCCCGATTCCAAACTAAATTCCCGATTCCAAACTAAATTCCCGATATCAAACTAAATTCCCGATTCCAAACTAAATTCCCGATTCCAATCTAAATTCCCGATTCCAAACTAAATTCCCGATTCCAAACTAAATTCCCGATTCCAAACTAAATTCCCGATTCCAAACTAAATTCCCGATTCCAAACTAAATTCCCGATTCCAAACTAAATTCCCGATTCCAAACTAAATTCCCGATTCCAAACTAAATTCCCGATTCCAAACTAAATTCCCGATTCCAGACTAAATTCCCGATTCCAGACTAAATTCCCGATTCCAGACTAAATTCCCGATTCCAAACTAAATTCCCGATTCCAAACTAAATTCCCGATTCCAAACTAAATTCCCGATTCCAAACTAAATTCCCGATTCCTGACTAAATTCCCGATTCCTGACTAAATTCCCGATTCCTGACTAAATTCCCGATTCCTGACTAAATTCCCGATTCAAAACTAAATTCCCGATTCCAAACTAAATTCCCGATTCCAAACTAAATTCCCGATTCCAAACTAAATTCCCGATTCCAAACTAAATTCCCGATTCCAAACTAAATTCCCGATTCCAAACTAAATTCCCGATTCCAAACTAAATTCCCGATTCCAAACTAAATTCCCGATTCCAAACTAAATTCCCGATTCCTGACTAAATTCCCGATTCCTGACTAAATTCCCGATTCCTGACTAAATTCCCGATTCAAAACTAAATTCCCGATTCCAAACTAAATTCCCGATTCCAAACTAAATTCCCGATTCCAAACTAAATTCCCGATTCCAAACTAAATTCCCGATTCCAAACTAAATTCCCGATTCCAAACTAAATTCCCGATTCCAAACTAAATTCCCGATTCCAGACTAAATTCCCGATTCCTGACTAAATTCCCGATTCCTGACTAAATTCCCGATTCCTGACTAAATTCCCGATTCCTGACTAAATTCCCGATTCCTGACTAAATTCCCGATTCCTGACTAAATTCCCGATTCCTGACTAAATTCCCGATTCCTGACTAAATTCCCGATTCCTGACTAAATTCCCGATTCCTGACTAAATTCCCGATTCCTGACTAAATTCCCGGTCCAAACTAAATTCCCGATTCCAAACTAAATTCCCGATTCCAGACTAAATTCCCGATTCCTGACTAAATTCCCGATTCCAAACTAAATTCCCGATTCCAAACTAAATTCCCGATTCCAAACTAAATTCCCGATTCCAGACTAAATTCCCGATTCCTGACTAAATTCCCGATTCCAGACTAAATTCCCGATTCCTGACTAAATTCCCGATTCCAAACTAAATTCCCGATTCCAAACAAAATTACCGATTCAAAACTAAATTCCCGATTCCAAACTAAATTCCCGATTCCAAACTAAATTCCCGATTCCATACTAAATTCCCGATTCCAAACTAAATTCCCGATTCCATACTAAATTCCCGATTCCTGACTAAATTCCCGATTCCAAACTAAATTCCCGATTCCAAACTAAATTCCCGATTCCAAACTAAATTCCCGATTCCAAACTAAATTCCCGATTCCATACTAAATTCCCGATTCCTGACTAAATTCCCGATTCCAAACTAAATTCCCGATTCCAAACTAAATTCCCGATTCCAAACTAAATTCCCGATTCCAAACTAAATTCCCGATTCCAAACTAAATTCCCGATTCCAAACTAAATTCCCGATTCCAAACTAAATTCCCGATTCCAGACTAAATTCCCGATTCCAGACTAAATTCCCGATTCCAGACTAAATTCCCGATTACAGACTAAATTCCCGATTCCAGACTAAATTCCCGATTCCTGGTCAAATTCCCGATTCCAAACTAAATTCCCGATTCCAAACTAAATTCCCGATTCCAAACTAAATTCCCGATTCCAAACTAAATTCCCGATTCCAAACTAAATTCCCGATTCCAAACTAAATTCCCGATTCCTGACTAAATTCCCGATTCCTGACTAAATTCCCGATTCCTGACTAAATTCCCGGTCCAAACTAACTTCCCGATTCCAAACTAAATTCCCGATTCCAAACTAAATTCCCGATTCCAAACTAAATTCCCGATTCCAAACTAAATTCCCGATTCCAAACTAAATTCCCGATTCCAGACTAAATTCCCGATTCCAGACTAAATTCCCGATTCCAGACTAAATTCCCGATTCCAGACTAAATTCCCGATTCCAGACTAAATTCCCGCTTCCAGACTAAATTCCCGATTCCTGACTAAATTCCCGATTCCTGACTAAATTCCCGATTCCAAACTAAATTCCCATTTCCAAACTAAATTCCCGATTCCAAACTAACTTCCCGATTCCAAACTAAATTCCCGATTCCAAACTAAATTCCCGATTCCAAACTAAATTCCCGATTCAAGACTAAATTCCCGATTCCTGACTAAATTCCCGCTTCCAAACTAAATTCCCGATTCCAAACTAAATTCCCGATTCCAAACTAAATACCCGATTCCAGACTAAATTCCCGATTCCAGACTAAATTCCCGATTCCAGACTAAATTCCCGATTCCAGACTAAATTCCCGATTCCAGACTAAATTCCCGATTCCAGACTAAATTCCCGATTCCAGACTAAATTCCCGATTCCTGGTCAAATTCCCGATTCCAGACTAATTTCCCGATTCCAGACTAAATTCCCGATTCCAGACTAAATTCCCGATTCCACACTAAATTCCCGATTCCAAACTAAATTCCCGATTCCAAACTAAATTCCCGATTCCAAACTAAATTCCCGATTCCAAACTAAATTCCCGATATCAAACTAAATTCCCGATTCCAAACTAAATTCCCGATTCCAATCTAAATTCCCGATTCCAAACTAAATTCCCGATTCCAAACTAAATTCCCGATTCCAAACTAAATTCCCGATTCCAAACTAAATTCCCGATTCCAAACTAAATTCCCGATTCCAAACTAAATTCCCGATTCCATACTAAATGCCCGATTCCTGACTAAATTCCCGATTCCAAACTAAATTCCCGATTCCAAACTAAATTCCCGATTCCAAACTAAATTCCCGATTCCAAACTAAATTCCCGATTCCAAACTAAATTCCCGATTCCAAACTAAATTCCCGATTCCAAACTAAATTCCCGACTCCAAACTAAATTCCCGATTCCAAACTAAATTCCCGATTCCAGACTAAATTCCCGATTCCAGACTAAATTCCCGATTCCAAACTAAATTCCCGATTCCAAACTAAATTCCCGATTCCAAACTAAATTCCCGATTCCAAACTAAATTCCCGATTCCAAACTAAATTCCCGATTCCAAACTAAATTCCCGATTCCAGACTAAATTCCCGATTCCAGACTAAATTCCCGATTCCAAACTAAATTCCCGTTTCCAAACTAAATTCCCGATTCCAAACTAAATTCCCGATTCCAAACTAAATTCCCGATTCAAAACTAAATTCCCGATTCCAAACTAAATTCCCGATTCCAAACTAAATTCCCGATTCCAAACTAAATTCCCGATTCCAAACTAAATTCCCGATTCCAAACTAAATTCCCGATTCCATACTAAATTCCCGATTCCAAACTAAATTCCCGATTCCATACTAAATTCCCGATTCCTGACTAAATTCCCGATTCCAAACTAAATTCCCGATTCCAAACTAAATTCCCGATTCCAAACTAAATTCCCGATTCCAAACTAAATTCCCGATTCCAAACTAAATTCCCGATTCCAAACTAAATTCCCGATTCCTGACTAAATTCCCGATTCCTGACTAAATTCCCGATTCCTGACTAAATTCCCGATTCCTGACTAAATTCCCGATTCAAAACTAAATTCCCGATTCCAAACTAAATTCCCGATTCCAAACTAAATTCCCGATTCCAAACTAAATTCCCGATTCCAAACTAAATTCCCGATTCCAAACTAAATTCCCGATTCCAAACTAAATTCCCGATTCCAAACTAAATTCCCGATTCCAAACTAAATTCCCGATTCCAAACTAAATTCCCGATTCCTGACTAAATTCCCGATTCCTGACTAAATTCCCGATTCCTGACTAAATTCCCGATTCAAAACTAAATTCCCGATTCCAAACTAAATTCCCGATTCCAAACTAAATTCCCGATTCCAAACTAAATTCCCGATTCCAAACTAAATTCCCGATTCCAAACTAAATTCCCGATTCCAAACTAAATTCCCGATTCCAAACTAAATTCCCGATTCCAGACTAAATTCCCGATTCCTGACTAAATTCCCGATTCCTGACTAAATTCCCGATTCCTGACTAAATTCCCGATTCCTGACTAAATTCCCGATTCCTGACTAAATTCCCGATTCCTGACTAAATTCCCGATTCCTGACTAAATTCCCGATTCCTGACTAAATTCCCGATTCCTGACTAAATTCCCGATTCCTGACTAAATTCCCGATTCCTGACTAAATTCCCGGTCCAAACTAAATTCCCGATTCCAAACTAAATTCCCGATTCCAGACTAAATTCCCGATTCCTGACTAAATTCCCGATTCCAAACTAAATTCCCGATTCCAAACTAAATTCCCGATTCCAAACTAAATTCCCGATTCCAGACTAAATTCCCGATTCCTGACTAAATTCCCGATTCCAGACTAAATTCCCGATTCCTGACTAAATTCCCGATTCCAAACTAAATTCCCGATTCCAAACAAAATTACCGATTCAAAACTAAATTCCCGATTCCAAACTAAATTCCCGATTCCAAACTAAATTCCCGATTCCATACTAAATTCCCGATTCCAAACTAAATTCCCGATTCCATACTAAATTCCCGATTCCTGACTAAATTCCCGATTCCAAACTAAATTCCCGATTCCAAACTAAATTCCCGATTCCAAACTAAATTCCCGATTCCAAACTAAATTCCCGATTCCATACTAAATTCCCGATTCCTGACTAAATTCCCGATTCCAAACTAAATTCCCGATTCCAAACTAAATTCCCGATTCCAAACTAAATTCCCGATTCCAAACTAAATTCCCGATTCCAAACTAAATTCCCGATTCCAAACTAAATTCCCGATTCCAAACTAAATTCCCGATTCCAGACTAAATTCCCGATTCCAGACTAAATTCCCGATTCCAGACTAAATTCCCGATTACAGACTAAATTCCCGATTCCAGACTAAATTCCCGATTCCTGGTCAAATTCCCGATTCCAAACTAAATTCCCGATTCCAAACTAAATTCCCGATTCCAAACTAAATTCCCGATTCCAAACTAAATTCCCGATTCCAAACTAAATTCCCGATTCCAAACTAAATTCCCGATTCCTGACTAAATTCCCGATTCCTGACTAAATTCCCGATTCCTGACTAAATTCCCGGTCCAAACTAACTTCCCGATTCCAAACTAAATTCCCGATTCCAAACTAAATTCCCGATTCCAAACTAAATTCCCGATTCCAAACTAAATTCCCGATTCCAAACTAAATTCCCGATTCCAGACTAAATTCCCGATTCCAGACTAAATTCCCGATTCCAGACTAAATTCCCGATTCCAGACTAAATTCCCGATTCCAGACTAAATTCCCGCTTCCAGACTAAATTCCCGATTCCTGACTAAATTCCCGATTCCTGACTAAATTCCCGATTCCAAACTAAATTCCCATTTCCAAACTAAATTCCCGATTCCAAACTAACTTCCCGATTCCAAACTAAATTCCCGATTCCAAACTAAATTCCCGATTCCAAACTAAATTCCCGATTCAAGACTAAATTCCCGATTCCTGACTAAATTCCCGCTTCCAAACTAAATTCCCGATTCCAAACTAAATTCCCGATTCCAAACTAAATACCCGATTCCAGACTAAATTCCCGATTCCAGACTAAATTCCCGATTCCAGACTAAATTCCCGATTCCAGACTAAATTCCCGATTCCAGACTAAATTCCCGATTCCAGACTAAATTCCCGATTCCTGGTCAAATTCCCGATTCCAGACTAATTTCCCGATTCCAGACTAAATTCCCGATTCCAGACTAAATTCCCGATTCCACACTAAATTCCCGATTCCAAACTAAATTCCCGATTCCAAACTAAATTCCCGATTCCAAACTAAATTCCCGATTCCAAACTAAATTCCCGATATCAAACTAAATTCCCGATTCCAAACTAAATTCCCGATTCCAATCTAAATTCCCGATTCCAAACTAAATTCCCGATTCCAAACTAAATTCCCGATTCCAAACTAAATTCCCGATTCCAAACTAAATTCCCGATTCCAAACTAAATTCCCGATTCCAAACTAAATTCCCGATTCCATACTAAATGCCCGATTCCTGACTAAATTCCCGATTCCAAACTAAATTCCCGATTCCAAACTAAATTCCCGATTCCAAACTAAATTCCCGATTCCAAACTAAATTCCCGATTCCAAACTAAATTCCCGATTCCAAACTAAATTCCCGATTCCAAACTAAATTCCCGACTCCAAACTAAATTCCCGATTCCAAACTAAATTCCCGATTCCAGACTAAATTCCCGATTCCAAACTAAATTCCCGATTCCAAACTAAATTCCCGATTCCAAACTAAATTCCCGATTCCAAACTAAATTCCCGATTCCAAACTAAATTCCCGATTCCAAACTAAATTCCCGATTCCAAACTAAATTCCCGATTCCAGACTAAATTCCCGATTCCAGACTAAATTCCCGATTCCAGACTAAATTCCCGATTCCAGACTAAATTCCCGATTCCAGACTAAATTCCCGATTCCAGACTAAATTCCCGATTCCAGACTAAATTCCCGATTCCTGACTAAATTCCCGATTCCTGACTAAATTCCCGATTCCAAACTAAATTCCCGATTCCAAACTAAATTCCCGATTCCAGACTAACTTCCCGATTCCAGACTAAATTCCCGATTCCACACTAAATTCCCGATTCCACACTAAATTCCCGATTCCAGACTAAATTCCCGATTCCAGACTAAATTCCCGATTCCTGACTAAATTCCCGATTCCAAACTAAATTCCCGATTCCAAACTAAATTCCCGATTCCAAACTAAATTCCCGATTACAAACTAAATACCCGATTCCAGACTAAATACCCGATTCCAGACTAAATTCCCGATTCCAGACTAAATTCCCGATTCCTGACTAAATTCCCGATTCCAAACTAAATTCCCGATTCCAAACTAAATTCCCGATTCCAAACTAAATTCCCGATTCCAAACTAAATTCCCGATTCCATACTAAATTCCCGATTCCAAACTAAATTCCCGATTCCTGACTAAATTCCCGATTCCTGACTAAATTCCCGATTCCTGACTAAATTCCCGATTCCTGACTAAATTCCCGATTCCTGACTAAATTCCCGATTCCTGACTAAATTCCCGATTCCTGACTAAATTCCCGATTCCTGACTAAATTCCCGATTCCTGACTAAATTCCCGATTCCTGACTAAATTCCCGATTCCTGACTAAATTCCCGATTCCTGACTAAATTCCCGATTCCTGACTAAATTCCCGATTCCAAACTAAATTCCCGATTCCAAACTAAATTCCCGATTCCAAACTAAATTCCCGATTCCAAACTAAATTCCCGATTCCAAACTAAATTCCCGATTCCAAACTAAATTCCCGATTCCAAACTAAATTCCCGATTCCAAACTAAATTCCCGATTCCAAACTAAATTCCCGATTCCAAACTAAATTCCCGTTTCCAAACTAAATTCCCGATTCCAAACTAAATTCCCGATTCCAAACTAAATTCCCGTTTCCAAACTAAATTCCCGATTCCAAACTAAATTCCCGATTCCAAACTAAATTCCCGATTCCAAACAAAATTCCCGATTCCAAACTAAATTCCCGATTCCAAACTAAATTCCCGATTCCAAACTAAATTCCCGATTCCAAACTAAATTCCCGATTCCAAACTAAATTCCCGATTCCAAACTAAATTCCCGATTCCAAACTAAATTCCCGATTCCAGACTAAATTCCCGATTCCTGACTAAATTCCCGATTCCTGACTAAATTCCCGATTCCTGACTAAATTCCCGATTCCTGACTAAATTCCCGATTCCTGACTAAATTCCCGATTCCTGACTAAATTCCCGATTCCTGACTAAATTCCCGATTCCTGACTAAATTCCCGATTCCTGACTAAATTCCCGATTCCTGACTAAATTCCCGGTCCAAACTAAATTCCCGATTCCAAACTAAATTCCCGATTCCAGACTAAATTCCCGATTCCTGACTAAATTCCCGATTCCAAACTAAATTCCCGATTCCAAACTAAATTCCCGATTCCAAACTAAATTCCCGATTCCAGACTAAATTCCCGATTCCTGACTAAATTCCCGATTCCAGACTAAATTCCCGATTCCTGACTAAATTCCCGATTCCAAACTAAATTCCCGATTCCAAACAAAATTACCGATTCAAAACTAAATTCCCGATTCCAAACTAAATTCCCGATTCCAAACTAAATTCCCGATTCCAAACTAAATTCCCGATTCCATACTAAATTCCCGATTCCAAACTAAATTCCCGATTCCATACTAAATTCCCGATTCCTGACTAAATTCCCGATTCCAAACTAAATTCCCGATTCCAAACTAAATTCCCGATTCCAAACTAAATTCCCGATTCCAAACTAAATTCCCGATTCCATACTAAATTCCCGATTCCTGACTAAATTCCCGATTCCAAACTAAATTCCCGATTCCAAACTAAATTCCCGATTCCAAACTAAATTCCCGATTCCAAACTAAATTCCCGATTCCAAACTAAATTCCCGATTCCAAACTAAATTCCCGATTCCAGACTAAATTCCCGATTCCAGACTAAATTCCCGATTCCAGACTAAATTCCCGATTACAGACTAAATTCCCGATTCCAGACTAAATTCCCGATTCCTGGTCAAATTCCCGATTCCAAACTAAATTCCCGATTCCAAACTAAATTCCCGATTCCAAACTAAATTCCCGATTCCAAACTAAATTCCCGATTCCAAACTAAATTCCCGATTCCAAACTAAATTCCCGATTCCTGACTAAATTCCCGATTCCTGACTAAATTCCCGATTCCTGACTAAATTCCCGGTCCAAACTAACTTCCCGATTCCAAACTAAATTCCCGATTCCAAACTAAATTCCCGATTCCAAACTAAATTCCCGATTCCAAACTAAATTCCCGATTCCAAACTAAATTCCCGATTCCAGACTAAATTCCCGATTCCAGACTAAATTCCCGATTCCAGACTAAATTCCCGATTCCAGACTAAATTCCCGCTTCCAGACTAAATTCCCGATTCCTGACTAAATTCCCGATTCCTGACTAAATTCCCGATTCCAAACTAAATTCCCATTTCCAAACTAAATTCCCGATTCCAAACTAACTTCCCGATTCCAAACTAAATTCCCGATTCCAAACTAAATTCCCGATTCCAAACTAAATTCCCGATTCAAGACTAAATTCCCGATTCCTGACTAAATTCCCGCTTCCAAACTAAATTCCCGATTCCAAACTAAATTCCCGATTCCAAACTAAATACCCGATTCCAGACTAAATTCCCGATTCCAGACTAAATTCCCGATTCCAGACTAAATTCCCGATTCCAGACTAAATTCCCGATTCCAGACTAAATTCCCGATTCCAGACTAAATTCCCGATTCCAGACTAAATTCCCGATTCCTGGTCAAATTCCCGATTCCAGACTAATTTCCCGATTCCAGACTAAATTCCCGATTCCAGACTAAATTCCCGATTCCACACTAAATTCCCGATTCCAAACTAAATTCCCGATTCCAAACTAAATTCCCGATTCCAAACTAAATTCCCGATTCCAAACTAAATTCCCGATATCAAACTAAATTCCCGATTCCAAACTAAATTCCCGATTCCAATCTAAATTCCCGATTCCAAACTAAATTCCCGATTCCAAACTAAATTCCCGATTCCAAACTAAATTCCCGATTCCAAACTAAATTCCCGATTCCAAACTAAATTCCCGATTCCAAACTAAATTCCCGATTCCATACTAAATGCCCGATTCCTGACTAAATTCCCGATTCCAAACTAAATTCCCGATTCCAAACTAAATTCCCGATTCCAAACTAAATTCCCGATTCCAAACTAAATTCCCGATTCCAAACTAAATTCCCGATTCCAAACTAAATTCCCGACTCCAAACTAAATTCCCGATTCCAAACTAAATTCCCGATTCCAGACTAAATTCCCGATTCCAGACTAAATTCCCGATTCCAAACTAAATTCCCGATTCCAAACTAAATTCCCGATTCCAAACTAAATTCCCGATTCCAAACTAAATTCCCGATTCCAGACTAAATTCCCGATTCCAGACTAAATTCCCGATTCCAGACTAAATTCCCGATTCCAGACTAAATTCCCGATTCCAGACTAAATTCCCGATTCCAGACTAAATTCCCGATTCCAGACTAAATTCCCGATTCCTGACTAAATTCCCGATTCCTGACTAAATTCCCGATTCCAAACTAAATTCCCGATTCCAAACTAAATTCCCGATTCCAGACTAACTTCCCGATTCCAGACTAAATTCCCGATTCCAAACTAAATTCCCGATTCCACACTAAATTCCCGATTCCAGACTAAATTCCCGATTCCAGACTAAATTCCCGATTCCTGACTAAATTCCCGATTCCAAACTAAATTCCCGATTCCAAACTAAATTCCCGATTCCAAACTAAATTCCCGATTACAAACTAAATACCCGATTCCAGACTAAATACCCGATTCCAGACTAAATTCCCGATTCCAGACTAAATTCCCGATTCCAGACTAAATTCCCGATTCCTGACTAAATTCCCGATTCCAAACTAAATTCCCGATTCCAAACTAAATTCCCGATTCCAAACTAAATTCCCGATTCCAAACTAAATTCCCGATTCCAAACTAAATTCCCGATTCCAAACTAAATTCCCGATTCCTGACTAAATTCCCGATTCCTGACTAAATTCCCGATTCCTGACTAAATTCCCGATTCCTGACTAAATTCCCGATTCCTGACTAAATTCCCGATTCCTGACTAAATTCCCGATTCCTGACTAAATTCCCGATTCCTGACTAAATTCCCGATTCCTGACTAAATTCCCGATTCCTGACTAAATTCCCGATTCCTGACTAAATTCCCGATTCCTGACTAAATTCCCGATTCCTGACTAAATTCCCGATTCCTGACTAAATTCCCGATTCCTGACTAAATTCCCGATTCCTGACTAAATTCCCGATTCCAAACTAAATTCCCGATTCCAAACTAAATTCCCGATTCCAAACTAAATTCCCGATTCCAAACTAAATTCCCGATTCCAAACTAAATTCCCGATTCCAAACTAAATTCCCGATTCCAAACTAAATTCCCGATTCCAAACTAAATTCCCGTTTCCAAACTAAATTCCCGATTCCAAACTAAATTCCCGATTCCAAACTAAATTCCCGTTTCCAAACTAAATTCCCGATTCCAAACTAAATTCCCGATTCCAAACTAAATTCCCGATTCCAAACAAAATTCCCGATTCCAAACTAAATTCCCGATTCCAAACTAAATTCCCGATTCCAAACTAAATTCCCGATTCCAAACTAAATTCCCGATTCCAGACTAAATTCCCGATTCCTGACTAAATTCCCGATTCCAAACTAAATTCCCGATTCCAAACTAAATTCCCGATTCCAAACTAAATTCCCGATTCCAAACTAAATTCCCGATTCCAAACTAAATTCCCGATGCCAAACTAAATTCCCGATTCCAAACTAAATTCCCGATTCCAAACTAAATTCCCGATTCCAAACTAAATTCCCGATTCCAAACTAAATTCCCGATTCCAAACTAAATTCCCGATTCCAAACTAAATTCCCGATTCCAAACTAAATTCCCGATTCCAGACTAAATTCCCGATTCCAGACTAAATTCCCGATTCCAGACTAAATTCCCGATTCCAAACTAAATTCCCGATTCCAGACTAAATTCCCGATTCCAGACTAAATTCCCGATTCCAGACTAAATTCCCGATTCCAGACTAAATTCCCGATTCCAGACTAAATTCCCGATTCCAGACTAAATTCCCGATTCCAGACTAAATTCCCGATTCCTGACTAAATTCCCGATTCCTGACTAAATTCCCGATTCCTGACTAAATTCCCGATTCCAAACTAAATTCCCGATTCCAAACTAAATTCCCGATTCCAAACTAAATTCCCGATTCCTGACTAAATTCCCGATTCCTGACTAAATTCCCGATTCCTGACTAAATTCCCGATTCCTGACTAAATTCCCGATTCCTGACTAAATTCCCGATTCCTGACTAAATTCCCGATTCCTGACTAAATTCCCGATTCCTGACTAAATTCCCGATTCCTGACTAAATTCCCGATTCCTGACTAAATTCCCGATTCCTGACTAAATTCCCGATTCCTGACTAAATTCCCGATTCCTGACTAAATTCCCGATTCCTGACTAAATTCCCGATTCCTGACTAAATTCCCGATTCCTGACTAAATTCCCGATTCCTGACTAAATTCCCGATTCCTGACTAAATTCCCGATTCCTGACTAAATTCCCGATTCCTGACTAAATTCCCGATTCCTGACTAAATTCCCGGTCCAAACTAAATTCCCGATTCCAGACTAAATTCCCGATTCCAGACTAAATTCCCGATTCCTGACTAAATTCCCGATTCCAAACTAAATTCCCGATTCCAAACTAAATTCCCGATTCCAAACTAAATTCCCGATTCCAAACTAAATTCCCGATTCCTGACTAAATTCCCGATTCCAGACTAAATTCCCGATTCCTGACTAAATTCCCGATTCCAAACTAAATTCCCGATTCCAAACTAAATTCCCGATTCCAAACTAAATTCCCGATTCCAGACTAAATTCCCGATTCCAGACTAAATTCCCGATTCCAGACTAAATTCCCGATTCCAGACTAAATTCCCGATTCCAGACTAAATTCCCGATTCCTGACTAAATTCCCGATTCCTGACTAAATTCCCGATTCCTTACTAAATTCCCGATTCCTGACTAAATTCCCGATTCCAGACTAAATTCCCGATTCCAGACTAAATTCCCGATTCCAGACTAAATTCCCGATTCCAGACTAAATTCCCGATTCCAGACTAAATTCCCGATTCCAAACTAAATTCCCGATTCCAAACTAAATTCTCGATTCCAAACTAAATTCCCGATATCAAACATAATTCCCGATTCCAAACTAAATTCCCGATTCCAAACTAAATTCCCGATGCCAAACTAAATTCCCGATTCCAAACTAAATTCCCGATTCCAAACTAAATTCCCGATTCCAAACTAAATTCCCGATTCCAAACTAAATTCACGATTCCAAACTAAATTCACGATTCCAAACTAAATTCCCGATTCCTGACTAAATTCCCGATTCCTGACTAAATTCCCGATTCCTGACTAAATTCCCAATTCCTGACTAAATTCCCAATTCCAAACTAAATTCCCGATTCCAAACTAAATTCCCGATTCCAAACTAAATTCCCGATTCCAAACTAAATTCACGATTCCAAACTAAATTCACGATTCCAAACTAAATTCCCGATTCCAAACTAAATGCCCGATTCCTGACTAAATTCCCGATTCCTGACTAAATTCCCGATTCCTGACTAAATTCCCGATTCCTGACTAAATTCCCGATTCCAGACTAAATTCCCGATTCCAGACTAAATTCCCGATTCCTGGTCAAATTCCCGATTCCAAACTAAATTCCCGATTCCAAACTAAATTCCCGATTCCAAACTAAATTCCCGATTCCAAACTAAATTCCCGATTCCAAACTAAATTCACGATTCCAAACTAAATTCACGATTCCAAACTAAATTCCCGATTCCAAACTAAATGCCCGATTCCTGACAAAATTCCCGATTCCTGACTAAATTCCCGATTCCTGACTAAATTCCCGATTCCAGACTAAATTCCCGATTCCAGACTAAATTCCCGATTCCTGGTCAAATTCCCGATTCCAAACTAAATTCCCGATTCCAAACTAAATTCCCGATTCCAAACTAAATTCCCGATTCCAAACTAAATTCCCGATTCCAAACTAAATTCCCGATTCCAAACTAAATTCCCGATTCCAGACTAAATTCCCGATTCCTGACTAAATTCCCGATTCCAAACTAAATTCCCGATTCCAAACTAAATTCCCGATTCCAAACTAAATTCCCGATTCCAAACTAAATTCCCGATTCCAAACTAAATTCCCGATTCCAAACTAAATTCCCGATTCCAAACTAAATTCCCGATTCCAAACTAAATTCCCGATTCCAAACTAAATTCCCGATTCCAAACTAAATTCCCGATTCCAAACTAAATTCCCGATTCCAAACTAAATTCCCGATTCCAAACTAAATTCCCGATTCCAAACTAAATTCCCGATTCCAAACTAAATTCCCGTTTCCAAACTAAATTCCCGATTCCAAACTAAATTCCCGATTCCAAACTAAATTCCCGATTCCAAACAAAATTCCAGATTCCAAACTAAATTCCCGATTCCAAACTAAATTCCCGATTCAAAACTAAATTCCCGATTCCAGACTAAATTCCCGATTCCAGACTAAATTCCCGATTCCAAACTAAATTCCCGATTCCAAACTAAATTCCCGATTCCAGACTAAATTCCCGATTCCAGACTAAATTCCCGATTCCAGACTAAATTCCCGATTCCAGACTAAATTCCCGATTCCAGACTAAATTCCCGATTCCTGACTAAATTCCCGATTCCTGACTAAATTCCCGATTCCTGACTAAATTCCCGATTCCAAACTAAATTCCCGATTCCAAACTAAATTCCCGATTCCAAACTAAATTCCCGATTCCAAACTAAATTCCCGATTCCAAACTAAATTCCCGATTCCAAACTAAATTCCCGATTCCAAACTAAATTCCCGCTTCCAAACTAAATTCCCGATTCCAAACTAAATTCCCGATTCCAAACTAAATTCCCGATTCCAAACTAAATTCCCGATTCCAAACTAAATTCCCGATTCCAAACTAAATTCCCGTTTCCAAACTAAATTCCCGATTCCAAACTAAATTCCCGATTCCAAACTAAATTCCCGATTCCAAACAAAATTCCCGATTCAAAACAAAATTCCCGATTCAAAACTAAATTCCCGATTCCAAACTAAATTCCCGATTCCAAACTAAATTCCCGATTCCAAACTAAATTCCCGATTCCATACTAAATTCCCGATTCCAAACTAAATTCCCGATTCCATACTAAATTCCTGATTCCAGACTAAATTCCCGATTCCTGGTAAAATTCCCGATTCCTGGTAAAATTCCAGATTCCAAACTAAATTCCCGATTCCAAACTAAATTCCCGATTCCAAACTAAATTCCCGATTCCAAACTAAATTCCCGATTCCTGACTAAATTCCCGATTCCTGACTAAATTCCCGATTCCTGACTAAATTCACCATTCCAAACTAAATTCCCGATTCCAAACTAAATTCCCGATTCCAGACTAAATTCCCGATTCCTGACTAAATTCCCGATTCCAAACTAAATTCCCGATTCCAAACTAAATTCCCGATTCCAAACTAAATTCCCGATTCCAAACTAAATTCCCGATTCCAAACTAAATTCCCGATTCCAAACTAAATTCCCGATTCCAAACTAAATTCCCGATTCCAAACTAAATTCCCGATTCCAAACTAAATTCCCGATTCCAAACTAAATTCCCGATTCCAAACTAAATTCCCGATTCCAAACTAAATTCCCGATTCCAAACTAAATTCCCGATTCCAAACTAAATTCCCGTTTCCAAACTAAATTCCCGTTTCCAAACTAAATTCCCGATTCCAAACTAAATTCCCGATTCCAAACTAAATTCCCGATTCCAAACAAAATTCCCGATTCCAAACTAAATTCCCGATTCCAAACTAAATTCCCGATTCAAAACTAAATTCCCGATTCCAGACTAAATTCCCGATTCCAGACTAAATTCCCGATTCCAAACTAAATTCCCGATTCCAAACTAAATTCCCGATTCCAAACTAAATTCCCGATTCCAAACTAAATTCCCGATTCCAAACTAAATTCCCGATTCCAGACTAAATTCCCGATTCCAGACTAAATTCCCGATTCCAGACTAAATTCCCGATTCCAGACTAAATTCCCGATTCCTGACTAAATTCCCGATTCCTGACTAAATTCCCGATTCCAAACTAAATTCCCGATTCCAAACTAAATTCCCGATTCCAAACTAACTTCCCGATTCCAAACTAAATTCCCGATTCCAAACTAAATTCCCGATTCCAAACTAAATTCCCGATTCCAAACTAAATTCCCGATTCCAAACTAAATTCCCGCTTCCAAACTAAATTCCCGATTCCAAACTAAATTCCCGATTCCAAACTAAATTCCCGATTCCAAACTAAATTCCCGATTCCAAACTGAATTCCCGTTTCGAAACTAAATTCCCGATTCCAAACTAAATTCCCGATTCCAAACTAAATTCCCGATTCCAAACAAAATTCCCGATTCAAAACAAAATTCCCGATTCCAAACTAAATTCCCGATTCCAAACTAAATTCCCGATTCCAAACTAAATTCCCGATTCCAAACTAAATTCCCGATTGCATACTAAATTCCCGATTCCAAACTAAATTCCCGATTCCATACTAAATTCCTGATTCCAGACTAAATTCCCGATTCCTGGTAATATTCCCGATTCCTGGTAAAATTCCAGATTCCAAACTAAATTCCCGATTCCAAACTAAATTCCCGATTCCAAACTAAATTCCCGATTCCAAACTAAATTCCCGATTCCTGACTAAATTCCCGATTCCTGACTAAATTCACCATTCCAAACTAAATTCCCGATTCCAAACTAAATTCCCGATTCCAAACTAAATTCACGATTCCAAACTAAATTCCCGATTCCAGACTAAATTCCCGATTCCTGACTAAATTCCCGATTCCTGACTAAATTCCCGATTCCTGACTAAATTCCCGATTCCTGACTAAATTCCCGATTCCAGACTAAATTCCCGATTCCAGACTAAATTCCCGATTCCTGGTCAAATTCCCGATTCCAAACTAAATTCCCGATTCCAAACTAAATTCCCGATTCCAAACTAAATTCCCGATTCCAAACTAAATTCCCGATTCCAAACTAAATTCCCGATTCCATACTAAATTCCCGATTCCTGACTAAATTCCCGATTCCAAACTAAATTCCCGATTCCAAACTAAATTCCCGATTCCAAACTAAATTCCCGATTCCAAACTAAATTCCCGATTCCAAACTAAATTCCCGATTCCAAACTAAATTCCCGATTCCAGACTAAATTCCCGATTCCAGACTAAATTCCCGATTCCAGACTAAATTCCCGATTACAGACTAAATTCCCGATTCCAGACTAAATTCCCGATTCCTGGTCAAATTCCCGATTCCAAACTAAATTCCCGATTCCAAACTAAATTCCCGATTCCAAACTAAATTCCCGATTCCAAACTAAATTCCCGATTCCAAACTAAATTCCCGATTCCAAACTAAATTCCCGATTCCTGACTAAATTCCCGATTCCTGACTAAATTCCCGATTCCTGACTAAATTCCCGGTCCAAACTAACTTCCCGATTCCAAACTAAATTCCCGATTCCAAACTAAATTCCCGATTCCAAACTAAATTCCCGATTCCAAACTAAATTCCCGATTCCAAACTAAATTCCCGATTCCAGACTAAATTCCCGATTCCAGACTAAATTCCCGATTCCAGACTAAATTCCCGATTCCAGACTAAATTCCCGCTTCCAGACTAAATTCCCGATTCCTGACTAAATTCCCGATTCCTGACTAAATTCCCGATTCCAAACTAAATTCCCATTTCCAAACTAAATTCCCGATTCCAAACTAACTTCCCGATTCCAAACTAAATTCCCGATTCCAAACTAAATTCCCGATTCCAAACTAAATTCCCGATTCAAGACTAAATTCCCGATTCCTGACTAAATTCCCGCTTCCAAACTAAATTCCCGATTCCAAACTAAATTCCCGATTCCAAACTAAATACCCGATTCCAGACTAAATTCCCGATTCCAGACTAAATTCCCGATTCCAGACTAAATTCCCGATTCCAGACTAAATTCCCGATTCCAGACTAAATTCCCGATTCCAGACTAAATTCCCGATTCCAGACTAAATTCCCGATTCCTGGTCAAATTCCCGATTCCAGACTAATTTCCCGATTCCAGACTAAATTCCCGATTCCAGACTAAATTCCCGATTCCACACTAAATTCCCGATTCCAAACTAAATTCCCGATTCCAAACTAAATTCCCGATTCCAAACTAAATTCCCGATTCCAAACTAAATTCCCGATATCAAACTAAATTCCCGATTCCAAACTAAATTCCCGATTCCAATCTAAATTCCCGATTCCAAACTAAATTCCCGATTCCAAACTAAATTCCCGATTCCAAACTAAATTCCCGATTCCAAACTAAATTCCCGATTCCAAACTAAATTCCCGATTCCAAACTAAATTCCCGATTCCATACTAAATGCCCGATTCCTGACTAAATTCCCGATTCCAAACTAAATTCCCGATTCCAAACTAAATTCCCGATTCCAAACTAAATTCCCGATTCCAAACTAAATTCCCGATTCCAAACTAAATTCCCGATTCCAAACTAAATTCCCGATTCCAAACTAAATTCCCGACTCCAAACTAAATTCCCGATTCCAAACTAAATTCCCGATTCCAGACTAAATTCCCGATTCCAGACTAAATTCCCGATTCCAAACTAAATTTCCGATTCCAAACTAAATTCCCGATTCCAAACTAAATTCCCGATTCCAAACTAAATTCCCGATTCCAGACTAAATTCCCGATTCCAGACTAAATTCCCGATTCCAGACTAAATTCCCGATTCCAGACTAAATTCCCGATTCCAGACTAAATTCCCGATTCCAGACTAAATTCCCGATTCCAGACTAAATTCCCGATTCCTGACTAAATTCCCGATTCCTGACTAAATTCCCGATTCCAAACTAAATTCCCGATTCCAAACTAAATTCCCGATTCCAGACTAACTTCCCGATTCCAGACTAAATTCCCGATTCCAAACTAAATTCCCGATTCCACACTAAATTCCCGATTCCAGACTAAATTCCCGATTCCAGACTAAATTCCCGATTCCTGACTAAATTCCCGATTCCAAACTAAATTCCCGATTCCAAACTAAATTCCCGATTCCAAACTAAATTCCCGATTACAAACTAAATACCCGATTCCAGACTAAATACCCGATTCCAGACTAAATTCCCGATTCCAGACTAAATTCCCGATTCCAGACTAAATTCCCGATTCCTGACTAAATTCCCGATTCCAAACTAAATTCCCGATTCCAAACTAAATTCCCGATTCCTGACTAAATTCCCGATTCCTGACTAAATTCCCGATTCCTGACTAAATTCCCGATTCCTGACTAAATTCCCGATTCCTGACTAAATTCCCGATTCCTGACTAAATTCCCGATTCCTGACTAAATTCCCGATTCCTGACTAAATTCCCGATTCCTGACTAAATTCCCGATTCCTGACTAAATTCCCGATTCCTGACTAAATTCCCGATTCCTGACTAAATTCCCGATTCCTGACTAAATTCCCGATTCCTGACTAAATTCCCGATTCCTGACTAAATTCCCGATTCCTGACTAAATTCCCGATTCCTGACTAAATTCCCGATTCCTGACTAAATTCCCGATTCCTGACTAAATTCCCGATTCCTGACTAAATTCCCGATTCCAAACTAAATTCCCGATTCCAAACTAAATTCCCGATTCCAAACTAAATTCCCGATTCCAAACTAAATTCCCGATTCCAAACTAAATTCCCGATTCCAAACTAAATTCCCGATTCCAAACTAAATTCCCGATTCCAAACTAAATTCCCGATTCCAAACTAAATTCCCGTTTCCAAACTAAATTCCCGATTCCAAACTAAATTCCCGATTCCAAACTAAATTCCCGTTTCCAAACTAAATTCCCGATTCCAAACTAAATTCCCGATTCCAAACTAAATTCCCGATTCCAAACAAAATTCCCGATTCCAAACTAAATTCCCGATTCCAAACTAAATTCCCGATTCCAAACTAAATTCCCGATTCCAAACTAAATTCCCGATTCCAGACTAAATTCCCGATTCCTGACTAAATTCCCGATTCCAAACTAAATTCCCGATTCCAAACTAAATTCCCGATTCCAAACTAAATTCCCGATTCCAAACTAAATTCCCGATTCCAAACTAAATTCCCGATGCAAAACTAAATTCCCGATTCCAAACTAAATTCCCGATTCCAAACTAAATTCCCGATTCCAAACTAAATTCCCGATTCCAAACTAAATTCCCGATTCCAAACTAAATTCCCGATTCCAAACTAAATTCCCGATTCCAAACTAAATTCCCGATTCCAAACTAAATTCCCGATTCCAGACTAAATTCCCGATTCCAGACTAAATTCCCGATTCCAGACTAAATTCCCGATTCCAAACTAAATTCCCGATTCCAGACTAAATTCCCGATTCCAGACTAAATTCCCGATTCCAGACTAAATTCCCGATTCCAGACTAAATTCCCGATTCCAGACTAAATTCCCGATTCCAGACTAAATTCCCGATTCCAGACTAAATTCCCGATTCCTGACTAAATTCCCGATTCCTGACTAAATTCCCGATTCCTGACTAAATTCCCGATTCCAAACTAAATTCCCGATTCCAAACTAAATTCCCGATTCCAAACTAAATTCCCGATTCCTGACTAAATTCCCGATTCCTGACTAAATTCCCGATTCCTGACTAAATTCCCGATTCCTGACTAAATTCCCGATTCCTGACTAAATTCCCGATTCCTGACTAAATTCCCGATTCCTGACTAAATTCCCGATTCCTGACTAAATTCCCGATTCCTGACTAAATTCCCGATTCCTGACTAAATTCCCGATTCCTGACTAAATTCCCGATTCCTGACTAAATTCCCGATTCCTGACTAAATTCCCGATTCCTGACTAAATTCCCGATTCCTGACTAAATTCCCGATTCCTGACTAAATTCCCGATTCCTGACTAAATTCCCGATTCCTGACTAAATTCCCGATTCCTCACTAAATTCCCGATTCCTGACTAAATTCCCGATTCCTGACTAAATTCCCGATTCCTGACTAAATTCCCGGTCCAAACTAAATTCCCGATTCCAGACTAAATTCCCGATTCCAGACTAAATTCCCGATTCCTGACTAAATTCCCGATTCCAAACTAAATTCCCGATTCCAAACTAAATTCCCGATTCCAAACTAAATTCCCGATTCCAAACTAAATTCCCGATTCCTGACTAAATTCCCGATTCCAGACTAAATTCCCGATTCCTGACTAAATTCCCGATTCCAAACTAAATTCCCGATTCCAAACTAAATTCCCGATTCCAAACTAAATTCCCGATTCCAGACTAAATTCCCGATTCCAGACTAAATTCCCGATTCCAGACTAAATTCCCGATTCCAGACTAAATTCCCGATTCCAGACTAAATTCCCGATTCCTGACTAAATTCCCGATTCCTGACTAAATTCCCGATTCCTGACTAAATTCCCGATTCCTGACTAAATTCCCGATTCCAGACTAAATTCCCGATTCCAGACTAAATTCCCGATTCCAGACTAAATTCCCGATTCCAGACTAAATTCCCGATTCCAGACTAAATTCCCGATTCCAAACTAAATTCCCGATTCCAAACTAAATTCTCGATTCCAAACTAAATTCCCGATATCAAACATAATTCCCGATTCCAAACTAAATTCCCGATTCCAAACTAAATTCCCGATGCCAAACTAAATTCCCGATTCCAAACTAAATTCCCGATTCCAAACTAAATTCCCGATTCCAAACTAAATTCCCGATTCCAAACTAAATTCACGATTCCAAACTAAATTCACGATTCCAAACTAAATTCCCGATTCCTGACTAAATTCCCGATTCCTGACTAAATTCCCGATTCCTGACTAAATTCCCAATTCCTGACTAAATTCCCAATTCCAAACTAAATTCCCGATTCCAAACTAAATTCCCGATTCCAAACTAAATTCCCGATTCCAAACTAAATTCACGATTCCAAACTAAATTCACGATTCCAAACTAAATTCCCGATTCCAAACTAAATGCCCGATTCCTGACTAAATTCCCGATTCCTGACTAAATTCCCGATTCCTGACTAAATTCCCGATTCCTGACTAAATTCCCGATTCCAGACTAAATTCCCGATTCCAGACTAAATTCCCGATTCCTGGTCAAATTCCCGATTCCAAACTAAATTCCCGATTCCAAACTAAATTCCCGATTCCAAACTAAATTCCCGATTCCAAACTAAATTCCCGATTCCAAACTAAATTCACGATTCCAAACTAAATTCACGATTCCAAACTAAATTCCCGATTCCAAACTAAATGCCCGATTCCTGACAAAATTCCCGATTCCTGACTAAATTCCCGATTCCTGACTAAATTCCCGATTCCAGACTAAATTCCCGATTCCAGACTAAATTCCCGATTCCTGGTCAAATTCCCGATTCCAAACTAAATTCCCGATTCCAAACTAAATTCCCGATTCCAAACTAAATTCCCGATTCCAAACTAAATTCCCGATTCCAAACTAAATTCCCGATTCCAAACTAAATTCCCGATTCCAGACTAAATTCCCGATTCCTGACTAAATTCCCGATTCCAAACTAAATTCCCGATTCCAAACTAAATTCCCGATTCCAAACTAAATTCCCGATTCCAAACTAAATTCCCGATTCCAAACTAAATTCCCGATTCCAAACTAAATTCCCGATTCCAAACTAAATTCCCGATTCCAAACTAAATTCCCGATTCCAAACTAAATTCCCGATTCCAAACTAAATTCCCGATTCCAAACTAAATTCCCGATTCCAAACTAAATTCCCGATTCCAAACTAAATTCCCGATTCCAAACTAAATTCCCGATTCCAAACTAAATTCCCGTTTCCAAACTAAATTCCCGATTCCAAACTAAATTCCCGATTCCAAACTAAATTCCCGATTCCAAACAAAATTCCAGATTCCAAACTAAATTCCCGATTCCAAACTAAATTCCCGATTCAAAACTAAATTCCCGATTCCAGACTAAATTCCCGATTCCAGACTAAATTCCCGATTCCAAACTAAATTCCCGATTCCAAACTAAATTCCCGATTCCAGACTAAATTCCCGATTCCAGACTAAATTCCCGATTCCAGACTAAATTCCCGATTCCAGACTAAATTCCCGATTCCAGACTAAATTCCCGATTCCAGACTAAATTCCCGATTCCTGACTAAATTCCCGATTCCTGACTAAATTCCCGATTCCTGACTAAATTCCCGATTCCAAACTAAATTCCCGATTCCAAACTAAATTCCCGATTCCAAACTAAATTCCCGATTCCAAACTAAATTCCCGATTCCAAACTAAATTCCCGATTCCAAACTAAATTCCCGATTCCAAACTAAATTCCCGATTCCAAACTAAATTCCCGCTTCCAAACTAAATTCCCGATTCCAAACTAAATTCCCGATTCCAAACTAAATTCCCGATTCCAAACTAAATTCCCGATTCCAAACTAAATTCCCGATTCCAAACTAAATTCCCGTTTCCAAACTAAATTCCCGATTCCAAACTAAATTCCCGATTCCAAACTAAATTCCCGATTCCAAACAAAATTCCCGATTCAAAACAAAATTCCCGATTCAAAACTAAATTCCCGATTCCAAACTAAATTCCCGATTCCAAACTAAATTCCCGATTCCAAACTAAATTCCCGATTCCATACTAAATTCCCGATTCCAAACTAAATTCCCGATTCCATACTAAATTCCTGATTCCAGACTAAATTCCCGATTCCTGGTAAAATTCCCGATTCCTGGTAAAATTCCAGATTCCAAACTAAATTCCCGATTCCAAACTAAATTCCCGATTCCAAACTAAATTCCCGATTCCAAACTAAATTCCCGATTCCTGACTAAATTCCCGATTCCTGACTAAATTCCCGATTCCTGACTAAATTCACCATTCCAAACTAAATTCCCGATTCCAAACTAAATTCCCGATTCCAGACTAAATTCCCGATTCCTGACTAAATTCCCGATTCCAAACTAAATTCCCGATTCCAAACTAAATTCCCGATTCCAAACTAAATTCCCGATTCCAAACTAAATTCCCGATTCCAAACTAAATTCCCGATTCCAAACTAAATTCCCGATTCCAAACTAAATTCCCGATTCCAAACTAAATTCCCGATTCCAAACTAAATTCCCGATTCCAAACTAAATTCCCGATTCCAAACTAAATTCCCGATTCCAAACTAAATTCCCGATTCCAAACTAAATTCCCGATTCCAAACTAAATTCCCGTTTCCAAACTAAATTCCCGTTTCCAAACTAAATTCCCGATTCCAAACTAAATTCCCGATTCCAAACTAAATTCCCGATTCCAAACAAAATTCCCGATTCCAAACTAAATTCCCGATTCCAAACTAAATTCCCGATTCAAAACTAAATTCCCGATTCCAGACTAAATTCCCGATTCCAGACTAAATTCCCGATTCCAAACTAAATTCCCGATTCCAAACTAAATTCCCGATTCAAAACTAAATTCCCGATTCCAAACTAAATTCCCGATTCCAAACTAAATTCCCGATTCCAGACTAAATTCCCGATTCCAGACTAAATTCCCGATTCCAGACTAAATTCCCGATTCCAGACTAAATTCCCGATTCCTGACTAAATTCCCGATTCCTGACTAAATTCCCGATTCCAAACTAAATTCCCGATTCCAAACTAAATTCCCGATTCCAAACTAACTTCCCGATTCCAAACTAAATTCCCGATTCCAAACTAAATTCCCGATTCCAAACTAAATTCCCGATTCCAAACTAAATTCCCGATTCCAAACTAAATTCCCGCTTCCAAACTAAATTCCCGATTCCAAACTAAATTCCCGATTCCAAACTAAATTCCCGATTCCAAACTAAATTCCCGATTCCAAACTGAATTCCCGTTTCGAAACTAAATTCCCGATTCCAAACTAAATTCCCGATTCCAAACTAAATTCCCGATTCCAAACAAAATTCCCGATTCAAAACAAAATTCCCGATTCCAAACTAAATTCCCGATTCCAAACTAAATTCCCGATTCCAAACTAAATTCCCGATTCCAAACTAAATTCCCGATTGCATACTAAATTCCCGATTCCAAACTAAATTCCCGATTCCATACTAAATTCCTGATTCCAGACTAAATTCCCGATTCCTGGTAATATTCCCGATTCCTGGTAAAATTCCAGATTCCAAACTAAATTCCCGATTCCAAACTAAATTCCCGATTCCAAACTAAATTCCCGATTCCAAACTAAATTCCCGATTCCTGACTAAATTCCCGATTCCTGACTAAATTCACCATTCCAAACTAAATTCCCGATTCCAAACTAAATTCCCGATTCCAAACTAAATTCACGATTCCAAACTAAATTCCCGATTCCAGACTAAATTCCCGATTCCTGACTAAATTCCCGATTCCTGACTAAATTCCCGATTCCTGACTAAATTCCCGATTCCTGACTAAATTCCCGATTCCAGACTAAATTCCCGATTCCAGACTAAATTCCCGATTCCTGGTCAAATTCCCGATTCCAAACTAAATTCCCGATTCCAAACTAAATTCCCGATTCCAAACTAAATTCCCGATTCCAAACTAAAGTCCCGATTCCAAACTAAATTCCCGATTCCAGACTAAATTCCCGATTCCAGACTAAATTCCCGATTCCAGACTAAATTCCCGATTCCAGACTAAATTCCCGATTCCTGACTAAATTCCCGATTCCATACTAAATTCCCGATTCCAAACTAAATTCCCGATTCCAAACTAAATTCCCGATTCCAAACTAAATTCCCGATTCCAAACTAAATTCCCGATTCCAAACTAAATTCCCGATTCCAAACTAAATTCCCGATTCCAAACTAAATTCCCGATTCCAAACTAAATTCCCGATTCCAAACTAAATTCCCGATTCCAAACTAAATTCCCGATTCCAAACTAAATTCCCGATTCCAAACTAAATTACCGATTCCAAACTAAATTCCCGATTCCAAACTAAATTCCCGTTTCCAAACTAAATTCCCGATTCCAAACTAAATTCCCGATTCCAAACTAAATTCCCGATTCCAAACAAAATTCCCGATTCCAAACTAAATTCCCGATTCCAAACTAAATTCCCGATTCCAAACTAAATTCCCGATTCCATACTAAATTCCCGATTCCTGACTAAATTCCCGATTCAAAACTAAATTCCCGATTCCAAACTAAATTCCCGATTCCAAACTAAATTCCCGATTCCAAACTAAATTCCCGATTCCAAACTAAATTCCCGATTCCAAACTAAATTCCCGATTCCAAACTAAATTCCCGATTCCAGACAAAATTCCCGATTCCAGACTAAATTCCCGATTCCTGACTAAATTCCCGATTCCAAACTAAATTCCCGATTCCAAACTAAATTCCCGATTCCAAACTAAATTCCCGATTCCAAACTAAATTCCCGATTCCAAACTAAATTCCCGATTCCAAACTAAATTCCCGATTCCAAACTAAATTCCCGATTCCAAACTAAATTCCCGATTCCAAACTAAATTCCCGATTCCAAACTAAATTCCCGATTCCAAACTAAATTCCCGATTCCAGACTAAATTCCCGATTCCAGACTAAATTCCCGATTCCAGACTAAATTCCCGATTCCAGACTAAATTCCCGACTCCAGACTAAATTCCCGATTCCAGACTAAATTCCCGATTCCAGACTAAATTCCCGATTCCTGACTAAATTCCCGATTCCTGACTAAATTCCCGATTCCAAACTAACTTCCCGATTCCAAACTAAATTCCCGATTCCAAACTAAATTCCCGATTCCAGACTAAATTCCCGATTCCAGACTAAATTCCCGATTCCTGGTCAAATTCCCGATTCCAAACTAAATTCCCGATTCCAAACTAAATTCCCGATTCCAAACTAAATTCCCGATTCCAAACTAAATTCCCGATTCCAAACTAAATTCCCGATTCCAGACTAAATTCCCGATTCCAGACTAAATTCCCGATTCCAGACTAAATTCCCGATTCCTGACTAAATTCCCGATTCCATACTAAATTCCCGATTCCAAACTAAATTCCCGATTCCAAACTAAATTCCCGATTCCAAACTAAATTCCCGATTCCAAACTAAATTCCCGATTCCAAACTAAATTCCCGATTCCAAACTAAATTCCCGATTCCAAACTAAATTCCCGATTCCAAACT
Organism: Euprymna scolopes; assembly: GCF_053919585.1. Taxonomy (NCBI): domain Eukaryota; kingdom Metazoa; phylum Mollusca; class Cephalopoda; order Sepiida; family Sepiolidae; genus Euprymna; species Euprymna scolopes. Next base: position 2,613,815 of record NC_136526.1, on the reverse strand, counting down.
AAATTCCCGATTCCAAACTAAATTCCCGATTCCAAACAAAATTCCCGATTCCAAACAAAATTACCGATTCCAAACTAAATTCCCGATTCCAAACTAAATTCCCGATTCCAAACTAAATTCCCGATTCCAAACTAAATTCCCGATTCAAAAACTAAATACCCGATTCCAGACTAAATTCCCGATTCCAGACTAAATTCCCGATTCCAGACTAAATTCCCGATTCCAGACTAAATTCCCGATTCCAGACTAAATTCCCGATTCCTGACTAAATTCCCGATTCCTGACTAAATTCCCGATTCCTGACTAAATTCCCGATTTCTGACTAAATTCCCGATTCCAGACTAAATTCCCGATTCCAGACTAAATTCCCGATTCCAGACTAAATTCCCGATTCCAGACTAAATTCCCGATTCCAAACTAAATTCCCGATTCCAAACTAAATTCCCGATTCCAAACTAAATTCCCGATTCCATACTAAATTCCCGATTCTAAACTAAATTCCCGATTCCAAACAAAATTACCGATTCAAAACTAAATTCCCGATTCCAGACTAAATTCCCGATTCCAGACTAAATTCCCGATTCCAGACTAAATTCCCGATTCCAGACTAAATTCCCGATTCCAGACTAAATTCCCGATTCCTGACTAAATTCCCGATTCCTGACTAAATTCCCGATTCAAAACTAAATTCCCGATTCCAAACTAAATTCCCGATTCCAAACTAAATTCCCGATTCCAAACTAAATTCCCGATTCCAGACTAAATTCCCGATTCCTGACTAAATTCCCGATTCCTGACTAAATTCCCGATTCCTGACTAAATTCCCGATTCCTGACTAAATTCCCGATTCCTGACTAAATTCCCGATTCCTGACTAAATTCCCGATTCCTGACTAAATTCCCGGTCCAAACTAAATTCCCGATTCCAAACTAAATTCCCGATTCCAGACTAAATTCCCGATTCCTGACTAAATTCCCGATTCCAAACTAAATTCCCGATTCCAAACTAAATTCCCGATTCCAAACTAAATTCCCGATTCCAGACTAAATTCCCGATTCCAGACTAAATTCCCGATTCCAAACTAAATTCCCGATTCCTGACTAAATTCCCGATTCCTGACTAAATTCCCGATTCCAAACTAAATTCCCGATTCCAAACTAAATTCCCGATTCCAAACTAAATTCCCGATTCCAAACTAAATTCCCGATTCCAAACTAAATTCCCGATTCCAAACTAAATTCCCGATTCCAAACTAAATTCCCGATTCCAAACTAAATTCCCGATTCCATACTAAATTCCCGATTCTAAACTAAATTCCCGATTCCAAACAAAATTACCGATTCAAAACTAAATTCCCGATTCCAGACTAAATTCCCGATTCCAGACTAAATTCCCGATTCCAGACTAAATTCCCGATTCCAGACTAAATTCCCGATTCCAGACTAAATTCCCGATTCCTGACTAAATTCCCGATTCCTGACTAAATTCCCGATTCAAAACTAAATTCCCGATTCCAAACTAAATTCCCGATTCCAAACTAAATTCCCGATTCCAAACTAAATTCCCGATTCCAAACTAAATTCCCGATTCCAAACTAAATTCCCGATTCCAGACTAAATTCCCGATTCCTGACTAAATTCCCGATTCCTGACTAAATTCCCGATTCCTGACTAAATTCCCGATTCCTGACTAAATTCCCGATTCCTGACTAAATTCCCGATTCCTGACTAAATTCCCGATTCCTGACTAAATTCCCGATTCCTGACTAAATTCCCGGTCCAAACTAAATTCCCGATTCCAAACTAAATTCCCGATTCCAGACTAAATTCCCGATTCCTGACTAAATTCCCGATTCCAAACTAAATTCCCGATTCCAAACTAAATTCCCGATTCCAGACTAAATTCCCGATTCCAGACTAAATTCCCGATTCCAAACTAAATTCCCGATTCCTGACTAAATTCCCGATTCCTGACTAAATTCCCGATTCCAAACTAAATTCCCGATTCCAAACTAAATTCCCGATTCCAAACTAAATTCCCGATTCCAAACTAAATTCCCGATTCCAAACTAAATTCCCGATTCCAGACTAAATTCCCGATTCCAGACTAAATTCCCGATTCCTGACTAAATTCCCGATTCCAAACTAAATTCCCGATTCCAAACTAAATTCCCGATTCCAAACTAAATTCCCGATTCCAAACTAAATTCCCGATTCCAAACTAAATTCCCGATTCCAAACTAAATTCCCGATTCCAAACTAAATTCCCGATTCCAAACTAAATTCCCGATTCCAAACTAAATTCCCGATTCCAAACTAAATTCCCGATTCCAAACTAAATTCCCGATTCCAAACTAAATTCCCGATTCCACACTAAATTCCCGATTCCTGACTAAATTCCCGGTTCCTGACTAAATTCCCGATTCCAAACTAAATTCCCGATTCCAAACTAAATTCCCGATTCCAAACTAAATTCCCGATTCCAAACTAAATTCCCGATTCCAAACTAAATTCCCGATTCCAAACTAAATTCCCGATTCCTGACTAAATTCCCGATTCCTGACTAAATTCCCGATTCCTGACTAAATTCCCGATTCCTGACTAAATTCCCGATTCCTGACTAAATTCCCGATTCCTGACTAAATTCCCGATTCCTGACTAAATTCCCGATTCCTGACTAAATTCCCGATTCCTGACTAAATTCCCGATTCCTGACTAAATTCCCGATTCCTGACTAAATTCCCGATTCCTGACTAAATTCCCGATTCCTGACTAAATTCCCGATTCCTGACTAAATTCCCGGTCCAGACTAAATTCCCGATTCCTGACTAAATTCCCGATTCCTGACTAAATTCCCGATTCCTGACTAAATTCCCGATTCCTGACTAAATTCCCGATTCCTGACTAAATTCCCGATTCCTGACTAAATTCCCGATTCCTGACTAAATTCCCGATTCCTGACTAAATTCCCGATTCCTGACTAAATTCCCGATTCCTGACTAAATTCCCGATTCCAAACTAAATTCCCGATTCCAGACTAAATTCCCGATTCCTGACTAAATTCCCGATTCCTGACTAAATTCCCGATTCCAAACTAAATTCCCGATTCCAAACTAAATTCCCGATTCCAAACTAAATTCCCGATTCCTGACTAAATTCCCGATTCCTGACTAAATTCCCGATTCCAGACTAAATTCCCGATTCCAAACAAAATTACCGATTCAAAACTAAATTCCCGATTCCAAACTAAATTCCCGATTCCAAACTAAATTCCCGATTCCAAACTAAATTCCCGATTCCATACTAAATTCCCGATTCCAAACTAAATTCCCGATTCCATACTAAATTCCCGATTCCTGACTAAATTCCCGATTCCAAACTAAATTCCCGATTCCAAACTAAATTCCCGATTCCAAACTAAATTCCCGATTCCAAACTAAATTCCCGATTCCAAACTAAATTCCCGATTCCAAACTAAATTCCCGATTCCAAACAAAATTACCGATTCAAAACTAAATTCCCGATTCAAAACTAAATTCCCGATTCAAAACTAAATTCCCGATTCCAAACTAAATTCCCGATTCCAAACTAAATACCCGATTCCATACTAAATTCCCGATTCCAAACTAAATTCCCGATTCCATACTAAATTCCCGATTCCTGACTAAATTCCCGATTCCAAACTAAATTCCCGATTCCAAACTAAATTCCCGATTCCAAACTAAATTCCCGATTCCAAACTAAATTCCCGATTCCAAACTAAATTCCCGATTCCAAACTAAATTCCCGATTCCAAACTAAATTCCCGATTCCAGACTAAATTCCCGATTCCTGACTAAATTCCCGATTCCTGACTAAATTCCCGATTCAAAACTAAATTCCCGATTCCAAACTAAATTCCCGATTCCAAACTAAATTCCCGATTCCAAACTAAATTCCCGATTCCAAACTAAATTCCCGATTCCAAACTAAATTCCCGATTCCAAACTAAATTCCCGATTCCAAACTAAATTCCCGATTCCAAACAAAATTACCGATTCAAAACTAAATTCCCGATTCAAAACTAAATTCCCGATTCAAAACTAAATTCCCGATTCAAAACTAAATTCCCGATTCCAAACTAAATTCCCGATTCCAAACTAAATACCCGATTCCATACTAAATTCCCGATTCCAAACTAAATTCCCGATTCCATACTAAATTCACGATTCCTGACTAAATTCCCGATTCCAAACTAAATTCCCGATTCCAAACTAAATTCCCGATTCCAAACTAAATTCCCGATTCAAAACTAAATTCCCGATTCCAAACTAAATTCCCGATTCCAGACTAAATTCCCGATTCCAGACTAAATTCCCGATTCCTGACTAAATTCCCGATTCCTGACTAAATTCCCGATTCCAAACTAAATTCCCGATTCCAAACTAAATTCCCGATTCCAAACTAAATTCCCGATTCCAAACTAAATTCCCGATTCCAAACTAAATTCCCGATTCCAAACTAAATTCCCGATTCCAAACTAAATTCCCGATTCCAAACTAAATTCCCGATTCCAAACTAAATTCCCGATTCCAGACTAAATTCCCGATTCCTGACTAAATTCCCGATTCCTGACTAAATTCCCGATTCAAAACTAAATTCCCGATTCCAAACTAAATTCCCGATTCCAAACTAAATTCCCGATTCCAAACTAACTTCCCGATTCCAAACTAAATTCCCGATTCCAAACTAAATTCCCGATTCCAAACTAAATTCCCGATTCCAAACTAAATTCCCGATTCCAAACTAAATTCCCGACTCCAAACTAAATTCCCGATTCCAAACTAAATTCCCGATTCCAAACTAAATTCCCGATTCCAAACTAAATTCCCGATTCCAAACTAAATTCCCGATTCCAAACTAAATTCCCGATTCCAAACTAAATTCCCGATTCCAAACTAAATTCCCGATTCCAGACTAAATTCCCGATTCCTGACTAAATTCCCGGTTCCTGACTAAATTCCCGGTTCCTGACTAAATTCCCGATTCCAAACTAAATTCCCGATTCCAAACTAAATTCCCGATTCCAAACTAAATTCCCGATTCCATACTAAATTGCCGATTCCTGGTAAAATTCCCGATTCCTGGTAAAATTCCAGATTCCAAACTAAATTCCCGATTCCAAACTAAATTCCCGATTCCAAACTAAATTCCCGATTCCATACTAAATTCCCGATTCCAGACTAAATTCCCGATTCCTGGAAAAATTCCAGATTCCTGGTAAAATTCCAGATTCCAAACTAAATTCCTGATTCCAAACTAAATTCCCGATTCCAAACTAAATTCCCGATTCCAAACTAAATTCCCGATTCCAAACTAAATTCCCGATTCCAAACTAAATTCCCGATTCCAAACTAAATTCCCGATTCCAAACTAAGTTCCCGATTCCAAACTAAATTCCCGATTCCAAACTAAATTCCCGATTCCAGACTAAATTCCCGATTCCAGACTAAATTCCCGATGCCTGACTAAATTCCCGATTCCTGACTAAATTCCCGATTCCAAACTAAATTCCCGATTCCAAACTAAATTCCCGATTCCAAACTAAATTCCCGATTCCAAACTAAATTCCCGATTCCAAACTAAATTCCCGATTCCAAACTAAATTCCCGATTCCAAACTAAATTCCCGATTCCAAACTAAATTCCCGATTCCAAACTAAATTCCCGATTCCAAACTAAATTCCCGATTCCAAACTAAATTCCCGATTCCAAACTAAATTCCCGATTCCAAACTAAATTCCCGATTCCAAACTAAATTCCCGATTCCAAACTAAATTCCCGATTCCAAACTAAATTCCCGATTCCAAACTAAATTCCCGTTTCCAAACTAAATTCCCGATTCCAAACTAAATTCCCGATTCCAAACAAAATTCCCGATTCCAAACAAAATTCCCGATTCCAAACTAAATTCCCGATTCCAAACTAAATTCCCGATTCCAAACTAAATTCCCGATTCCAAACTAAATTCCCGATTCCATACTAAATTCCCGATTCCAGACTAAATTCCCGATTCCTGGTAAAATTCCCGATTCCTGGTAAAATTCCAGATTCCAAACTAAATTCCTGATTCCAAACTAAATTCCCGATTCCAAACTAAATTCCCGATTCCAAACTAAATTCCCGATTCCAAACTAAATTCCCGATTCCAAACTAAATTCCCGATTCCTGACTAAATTCCCGATTCCTGACTAAATTCCCGATTCCTGACTAAATTCCCGATTCCAAACTAAATTCCCGATTCCAAACTAAATTCCCGATTCCAAACTAAATTCCCGATTCCAAACTAAATTCCCGATTCCAAACTAAATTCCCGATTCCAAACTAAATTCCCGATTCCAAACTAAATTCCCGATTCCAAACTAAATTCCCGATTCCAAACTAAATTCCCGATTCCAAACTAAATTCCCGATTCCAAACTAAATTCCCGATTCCAAACTAAATTCCCGATTCCAAACTAAATTCCCGATTCCAAACAAAATTCCCGATTCCAAACTAAATTCCCGATTCAAAACTAAATTCCCGATTCCAAACTAAATTCCCGATTCCATACTAAATTCCCGATTCCTGACTAAATTCCCGATTCAAAACTAAATTCCCGATTCCAAACTAAATTCCCGATTCCAAACTAAATTCCCGATTCCAAACTAAATTCCCGATTCCAAACTAAATTCCCGATTCCAAACTAAATTCCCGATTCCAAACTAAATTCCCGATTCCAAACTAAATTCCCGATTCCTGGTCAAATTCCCGATTCCAAACTAAATTCCCGATTCCAAACTAAATTCCCGATTCCAAACTAAATTCCCGATTCAAAACTAAATTCCCGATTCCAGACTAAATTCCCGATTCCTGACTAAATTCCCGATTCCAGACTAAATTCCCGATTCCAGACTAAATTCCCGATTCCAAACTAAATTCCCGATTCCAAACTAAATTCCCGATTCCAAACTAAATTCCCGATTCCAAACTAAATTCCCGATTCCAAACTAAATTCCCGATTCCAAACTAAATTCCCGATTCCAAACTAAATTCCCGATTCCAAACTAAATTCCCGATTCCAAACTAAATTCCCGATTCCAAACTAAATTCCCGATTCCAAACTAAATTCCCGATTCCAAACTAAATTCCCGATTCCAAACTAAATTCCCGATTCCAAACTAAATTCCCGATTCCAGACTAAATTCCCGATTCCAGACTAAATTCCCGATTCCAGACTAAATTCCCGATGCCTGACTAAATTCCCGATTCCTGACTAAATTCCCGATTCCAAACTAAATTCCCGATTCCAAACTAAATTCCCGATTCCAAACTAAATTCCCGATTCCAAACTAAATTCCCGATTCCAAACTAAATTCCCGATTCCAAACTAAATTCCCGATTCCAAACTAAATTCCCGATTCCAAACTAAATACCCGATTCAAAACTAAATTCCCGATTCCAAACTAAATTCCCGATTCCATACTAAATTCCCGATTCCTGACTAAATTCCCGATTCAAAACTAAATTCCCGATTCCAAACTAAATTCCCGATTCCAAACTAAATTCCCGATTCCAAACTAAATTCCCGATTCCAAACTAAATTCCCGATTCCAAACTAAATTCCCGATTCCAAACTAAATTCCCGATTCCTGGTCAAATTCCCGATTCCAAACTAAATTCCCGATTCCAAACTAAATTCCCGATTCCAAACTAAATTCCCGATTCAAAACTAAATTCCCGATTCCAGACTAAATTCCCGATTCCTGACTAAATTCCCGATTCCAGACTAAATTCCCGATTCCAGACTAAATTCCCGATTCCAAACTAAATTCCCGATTCCAAACTAAATTCCCGATTCCAAACTAAATTCCCGATTCCAAACTAAATTCCCGATTCCAAACTAAATTCCCGATTCCAAACTAAATTCCCGATTCCAAACTAAATTCCCGATTCCTGACTAAATTCCCGATTCCAAACTAAATTCCCGATTCCAAACTAAATTCCCGATTCCAAACTAAATTCTTGATTCCAAACTAAATTCCCGATTCCAAACTAAATTCCCGATTCCAAACTAAATTCCCGATTCCAGACTAAATTCCCGATTCCAGACTAAATTCCCGATGCCTGACTAAATTCCCGATTCCTGACTAAATTCCCGATTCCAAACTAAATTCCCGATTCCAAACTAAATTCCCGATTCCAAACTAAATTCCCGATTCCAAACTAAATTCCCGATTCCAAACTAAATTCCCGATTCCAGACTAAATTCCCGATTCCAGACTAAATTCCCGATTCCTGACTAAATTCCCGATGCCTGACTAAATTCCCGATTCCTGACTAAATTCCCGATTCCAAACTAAATTCCCGATTCCAAACTAAATTCCCGATTCCAAACTAAATTCCCGATTCCAAACTAAATTCCCGATTCCAAACTAAATTCCCGATTCCAAACTAAATTCCCGATTCCAAACTAAATTCCCGATTCCAAACTAAATTCCCGATTCCAAACTAAATTCCCGATTCCAAACTAAATTCCCGATTCCAAACTAAATTCCCGATTCCAAACTAAATTCCCGATTCCAAACTAAATTCCCGATTCCAAACTAAATTCCCGATTCCAAACTAAATTCCCGATTCCAAACTAAATTCCCGATTCCAAACTAAATTCCCGTTTCCAAACTAAATTCCCGATTCCAAACTAAATTCCCGATTCCAAACAAAATTCCCGATTCCAAACAAAATTCCCGATTCAAAACTAAATTCCCGATTCCAAACTAAATTCCCGATTCCAAACTAAATTCCCGATTCCATACTAAATTCCCGATTCCAAACTAAATTCCCGATTCCATACTAAATTCCCGATTCCAGACTAAATTCCCGATTCCTGGTAAAATTCCCGATTCCTGGTAAAATTCCAGATTCCAAACTAAATTCCCGATTCCAAACTAAATTCCCGATTCCAAACTAAATTCCCGATTCCAAACTAAATTCCCGATTCCAAACTAAATTCCCGATTCCAAACTAAATTCCCGATTCCAAACTAAATTCCCGATTCCAAACTAAATTCCCGATTCCAGACTAAATTCCCGATTCCAGACTAAATTCCCGATTCCTGACTAAATTCCCGATGCCTGACTAAATTCCCGATTCCTGACTAAATTCCCGATTCCAAACTAAATTCCCGATTCCAAACTAAATTCCCGATTCCAAACTAAATTCCCGATTCCAAACTAAATTCCCGATTCCAAACTAAATTCCCGATTCCAAACTAAATTCCCGATTCCAAACTAAATTCCCGATTCCAAACTAAATTCCCGATTCCAAACTAAATTCCCGATTCCAAACTAAATTCCCGATTCCAAACTAAATTCCCGATTCCAAACTAAATTCCCGATTCCAAACTAAATTCCCGATTCCAAACTAAATTCCCGATTCCAAACTAAATTCCCGATTCCAAACTAAATTCCCGATTCCAAACTAAATTCCCGATTCCAAACTAAATTCCCGTTTCCAAACTAAATTCCCGATTCCAAACTAAATTCCCGATTCCAAACAAAATTCCCGATTCCAAACAAAATTCCCGATTCAAAACTAAATTCCCGATTCCAAACTAAATTCCCGATTCCAAACTAAATTCCCGATTCCATACTAAATTCCCGATTCCAAACTAAATTCCCGATTCCATACTAAATTCCCGATTCCAGACTAAATTCCCGATTCCTGGTAAAATTCCCGATTCCTGGTAAAATTCCAGATTCCAAACTAAATTCCCGATTCCAAACTAAATTCCCGATTCCAAACTAAATTCCCGATTCCAAACTAAATTCCCGATTCCAAACTAAATTCCCGATTCCAAACTAAATTCCCGATTCCAAACTAAATTCCCGATTCCTGACTAAATTCCCGATTCCTGACTAAATTCCCGATTCCTGACTAAATTCCCGATTCCAAACTAAATTCCCGATTCCAAACTAAATTCCCGATTCCAAACTAAATTCCCGATTCCAAACTAAATTCCCGATTCCAAACTAAATTCCCGATTCCAAACTAAATTCCCGATTCCAAACTAAATTCCAGATTCCAAACTAAATTCCCGATTCCAAACTAAATTCCCGATTCCAAACTAAATTCTTGATTCCAAACAAAATTCCCGATTCCAAACTAAATTCCCGATTCCAAACTAAATTCCCGATTCCAAACTAAATTCCCGATTCCATACTAAATTCCCGATTCCTGACTAAATTCCCGATTCCAAACTAAATTCCCGATTCCAAACTAAATTCCCGATTCCAAACTAAATTCCCGATTCCAAACTAAATTCCCGATTCCAAACTAAATTCCCGATTCCTGGTCAAATTCCCGATTCCAAACTAAATTCCCGATTCCAAACTAAATTCCCGATTCCAAACTAAATTCCCGATTCCAAACTAAATTCCCGATTCCAAACTAAATTCCCGATTCCAAACTAAATTCCCGATTCCAAACAAAATTCCCGATTCCAAACTAAATTCCCGATTCCAAACTAAATTCCCGATTCCAAACTAAATTCCCGATTCCATACTAAATTCCCGATTCCTGACTAAATTCCCGATTCAAAACTAAATTCCCGATTCCAAACTAAATTCCCGATTCCAAACTAAATTCCCGATTCCAAACTAAATTCCCGATTCCAAACTAAATTCCCGATTCCAAACTAAATTCCCGATTCCAAACTAAATTCCCGATTCCAGACTAAATTCCCGATTCCTGGTAAAATTCCCGATTCCTGGTAAAATTCCAGATTCCAAACTAAATTCCCGATTCCAAACTAAATTCCCGATTCCAAACTAAATTCCCGATTCCAAACTAAATTCCCGATTCCAAACTAAATTCCCGATTCCAAACTAAATTCCCGATTCCAAACTAAATTCCCGATTCCAAACTAAATTCCCGATTCCTGACTAAATTCCCGATTCCTGACTAAATTCCCGATTCCTGACTAAATTCCCGATTCCAAACTAAATTCCCGATTCCAAACTAAATTCCCGATTCCAAACTAAATTCCCGATTCCAAACTAAATTCCCGATTCCAAACTAAATTCCCGATTCCAAACTAAATTCCCGATTCCAAACTAAATTCCCGATTCCAAACTAAATTCCCGATTCCAAACTAAATTCCCGATTCCAAACTAAATTCCCGATTCCAAACAAAATTCCCGATTCCAAACTAAATTCCCGATTCCAAACTAAATTCCCGATTCCAAACTAAATTCCCGATTCCATACTAAATTCCCGATTCCTGACTAAATTCCCGATTCCAAACTAAATTCCCGATTCCAAACTAAATTCCCGATTCCAAACTAAATTCCCGATTCCAAACTAAATTCCCGATTCCAAACTAAATTCCCGATTCCAAACTAAATTCCCGATTCCTGGTCAAATTCCCGATTCCAAACTAAATTCCCGATTCCAAACTAAATTCCCGATTCCAAACTAAATTCCCGATTCCAAACTAAATTCCCGATTCCAAACTAAATTCCCGATTCCAAACAAAATTCCCGATTCCAAACTAAATTCCCGATTCCAAACTAAATTCCCGATTCCAAACTAAATTCCCGATTCCATACTAAATTCCCGATTCCTGACTAAATTCCCGATTCAAAACTAAATTCCCGATTCCAAACTAAATTCCCGATTCCAAACTAAATTCCCGATTCCAAACTAAATTCCCGATTCCAAACTAAATTCCCGATTCCAAACTAAATTCCCGATTCCTGGTAAAATTCCCGATTCCTGGTAAAATTCCAGATTCCAAACTAAATTCCCGATTCCAAACTAAATTCCCGATTCCAAACTAAATTCCCGATTCCAAACTAAATTCCCGATTCCAAACTAAATTCCCGATTCCTGACTAAATTCCCGATTCCTGACTAAATTCCCGATTCCAAACTAAATTCCCGATTCCAAACTAAATTCCCGATTCCAAACTAAATTCCCGATTCCAAACTAAATTCCCGATTCCAAACTAAATTCCCGATTCCAAACTAAATTCCCGATTCAAAACTAAATTCCCGATTCCAAACTAAATTCCCGATTCCAAACTAAATTCCCGATTCCAAACTAAATTCCCGATTCCAAACTAAATTCCCGATTCCAAACTAAATTCCCGATTCCAAACTAAATTCCCGATTCCAAACTAAATTCCCGATTCCAAACTAAATTCCCGATTCCAAACTAAATTCCCGATTCCAAACTAAATTCCCGATTCAAAACTAAATTCCCGATTCAAAACTAAATTCCCGATTCAAAACTAAATTCCCGATTCCAAACTAAATTCCCGATTCAAAACTAAATTCCCGATTCAAAACTAAATTCCCGATTCCTGACTAAATTCCCGATTCCTGACTAAATTCCCGATTCCAAACTAAATTCCCGATTCCAAACTAAATTCCCGATTCCAAACTAAATTCCCGATTCCAAACTAAATTCCCGATTCCAAACTAAATTCCCGATTCCAAACTAAATTCCCGATTCCAAACTAAATTCCCGATTCCAAACTAAATTCCCGATTCCAAACTAAATTCCCGTTTCCAAACTAAATTCCCGATTCCAAACTAAATTCCCGATTCCAAACTAAATTCCCGATTCCAAACAAAATTCCCGATTCCAAACTAAATTCCCGATTCCAAACTAAATTCCCGATTCCAAACTAAATTCCCGATTCCATACTAAATTCCCGATTCCTGACTAAATTCCCGATTCAAAACTAAATTCCCGATTCCAAACTAAATTCCCGATTCCAAACTAAATTCCCGATTCCAAACTAAATTCCCGATTCCAAACTAAATTCCCGATTCCTGGTCAAATTCCCGATTCCAAACTAAATTCCCGATTCCAAACTAAATTCCCGATTCCAAACTAAATTCCCGATTCCAAACTAAATTCCCGATTCCAGACTAAATTCCCGATTCCTGACTAAATTCCCGATTCCAAACTAAATTCCCGATTCCAAACTAAATTCCCGATTCCAAACTAAATTCCCGATTCCAAACTAAATTCCCGATTCCAAACTAAATTCCCGATTCCAAACTAAATTCCCGATTCCAAACTAAATTCCCGATTCCAAACTAAATTCCCGATTCCAAACTAAATTCCCGATTCCAAACTAAATTCCCGATTCCAAACTAAATTCCCGATTCCAAACTAAATTCCCGATTCCAAACAAAATTCCCGATTCCAAACTAAATTCCCGATTCCAAACTAAATTCCCGATTCCAAACTAAATTCCCGATTCCATACTAAATTCCCGATTCCTGACTAAATTCCCGATTCAAAACTAAATTCCCGATTCCAAACTAAATTCCCGATTCCAAACTAAATTCCCGATTCCAAACTAAATTCCCGATTCCAAACTAAATTCCCGATTCCAAACTAAATTCCCGATTCCAAACTAAATTCCCGATTCCTGGTCAAATTCCCGATTCCAAACTAAATTCCCGATTCCAAACTAAATTCCCGATTCCAAACTAAATTCCCGATTCCAAACTAAATTCCCGATTCCAAACTAAATTCCCGATTCCAAACTAAATTCCAGATTCCAAACTAAATTCCAGATTCCAAACTAAATTCCAGATTCCAAACTAAATTCCCGATTCCAAACTAAATTCCCGATTCCAAACTAAATTCCCGATTCCAAACTAAATTCCCGTTTCCAAACTAAATTCCCGATTCCAAACTAAATTCCCGATTCCAAACTAAATTCCCGATTCCAAACAAAATTCCCGATTCAAAACTAAATTCCCGATTCCAAACTAAATTCCCGATTCCAAACTAAATTCCCGATTCCAAACTAAATTCCCGATTCCAAACTAAATTCCCGATTCCAAACTAAATTCCCGATTCCAGACTAAATTCCCGATTCCTGGTAAAATTCCCGATTCCTGGTAAAATTCCAGATTCCAAACTAAATTCCCGATTCCAAACTAAATTCCCGATTCCAAACTAAATTCCCGATTCCAAACTAAATTCCCGATTCCAAACTAAATTCCCGATTCCTGACTAAATTCCCGATTCCAAACTAAATTCCCGATTCCAAACTAAATTCCCGATTCCTGACTAAATTCCCGATTCCTGACTAAATTCCCGATTCCAAACTAAATTCCCGATTCCAAACTAAATTCCCGATTCCAAACTAAATTCCCGATTCAAAACTAAATTCCCGATTCAAAACTAAATTCCCGATTCAAAACTAAATTCCCGATTCAAAACTAAATTCCCGATTCAAAACTAAATTCCCGATTCCAAACTAAATTCCCGATTCCAAACTAAATTCCCGATTCCAAACTAAATTCCCGATTCCAAACTAAATTCCCGATTCCAAACTAAATTCCCGATTCAAAACTAAATTCCCGATTCAAAACTAAATTCCCGATTCCAAACTAAATTCCCGATTCCAAACTAAATTCCCGATTCAAAACTAAATTCCCGATTCAAAACTAAATTCCCGATTCCAAACTAAATTCCCGATTCCAAACAAAATTCCCGATTCAAAACTAAATTCCCGATTCCAAACTAAATTCCCGATTCCAAACTAAATTCCCGATTCCAAACTAAATTCCCGATTCCTGGTCAAATTCCCGATTCCAAACTAAATTCCCGATTCCAAACTAAATTCCCGATTCCAAACTAAATTCCCGATTCCAAACTAAATTCCCGATTCCAAACTAAATTCCCGATTCCAAACTAAATTCCAGATTCCAAACTAAATTCCAGATTCCAAACTAAATTCCAGATTCCAAACTAAATTCCCGATTCCTGACTAAATTCCCGATTCCTGACTAAATTCCCGATTCCTGACTAAATTCCCGATTCCAAACTAAATTCCAGATTCCAAACTAAATTCCAGATTCCAGACTAAATTCCCGATTCCTGACTAAATTCCCGATTCCTGACTAAATTCCCGATTCCAAACTAAATTCCCGATTCCAAACTAAATTCCCGATTCCAAACTAAATTCCCGATTCCAAACTAAATTCCCGATTCCAAACTAAATTCCCGATTCCAAACTAAATTCCCGATTCCAAACAAAATTCCCGATTCAAAACTAAATTCCCGATTCCAAACTAAATTCCCGATTCCAAACTAAATTCCCGATTCCAAACTAAATTCCCGATTCCAAACTAAATTCCCGATTCCAGACTAAATTCCCGATTCCTGGTAAAATTCCCGATTCCTGGTAAAATTCCAGATTCCAAACTAAATTCCCGATTCCAAACTAAATTCCCGATTCCAAACTAAATTCCCGATTCCAAACTAAATTCCCGATTCCAAACTAAATTCCCGATTCCTGACTAAATTCCCGATTCCAAACTAAATTCCCGATTCCAAACTAAATTCCCGATTCCTGACTAAATTCCCGATTCCTGACTAAATTCCCGATTCCAAACTAAATTCCCGATTCCAAACTAAATTCCCGATTCAAAACTAAATTCCCGATTCCAAACTAAATTCCCGATTCCAAACTAAATTCCCGATTCAAAACTAAATTCCCGATTCAAAACTAAATTCCCGATTCCAAACTAAATTCCCGATTCCAAACTAAATTCCCGATTCCAAACTAAATTCCCGATTCCAAACTAAATTCCCGATTCCAAACTAAATTCCCGATTCCAAACTAAATTCCCGATTCAAAACTAAATTCCCGATTCAAAACTAAATTCCCGATTCCAAACTAAATTCCCGATTCAAAACTAAATTCCCGATTCAAAACTAAATTCCCGATTCCAAACTAAATTCCCGATTCCAAACTAAATTCCCGATTCCATACTAAATTCCCGATTCCAGACTAAATTCCCGATTCCATACTAAATTCCCGATTCCAGACTAAATTCCCGATTCCTGGTAAAATTCCCGATTCCTGGTAAAATTCCAGATTCCAAACTAAATTCCCGATTCCAAACTAAATTCCCGATTCCAAACTAAATTCCCGATTCCAAACTAAATTCCCGATTCCAAACTAAATTCCCGATTCCTGACTAAATTCCCGATTCCTGACTAAATTCCCGATTCCTGACTAAATTCCCGATTCCTGACTAAATTCCCAATTCCAAACTAAATTCCCGATTCCAAACTAAATTCCCGATTCCAAACTAAATTCCCGATTCCAAACTAAATTCCCGATTCCAAACTAAATTCCCGATTCCAAACTAAATTCCCGATTCCAAACTAAATTCCCGATTCCAAACTAAATTCCCGATTCCAAACTAAATTCCCGATTCCAAACTAAATTCCCGATTCCAAACTAAATTCCCGTTTCCAAACTAAATTCCCGATTCCAAACTAAATTCCCGATTCCAAACTAAATTCCCGATTCCAAACAAAATTCCCGATTCCAAACTAAATTCCCGATTCCAAACTAAATTCCCGATTCCAAACTAAATTCCCGATTCCATACTAAATTCCCGATTCCTGACTAAATTCCCGATTCAAAACTAAATTCCCGATTCCAAACTAAATTCCCGATTCCAAACTAAATTCCCGATTCCAAACTAAATTCCCGATTCCAAACTAAATTCCCGATTCCAAACTAAATTCCCGATTCCTGGTCAAATTCCCGATTCCTGGTCAAATTCCCGATTCCAAACTAAATTCCCGATTCCAAACTAAATTCCCGATTCCAAACTAAATTCCCGATTCCAAACTAAATTCCCGATTCCAGACTAAATTCCCGATTCCTGACTAAATTCCCGATTCCAAACTAAATTCCCGATTCCAAACTAAATTCCCGATTCCAAACTAAATTCCCGATTCCAAACTAAATTCCCGATTCCAAACTAAATTCCCGATTCCAAACTAAATTCCCGATTCCAAACTAAATTCCCGATTCCAAACTAAATTCCCGATTCCAAACTAAATTCCCGATTCCAAACTAAATTCCCGATTCCAAACTAAATTCCCGATTCCAAACTAAATTCCCGATTCCAAACTAAATTCCCGATTCCAAACTAAATTCCCGATTCCAAACTAAATTCCCGATTCCAAACTAAATTCCCGATTCCAAACTAAATTCCCGATTCCAAACTAAATTCCCGATTCCAAACTAAATTCCCGATTCCAAACTAAATTCCCGATTCCAAACTAAATTCCCGTTTCCAAACTAAATTCCCGATTCCAAACTAAATTCCCGATTCCAAACTAAATTCCCGATTCCAAACTAAATTCCCGATTCCAAACAAAATTCCCGATTCAAAACTAAATTCCCGATTCCAAACTAAATTCCCGATTCCAAACTAAATTCCCGATTCCAAACTAAATTCCCGATTCCAAACTAAATTCCCGATTCCATACTAAATTCCCGATTCCAAACTAAATTCCCGATTCCATACTAAATTCCCGATTCCAGACTAAATTCCCGATTCCTGGTAAAATTCCCGATTCCTGGTAAAATTCCCGATTCCAAACTAAATTCCCGATTCCAAACTAAATTCCCGATTCCAGACTAAATTCCCGATTCCAGACTAAATTCCCGATTCCAGACTAAATTCCCGATTCCTGACTAAATTCCCGATTCCTGACTAAATTCCCGATTCCTGACTAAATTCCCGATTCCAAACTAAATTCCCGATTCCAAACTAAATTCCCGATTCCAAACTAAATTCCCGATTCCAAACTAAATTCCCGATTCCAAACTAAATTCCCGATTCCAAACTAAATTCCCGATTCCAAACTAAATTCCCGATTCCAAACTAAATTCCCGATTCCAAACTAAATTCCCGATTCTAAACTAAATTCCCGATTCCAAACTAAATTCCCGATTCCAAACTAAATTCCCGATTCCAAACTAAATTCCCGATTCCAAACTAAATTCCCGCTTCCAAACTAAATTCCCGATTCCAAACTAAATTCCCGATTCCAAACTAAATTCCCGATTCCAAACTAAATTCCCGATTCCAAACTAAATTCCCGATTCCAAACTAAATTCCCGATTCCAAACTAAATTCCCGTTTCCAAACTAAATTCCCGATTCCAAACTAAATTCCCGATTCCAAACTAAATTCCCGATTCCAAACAAAAATCCCGATTCAAAACTAAATTCCCGATTCCAAACTAAATTCCCGATTCCAAACTAAATTCCCGATTCCAAACTAAATTCCCGATTCCAAACTAAATTCCCGATTCCATACTAAATTCCCGATTCCAAACTAAATTCCCGATTCCATACTAAATTCCCGATTCCAGACTAAATTCCCGATTCCTGACTAAATTCCCGATTCCAAACTAAATTCCCGATTCCAAACTAAATTCCCGATTCCAAACTAAATTCCCGATTCCAAACTAAATTCCCGATTCCAAACTAAATTCCCGATTCCAAACTAAATTCCCGATTCCAAACTAAATTCCCGATTCCAAACTAAATTCCCGATTCCAAACTAAATTCCCGATTCCAAACTAAATTCCAAATTCCAAACTAAATTCCCGATTCCAAACTAAATTGCCGATTCCAAACTAAATTCCCGATTCCAAACTAAATTCCCGATTCCAAACTAAATTCCCGATTCCAAACTAAATTCCCGTTTCCAAACTAAATTCCCGAATCCAAACTAAATTCCCGATTCCAAACTAAATTCCCGATTCCAAACTAAATTCCCGATTCCAAACAAAATTCCCGATTCCAAACTAAATTCCCGATTCCAAACTAAATTCCCGATTCCAAACTAAATTCCCGATTCCATACTAAATTCCCGATTCCTGACTAAATTCCCGATTCCAAACTAAATTCCCGATTCCAAACTAAATTCCCGATTCCAAACTAAATTCCCGATTCCAAACAAAATTCCCGATTCCAAACTAAATTCCCGATTCCAAACTAAATTCCCGATTCCAGACTAAATTCCCGATTCCTGACTAAATTCCCGATTCCTGACTAAATTCCCGATTCCAAATTAATTCCCGATTCCAAACTAAATTCCCGATTCCAAACTAAATTCCCGATTCCAAACTAAATTCCCGATTCCAAACTAAATTCCCGATTCCAAACTAAATTCCCGATTCCAGACTAAATTCCCGATTCCAGACTAAATTCCCGATTCCAGACTAAATTCCCGATTCCAGACTAAATTCCCGATTCCTGACTAAATTCCCGATTCCTGACTAAATTCCCGATTCCAAACTAAATTCCCGATTCCAAACTAACTTCCCGATTCCAAACTAACTTCCCGATTCCAAACTAAATTCCCGATTCCAAACTAAATTCCCGATTCCAGACTAAATTCCCGATTCCAGACTAAATTCCCGATTCCAGACTAAATTCCCGATTCCAGACTAAATTCCCGATTCCTGACTAAATTCCCGATTCCTGACTAAATTCCCGCTTCCTGACTAAATTCCCGATTCCAGACTAAATTCCCGATTCCAGACAAAATTCCCGATTCCAGACTAAATTCCCGATTCCAGACTAAATTCCCGATTCCAGACTAAATTCCCGATTTCAAACTAAATTCCCGATTCCAAACTAACTTCCCGATTCCAAACTAAATTCCCGATTCCAAACTAAATTCCCGATTCCAGACTAAATTCCCGATTCCTGACTAAATTCCCGATTCCTGACTAAATTCCCGATTCCAAACTAAATTCCCGATTCCAAACTAAATTCCCGATTCCAAACTAAATTCCCGATTCCAAACTAAATTCCCGATTCCAAACTAAATTCCCGATTCCAAACTAAATTCCCGATTCCAAACTAAATTCCCGATTCCAAACTAAATTCCCGTTTCCAAACAAAATTCCCGATTCCAAACAAAATTCCCGATTCCAAACTAAATTCCCGATTCCAAACTAAATTCCCGATTCCATACTAAATTCCCGATTCCTGACTAAATTCCCGATTCCAAACTAAATTCCCGATTCCAAACTAAATTCCCGATTCCAAACTAAATTCCCGATTCCAAACTAAATTCCCGATTCCAAACTAAATTCCCGATTCCAAACTAAATTCCCGATTCCAAACTAAATTCCCGATTCCTGGTCAAATTCCCGATTCCAAACTAAATTCCCGATTCCAAACTAAATTCCCGATTCCAAACTAAATTCCCGATTCCAAACTAAATTCCCGATTCCAAACTAAATTCCCGATTCCAAACTAAATTCCCGATTCCAGACTAAATTCCCGATTCCTGACTAAATTCCCGATTCCAGACTAAATTCCCGATTCCTGACTAAATTCCCGATTCCAAACTAAATTCCCGATTCCAAACTAAATTCCCGATTCCAAACTAAATTCCCGATTCCAAACTAAATTCCCGATTCCAAACTAAATTCCCGATTCCAAACTAAATTCCCGATTCCAAACTAAATTCCCGATTCCAAACTAAATTCCCGATTCCAAACTAAATTCCCGATTCCAAACTAAATTCCCGATTCCAAACTAAATTCCCGATTCCAAACTAAATTCCCGATTCCAAACTAAATTCCCGTTTCCAAACTAAATTCCCGATTCCAAACTAAATTCCCGATTCCAAACAAAATTCCCGATTCCAAACTAAATTCCTGATTCCAAACTAAATTCCC
This sequence comes from Euprymna scolopes, assembly GCF_053919585.1. Classification (NCBI taxonomy): domain Eukaryota; kingdom Metazoa; phylum Mollusca; class Cephalopoda; order Sepiida; family Sepiolidae; genus Euprymna; species Euprymna scolopes. The sequence goes on along the minus strand of NC_136526.1, from coordinate 2,593,252 downwards.
GATTCCAAACTAAATTCCCGATTCCATACTAAATTCCCGATTCCTGACTAAATTCCCGATTCAAAACTAAATTCCCGATTCCAAACTAAATTCCCGATTCCAAACTAAATTCCCGATTCCAAACTAAATTCCCGATTCCAGACTAAATTCCCGATTCCAGACTAAATTCCCGATTCCTGACTAAATTCCCGATTCCTGACTAAATTCCCGATTCCAAACTAAATTCCCGATTCCAAACTAAATTCCCGATTCCAAACTAAATTCCCGATTCCTGACTAAATTCCCAATTCCAAACTAAATTCCCGATTCCAAACTAAATTCCCGATTCCAAACTAAATTCCCGATTCCAAACTAAATTCCCGATTCCAAACTAAATTCCCGATTCCAAACTAAATTCCCGATTCCAAACTAAATTCCCGATTCCTGACTAAATTCCCGATTCCAAACTAAATTCCCGATTCCTGACTAAATTCCCGATTCCAGACTAAATTCCCGATTCCTGACTAAATTCCCGATTCCAAACTAAATTCCTGATTCCAAACTAAATTCCTGATTCCAAACTAAATTCCTGATTCCAAACTAAATTCCCGATTCCAAACTAAATTCCCGATTCCAAACTAAATTCCCGATTCCAAACTAAATTACCAATTCCGATTCTTTGTAGATCTCTAAACATTTAACGCTAAAATTGTTATTTTTTCCCCCGATTACCGTAAGAACACATCTTAAATGTGCCGATATTTTCTCAAACGAAAAACACACTTGTGTGTGTGTGGGGGGGGGGGGGTGATCAAGTGATTTTAGTCATACTGGAAGTTTAAATCAATAAATATTAATATTTTATTTACTACAAACAGTGGAAGATGTTTCTTAAACCAAAATCAAACAAAAAAGATAATTTAAGGAATCGGTTTTGGAATCGGGAAATAGGCTCAAATTTTTCCGATTCCGATCCCCATAAAGCTCCGATTTTTCCGATTCTAATTAATCGTCCCAACACTAAAATATATATATAGAGAGAGAGAGAGAGAGAGAACTATTTTAAAGAAATATACAGAAATAAAACAATGAATTACCGAAGCAGATGCAGAAAATTCTGCATAATGTACGTACTTGTTACAGAACGAAGATAACATATTCCAAAAATCACATAATTTTATCAAGTAGTTTATTTTTTATTAAAAAAAAAAATCAAATTTTACAACCAAGCGAGTTGTATTGTTTTCGTCGGGTATGATTAAATCTGATGAAATAAACAAGGGGAGATAACTCAGTGTTGAGGTCAAAAATCAGCCTTATGTTCAATAGTTTACTAGTAAAATTACTAAAAATTGCAAATTTTGATTTTCTTTACTTTTAATTCCCACTATAAGATGACAATATGAATTAACACCAAAATATCGATTTGTATTTCGACTGATAGCATATTCACTCGTATTTTTATTTCATATAAAAAGAAATGACTTTGTTGCCAGGTTCACACCTTCATTCGTTGCGTCAGCTCTGGAAAATCTTTGCATTCCTTGTCGAAAAACAAATTTGTTTTAAATTTATAATTTACTGATTTTAATTCGAAAATAAAAAATAAATGTTTAAATTTCAACAGTATTCCTCGTGGTTAACAATGGACGAATGGATTTGGTCCTTGCTAATGAAGTCAGAAATTGCTTCGTTGCCGGGTTCGAATCTATCGACCGGTGTTAATCATGACACCCTCCACTGATGATTCCCGAAAGGATGAAACACTACTGTCTGTAAATAACTATGTCAGCCCCTTTAAGAAACTCGTTTCTTATCGTTGAGGATTTTACAGTTGAAATAAAGTCGGTCAATTTAGCTCTTATGCGCAGATCATCATATAATGATTAGATCACTCTGACTGACGTTAAACAGCATTTAAAAATAAATGTTTAAATTTCAACAATATTTCTCACGGTTAACGATGGACGAATGGATTTGGTCCTTGCTAAGGAAGCCAGAGATGGCTTTGTGGTTGGGTTCGAATCGGTCGACTGGTGTTAATCGTGACACTCTGCACTAATGATTTCCAAAAGGATGAAACACTAGTGTCTGTAGGTATTTAATAATTATTATAGTCAATAATTTATATATATATATATATATATATATGAGAGAGACGACCTATTTGAAAGAAATAGTGACATCCTGCACTGTTGATTCCCAAAAGGATGAAACACTAATGTCTGTAGGTATTTAATAAATTTATCTATAGGGCAGACGTGTCTCAGAATGGCGACTTAGAATTAACCACGCAAGTAAAGATATTCACTTTCCATTCTTCTGCGATCGACACTGGAAAGTGAATCTATAAATATAAAAGCGAAAATGTATGTATGGATGTATATATGGATGTATGTATGGATGTATGTGTGTATGTATGTATGTGTGTGTGTATGTGTGTATGTATGTATGTGTGTGTGTCTGTGTATGTATGTGTGTATGTATGTATGTATGTATGTATGTATGTGTGTGTATGTATGTGTGTATGTGTGTATGTATGTATGTATGTATGTATGTATGTGTGTATGTATGTATGTATGTATGTGTGTATGTATGTACGTGTGTATGTATGTACGTGTGTGTGTATGTATGTATGTATGTGTGTATGGATGTATGTATGTATGTGTGTATGGATGTATGTATGTGTGTTCACTTTTTCTGTGTGTCTACAAAAGGCTTTTTTCAGAGAAGCGGTCGGTCGGTTCACAACTTTTTAAAACTTTTTATATCACATATAAATCGTAATATCTCACAGTTAACAACGAAGCTCGCCTGTCTATTTAATTTGCTCGATTTCGGGAAGATAAATATTCAATATTTGTCGCTCGCCGCATGTGGGTTAGTCTTTTTCCTATAACATCTTGGGGACGAGGAAAAAAGCGTTCAGCAGTAAATGAAATCCCGCAGTCAAAACTTGACCTCATTAACTCATTAAAACGAGCACCTGCTAAATCCAACTAATTAAATAAATTCAGACGTGTTTCCGTAAGCATGTCGCCGTGGGGCAATGGTTAACGTCGCACGTTTTTTTGTTTTTTTTTTCACAACTTTGCCTCAACGGTTCGGGTTCGATCCTCATACTTACTTTTTTTTTTAACACCCCCAAACACCCGGGCAACGCCGGGTACCCCTCGCTAGTAGTAAATAATTTATATATATATATATATATATATATATATATATGAGAGAGACGACCTATTTGAAAGAAATCGTGATACCCTGCACTGATGATTCCCAAAAGGATGAAACACTAATGTCTGTAGGTATTTAATAATTATTATAATAATTTATATACATATATAACTACTTAATTTACTCACATAAAATTAATATACGAAAATATAAATTTATGCGTAAACTTTAAGTATTTACTTCAAAAGTGCTCAATATGTAGGTAGAGCTAGTTAGTATATATATATATATATATATATATATATATACATGATAGAGAGGACCTATTTGAAAGAAATATGCAGAAATAAAGCAATAAATTACCGAATGCATCTGCCTGACTTGTTCTGTCTGACGAAAGAGGCCCATCATTCTTGTAAGCATTCAAAACAGCACGCATCTCATCTGTGGTCGCCAGATCCAAAGGAGTACTTCCAGATGCAGTTTTCATTGTTAGCAATTTGGACCCTAAAAAAAAAAATAAAAATAAAATAAATAAAATAGAAAAAATTTTAAAACATAAAAAATAAAATAATATTAAAAATAATCTTTTAAAAATAAAATAAAAAATAAAATAAAAAACATTTTTTTTTAATAAATAAAATTAAAAAAAAAATAAAATAAATAAATAAATAAAATAAAATAGAAAAAAAATTTTTAAAACATAAAAAATAAAATTTAAAAAAATAAAAAAATTTTTTAAATAAAATAAAAAAATAAAATAAATTTTTTTTAAAATAAAAATTTTTTTTTTAAAATAGAAAATAAAAATAATACAATGATCAATAATATCAGTGCTTATTCAGATTGGCACTTTATGACAGCAATTAAAAGTAAAGAAAATACAGAAAAGTCCATATGATGTATATACTCAGAGAACGAACACGTCATATTCCAAAAATCATGTAATTTGATCAAGTAGTTTATTTTTTATTAAAGAAAATAAAATTTTACAACTAAGCGAGTTGTAGTGTTTTCGTCAGGCATGATTAAATCCGATGAAATAAACAAGGGGAGATAACTCAAAGTTTCAAGGTAAAAAATCAGCCTTATGTTCAATAGTTTACTAGTAAAATTACTAACAATCGCAAATTTTGATTTTCTTACACGACTTTTGGAATATGTATTTATTTTTTTACTTTTAATTGCACACCATAAGATAATAATTTGAATAAACACGAAAATATGAATTTTTATTTCAACTGGTATTGACTGAGTATACGTATTTGTATTTCAGTTTTTTAAGTATGTCCAAGGATGAAGTACTGCTGCCATATCTGGGCGGGAGCTGCTAAAAACAGCCTATCCTGCCTTGACAGAGTATAAAATAGACTTCGTAGTCTAGTGGGGGGGGCCTATTCTCTTCCCTGCAACCTCTCTCCCACAGAAGAGACATTGCAAGCCTGTCTATGTTATTTCTATGGCAAGTGCTCGTCCGAGCTCCAATCCCTGGTCCCCCCTCGCCAATCTTTCACGAAAAACACCCGTCTAGCTGAAACCGCTGTCAGTATTTTCCTCACTCCTTACCTGTGCCTAAATCAAAAGGTAGATTCCATGAACAAAGCTTCTTTCTTAGAAGTGCACACCCGTGGAACTCTCTTCCATTTACCTGTTTCCCACCTGACTACAACTTGGATGTCTTCAAGTCCAACATAAACAAATTCCTGATAAATCGTCCCCTTAAGTAATCCACTTTATCAAATCTCCATTACTAACGATTACTACGATATTATCCCATTGATTACTGTACACGCAATAACCCTTATCCCCGAGTGGCTTCTGGGCCTTGATAAGTGATGACTTCCATGTAAAAAAAAAAAAAAAAACGTTGCGGTTATAAACAAACAAAAGAAAGAAAGAAAAATCCGAGTCTGCATTCAAAGTCTCTTGTTGCCACATGTCCATCTAGCCTGGCCCGCGTTTCTCCTACCACCGTCCACTTTCTTCAACACACACTTTGCTTCTCCTTTTCTTTCTAATGTTGCAACGATCAGTTTCATTATTAATAATATCGGTGCTTATTCAGAATGGCACTTATGGCAGCAATTAAAAGAAAATACAGAAAAGTCTGTATGACGTACGTTGCTCATTAATGAACAAAGATGTCATATTCCAAAAATCACAATTTTATCAAGTAGTTTATTTTTTCATTCAAGAAAATAAAATTTTACAACCAAGCGAATTGTAGTGTTTTCGTCGGGCATGATTAAATCTGATGAAATAAACAAGGGGAGATAACTCAGTGTCAAGGTCAAAAATCAGCTTTATATTCTATAGTTTACTAGTAAAACTACTAAAAATCGTAAATTTTAATTTTGTTACATGATTTTTGGAATATGTATTTTCTTTACTTTTGATTGCCACCATAAGATAAGCATATTTACTTGTATTTCTATTTCAGTTTTTATAACGCTGCGGTTACAAACAAACAAACAAAAGAAAGAAATGTCTCTCGCTGCCACATGTCCATTTAGCCTGGTTAGGTTTCTCTTTCCTCCAACCGTATGTCAGTCACAGCTGGCCTAATCCTTGTCCTCGACTTTACATGTCCATTTCCAGTTTTTATTTTTACAATTTTTAATGAAAAAAAAAACATTTTATTTTTAAGAAAAATTATAAGTATTCAGGCCATCAATAAACAAAATCATCTCCCTTCCCATTGTGTTTGTTACAGTTTAAACTGTTCTCATTTTCTGCTTTTGAAAAAAAAATTTTTGTTTCCATCACGAAACGAAAAATCGAAATTTAAAAAATCACGAAAAGAAAAAAAAAAAAAAAAAAAATGGAAAAATTGGAATCGAAATTTAAAAAATCTTTTATTAAAAAAAAAAAAAAAAAATTAAAAATAATTTTTTCTTTGTTTTTTTTATGCTCGTGTATTTCTGTTTCTTGTCTATTCGTAACTTTGATAAAATTTTGTCTTTTATTAAAAAAAATATTTGGAAATCCGTAACTTTTTTAACAGCAGCGTCGATAAAGAACAAAATAAACAAAATCCGGTTCAGTATTTTTTTTTTTCTCTAACAAAAGCATTTCTTACAGTTACTCCCTCGTCTCAACACCAGTTAAAGTCTCTCGCTGTCACATGTCCATCTAGCCTGGCACGCGTTTCTCCGACCGCATGCCAGTCACAACCAACCCATTCTTGTCTTCGACTTTACACGTCAATTTTCTCATTTCCCCTGAGCACTTTGTGTCCTTTTTTTTTGTTCTTTTCAAAGGAAAACGGGGGGGGGGGGACGGTTGTTGATTTTGGTTTTGCAGAACATAATTGGGTTTTGCAAAAGGATTGATCCATAAAATGAATAAATAAATTAAATAAATAAAATAAATAAAATTAATAGATAAATAAAATAAATAAATAAAAAAATAAAATAAATAAATAAAAAAATAAAATAAATAAATAAAATAAAATAAAATAAAGCTACTAGACCAAGACATGTCAGCGTGTATTCAAATGAAAATTTCTAAGTCCAAACAATACAGGATGTACGTATAGGTAGATGAGAATCCTATAGACCAAGGCATGTGAGCATGTAGCAGGTGATGGTTGGTTGGTTGTTTTTGTTTTACGGCATATCAACCCTTTTTCAGGTTATTTAATGCTGAATCCAAAGATTTTGAAGAAAATTTTTTTAATAGAATATATTTGTTGTTTTCAAGTCGGTTTCTATTTAACCCATAGTTGGGACCCTAACAGTTACTACCACTCCCGTTCAGAGTGGACCTGGGAGAAATGGTAATTAAAGGGTGGCTCCACACTCCTCAAAGCCCGCAAGCTGGGGCCTCACAACGGGATATAGTTTCAGGTTATATCCAGGATTATTTGCAAAAGGAAGTAGAAAAAGCCTGTCAAGCTAAACTCAAATGTAATTTTTAATGTTTTAAGATGTTTGCTGCGAGCCTGTCAAGCTAAACTCAAATGTAATTTTTAATGTTTTAAAATGTTTGCTGCAAGCCTGTCAAGCTAAACTCAAATGTAATTTTTAATGTTTTAAAATGTTTGCTGCAAGCCTGTCAAGCTAAACTCAAATGTAATTTTTAATGTTTTAAAATGTTTGCTGCGAGCCTGTCAAGCTAAACTCAAATGTAATTTTTAATGTTTTAAAATGTTTGCTGCGAGCCTGTCAAGCTAAACTCAAATGTAATTTTTAATGTTTTAAAATGTTTGCTGCGAGCCTGTCAAGCTAAACTCAAATATAATTTTTAATGTTTTAAAATGTTTGCTGCGAGCCTGTCAAGCTAAACTCAAATGTAATTTTTAATGTTTTAAAATGTTTGCTGCGAGCCTGTCAAGCTAAACTCAAATGTAATTTTTAATGTTTTAAAATGTTTGCTGCAAGCCTGTCAAGCTAAACTCAAATGTAATTTTTAATGTTTAAAGATGTTTGCTGCGAGCCTGTCAAGCTAAACTCAAATATAATTTTTAATGTTTTAAGATGTTTGCTGCGAGCCTGTCAAGCTAAACTCAAATGTAATTTTTAATGTTTTAAAATGTTTGCTGCGAGCCTGTCAAGCTAAACTCAAATGTAATTTTTAATGTTTTAAAATGTTTGCTGCAAGCCTGTCAAGCTAAACTCAAATGTAATTTTTAATGTTTTAAAATGTTTGCTGCGAGCCTGTCAAGCTAAACTCAAATGTAATTTTTAATATTTTAAGATGTTTGCTGCGAGCCTGTCAAGCTAAACTAAAATGTAATTTTTAATGTTTTAAGATGTTTGCTGCGAGCCTGTCAAGCTAAACTCAAATGTAATTTTTAATATTTTAAGATGTTTGCTGCGAGCCTGTCAAGCTAAACTCAAATGTAATTTTTAATGTTTTAAGATGTTTGCTGCGAGCCTGTCAAGCTAAACTAAAATGTAATTTTTAATATTTTAAGATGTTTGCTGCGAGCCTGTCAAGCTAAACTCAAATGTAATTTTTAATGTTTTAAGATGTTTGCTACGAGCCTGTCAAACTAAACTCAAATGTAATTTTTAATGTTTTAAGATGTTTGCTGCGAGCCTGTCAAACTAAACTCAAATGTAATTTTTAATATTTTAAGATGTTTGCTGCGAGCCTGTCAAGCTAAACTCAAATGTAATTTTTAATATTTTAAGATGTTTGCTGCGAGCCTGTCAAGCTAAACTCAAATGTAATTTTTAATATTTCAAGATATTTGCTGCGAGCCTGTCAAGCTAAACTCAAGTATCATAAAGAAAATAACTACAGAATTTTCCCAATTTTTTATTTTTTTATTTTAATAAATCTTAATTTCTCTTAGTTTTTACCTCAATTTTATCAGGTGTTCATAGGAAAAAAATCTGCGGGTGATCGTGTCAGGCTGGATGATATGCACTGCAATGTCCCATAGGCTCGCAGCAAGCATCATTTGAACTTCTGCATGTTAGCACAGTTAGTGTGACATATAGGGGGACTTATTGAGAGAGAGTCTTATTAGTGTGTTTGTCTTGAGAGAGATGCTTAGTGAGAGTTGCTTATTAGAGTGAGGGATGTTGTAAGACTCAGAGAGAGAAGTTGCTGTAAGAGTTCTAAAGAGATAGTTCCTGTTAGGTGAGATTCTTATATATGAAAATGTTCATTTCTTTGCTTGTGTAGATTAGAAGGAGAAGAAAGCTCTTTGAGTGAGAACACAGTGTTCAAACAGTTCGGACATGATGATGTTGAGACGTGTATGTAAAGACATATAACACAAATATATAATACAATTGGACTTTACCTTTTTTAAGAATCATAAGATACAAGACGAGCTTTACAAAAAACACTTGATGGTTTATTCTTCACACGGCCGTGATTCCATCATCAAGAATTCAAAGTCTCACATTTTTCCTTGAAGTGACGTCTCGCTTCCAGACGTCTGACTGTCCCTGAGTTTTCTCACTGACTGTCTAACTCTAAAGTTTTTCTCTATCCCTCGAACTTTCTATTTTTCCGTGACGTCATACACATGTTAACACATATGCATTCTTTCACGTATCCTCGACATACGTGTCCAAAACTTTTCCTATTTCTCAAAAGGAATTTTAACCTATATCCAATATGTTAAAAACATTATCTTATAAGCTGCATTCTTTCAATTTAAAATTTCATAACAAACTTGATAGTTCACATTCTTTTCTTGAAATATTTATCTATTTTTAAACAAATGTTTTGTTTTACATTTTTAAATTCTCACACATAATCTATTTCTAAACTAGATTACGAGGTTCGAATTTCGCCTATGCTATTTCATTTTCATTTTAAACTAAATTCTCCATTTTTATACTTACATGAAAAGGGGACAGCCCTTATCATGTAACATTAGTGAAGGAGATAACATAGTGAATTCCAACATCTAACCGAAAGTATATTAGCAAGACACACAAATCCTGATTCGGGGGGGATTATAACTGCCACAAATTGCTACCCACTATGTGTTTAATAAAATTGTGTTTACTGCCTCTGGGTAAGTCCATTATTTTGGAAATAGATCGATCAGCTTACTCCAAAACATGTACTCTTCCATTTTTTTTCCTTTCAAAATCTGTGATGCGTTTAGATTATTTACCGTTCAAGTAGAGAAAAAAATATTCACCGAAAAAAAATTTACTGTAAAAAAAAAAAAAAAAAAATTTTTACCGAAAAAAACACTTTAAAAATAAAATTTACCGTTCAAGTAGAGAAAAAAAAAAAATTACCAAGAAAATACCAAAAAAATAAAAAAAAACCTTACTAAAAAAAAAAAAAAAATTTTTAAATAAAATATTACCGAAAAAAATTTACCGTTCAAGTAGAGAAAAAAAAAAATTTACCGAGAAAAAAAATAAAAACTAAACAATTTTTTTAAAAATATATTTACCAAAAAACTTACCGAAAAAAAAATTAAAAAATAATAAAATAAAAATATTTACCAAAAAAATTTACCGTTCAAGTAGAGAAAAAAAATATTTACTGAGAAAAAAAAAAATTTAAAAAAAAAAAAAATTTTACCGAAAAAAAAATTTTAACAAAAAAAAAAAAAGTTTTTTGAAAATTTAAAAAAAATTTACCGTTCAAGCAGAGAAAAAAAATCAAGAAAAGAAGAATTAAATAACAGCAAGGGGTCATCATCGTCATCGTCTCACCTTTATATTTTAGTAACAATCGAGCACAAGCAACACTGTCACTCATCACAGCATCATGGAGCGGGGTTAAGTGGTCCTCAGCCTGGGCGTAAACATTTACAGAGTCCAGTTTCGGGTGACCATTCACTGCACAATCAGAAGCAAAAAAAGACAATTATAAATCTATAAATTATAGACAGACAATTATAAATTTATAGATTATAAAAAAGACAATTATAAAAGGACAATTATAAATCTATAAATTATAAAAAAGACAATTATAAATCTATAAATTATAAAAAAAGACAATTATAAATCTATAAATTATAAAAAAGACAATTATAAATCTATAAATTATAAAAAAGACAATTATAAATCTATAAATTATAAAAAAGACAATTATAAATCTATAAATTATAAAAAAGACAATTATGAATCTATAAATTATAAAACAGACAATTATAAATCTATAAATTATAAAAAAGATAATTATAAATCTATAAATTATAAAAAAGACAATAATAAATCTATAAATCATAAAAGGACAATTATAAATCTATAAATGATAAAAAAGACAATTATAAATCTATAAATTATAAAAAAGACAATTATAAATCTATAAATTATAAAAAAGACAATTATAAATCTATAAATTATAAAAAAGACAATTATAAATTTACAAATTATAAAAAAGAAAATTATAAATTTATAAATTATAAAAAAGACAATTATAAATCGATAAATCATAAAAAGACAATTATAAATCTATAAATTATAAAAAAGACAATTATAAATCTATAAATTATAAAAAAGACAATTATAAATTTATAAATTATAAAAAAGACAATTATAAATCTATAAATTATAAAAAAGACAATTATAAATCTATAAATTATAAAAAAGACAATTATAAATTTACAAATTATAAAAAAGAAAATTATAAATTTATAAATTATAAAAAAGACAATTATAAATCTATAAATTATAAAAAAGACAATTATAAATCTATAAATTATAAAAAAGACAATTATAAATCTATAAATTATAAAAAAGACAATTATAAATTTACAAATTATAAAAAAGAAAATTATAAATTTATAAATTATAAAAAAGACAATTATAAATCTATAAATTATAAAAAAGACAATTATAAATCTATAAATTATAAAAAAAGACAATTATAAATCTATAAATTATAAAAAAGACAATAATAAATCTATAAATTATAAAAAAGACAATTATAAATCTATAAATTATAAAAAAGACAATTATAAATCTATAAATTATAAAAAAAGACAATTATAAATCTATAAATTATAAAAAAGACAATTATAAATCTATAAATTATAAAAAAAGACAAGTATAAATCTATAAATTATAAAAAAGACAATAATAAATCTATAAATTATAAAAAAGACAATTATAAATCTATAAATTATAAAAAAGACAATTATAAATCTATAAATTATAAAAAAGACAATTATAAATCTATAAATTATAAAAAAGACAATAATAAATCTATAAATTATAAAAAAGACAATTATAAATCTATAAATTATAAAAAAGACAATTATAAATCTATAAATTATAAAAAAAGACAATTATAAATCTACAAATTATAAAAAAGACAATTATAAATCTATAAATTATAAAAAAGACAATTATAAATCTATAAATTATAAAAAAGACAATTATAAATCTATAAATTATAAAAAAGACAATTATAAATCTATAAATCATAAAAAAGAAAATTATAAATCTATAAATTATAAAAAAGAAAATTATAAATCTATAAATTATAAAAAAGACAATAATAAATCTATAAATTATAAAAAAGACAATTATAAATCTATAAATTATAAAAAAGACAATTATAAATCTATAAATTATAAAAAAAGACAATTATAAATCTATAAATTATAAAAAAGACAATTATAAATCTATAAATTATAAAAAAGACAATTATAAATCTATAAATCATAAAAAAGACAATTATAAATCTATAAATTATAAAAAAGACAATAATAAATCTATAAATTATAAAAAAGACAATTATAAATCTATAAATTATAAAAAAGACAATTATAAATCTATAAATTATAAAAAAGACAATTATAAATCTATAAATTATAAAAAAGACAATTATAAATCTATAAATTATAAAAAAGACAATTATAAATCTATAAATTATAAAAAAGACAATTATAAATTTACAAATTATAAAAAAGAAAATTATAAATTTATAAATTATAAAAAAGACAATTATAAATCTATAAATCATAAAAAGACAATTATAAATCTATAAATCATAAAAAAGACAATTATAAATCTATAAATTATAAAAAAGACAATTATAAATCTATAAATTATAAAAAAGACAATTATAAATCTATAAATTATAAAAAAAGACAATTATAAATCTATAAATTATAAAAAAGACAATTATAAATCTATAAATTATAAAAAAGACAATTATAAATCTATAAATTATAAAAAAAGACAATTATAAATCTATAAATTATAAAAAAGACAATTATAAATCTATAAATTATAAAAAAGACAATAATAAATCTATAAATCATAAAAGGACAATTATAAATCTATAAATTATAAAAAAGACAATTATAAATCTATAAATTATAAAAAAGACAATTATAAATCTATAAATTATAAAAAAGACAATTATGAATCTATAAATTATAAAAAAGACAATTATAAATCTATAAATTATAAAAAAGACAATTATAAATCTATAAATTATAAAAAAAGACAATTATAAATCTATAAATTATAAAAAAGACAATTATAAATCTATAAATTATAAAAAAGACAATTATAAATCTATAAATTATAAAAAAGACAATTATGAATCTATAAATTATAAAACAGACAATTATAAATCTATAAATTATAAAAAAGATAATTATAAATCTATAAATTATAAAAAAGACAATAATAAATCTATAAATCATAAAAGGACAATTATAAATCTATAAATGATAAAAAAGACAATTATAAATCTATAAATTATAAAAAAGACAATTATAAATCTATAAATTATAAAAAAGACAATTATAAATCTATAAATTATAAAAAAGACAATTATAAATTTACAAATTATAAAAAAGAAAATTATAAATTTATAAATTATAAAAAAGACAATTATGAATCTATAAATCATAAAAAGACAATTATAAATCTATAAATTATAAAAAAGACAATTATAAATCTATAAATTATAAAAAAGACAATTATAAATCTATAAATTATAAAAAAGACAATTATAAATTTACAAATTATAAAAAAGAAAATTAAAAATTTATAAATTATAAAAAAGACAATTATAAATCTATAAATTATAAAAAAGACAATTATAAATCTATAAATTATAAAAAAGACAATTATAAATCTATAAATTATAAAAAAGACAATTAAAAATTTACAAATTATAAAAAAGAAAATTATAAATTTATAAATTATAAAAAAGACAATTATAAATCTATAAATTATAAAAAAGACAATTATAAATCTATAAATTATAAAAATAGACAATTATAAATCTATAAATTATAAAAAAGACAATAATAAATCTATAAATTATAAAAAAGACAATTATAAATCTATAAATTATAAAAAAGACAATAATAAATCTATAAATTATAAAAAAGACAATTATGAATCTATAAATTATAAAACAGACAATTATAAATCTATAAATTATAAAAAAGATAATTATAAATCTATAAATTATAAAAAAGACAATAATAAATCTATAAATCATAAAAGGACAATTATAAATCTATAAATTATAAAAAAAGACAATTATAAATCTATAAATTATAAAAAAAGACAATTATAAATCTATAAATTATAAAAAAGACAATAATAAATCTATAAATTATAAAAAAGACAACTATAAATCTATAAATTATAAAAAAAGACAATTATAAATCTATAAATTATAAAAAAGACAATTATAAATCTATAAATTATAAAAAAAGACAATTATAAATCTATAAATTATAAAAAAGACAATAATAAATCTATAAATCATAAAAGGACAATTATAAATCTATAAATTATAAAAAAGACAATTATAAATCTATAAATTATAAAAAAGACAATTATAAATCTATAAATTATAAAAAAGACAATTATAAATTTACAAATTATAAAAAAGAAAATTATAAATTTATAAATTATAAAAAAGACAATTATAAATCTATAAATCATAAAAAGACAATTATAAATCCATAAATTATAAAAGGACAATTATAAACCTATAAATCAAAAAAAGACAATTATAAATTTACAAATTATAAAAAAGAAAATTATAAATTTATAAATTATAAAAAAGACAATTATAAATTTATAAATCATAAAAAGACAATTATAAATCCATAAATTATAAAAAGACAATTATAAACCTATAAATCAAAAAAAGACAATTATAAATCTATAAATTATAAAAAAGACAATTATAAATCTATAAATTATAAAAAAGACAATTATAAATCTATAAATTATAAAAAAGACAATTATAAATCTACAAATTATAAAAAAGACAATTATAAATCTATAAATTATAAAAAAGACAATTATAAATCTATAAATCAAAAAAAGACAATTATAAATCTATAAATCATAAAAAAGACAATTATAAATCTATAAATTATAAAAAAGACAATTATAAATCTATAAATTATAAAAAAGACAATTATAAATCTATAAATTATAAAAAAGACAATTATAAATCTATAAATTATAAAAAAGACAATTATAAATCTATAAATTATAAAAAAGACAATTATAAATCTATAAATTATAAAAAAGACAATTATAAATCTATAAATTATAAAAAAGACAATTATAAATCTATAAATTATAAAAAAGAAAATTATAAATTTATAAATTATAAAAAAGACAATTATAAATCTATAAATTATAAAAAAGACAATTATAAATCTATAAATTATAAAAAAAGACAATTATAAATCTATAAATTATAAAAAAGACAATAATAAATCTATAAATTATAAAAAAGACAATTATAAATCTATAAATTATAAAAAAGACAATAATAAATCTATAAATTATAAAAAAGACAATTATGAATCTATAAATTATAAAACAGACAATTATAAATCTATAAATTATAAAAAAGATAATTATAAATCTATAAATTATAAAAAAGACAATAATAAATCTATAAATCATAAAAGGACAATTATAAATCTATAAATTATAAAAAAAGACAATTATAAATCTATAAATTATAAAAAAAGACAATTATAAATCTATAAATTATAAAAAAGACAATAATAAATCTATAAATTATAAAAAAGACAATTATAAATCTATAAATTATAAAAAAAGACAATTATAAATCTATAAATTATAAAAAAGACAATTATAAATCTATAAATTATAAAAAAAGACAATTATAAATCTATAAATTATAAAAAAGACAATAATAAATCTATAAATCATAAAAGGACAATTATAAATCTATAAATTATAAAAAAGACAATTATAAATCTATAAATTATAAAAAAGACAATTATAAATCTATAAATTATAAAAAAGACAATTATAAATTTACAAATTATAAAAAAGAAAATTATAAATTTATAAATTATAAAAAAGACAATTATAAATCTATAAATCATAAAAAGACAATTATAAATCCATAAATTATAAAAGGACAATTATAAACCTATAAATCAAAAAAAGACAATTATAAATTTACAAATTATAAAAAAGAAAATTATAAATTTATAAATTATAAAAAAGACAATTATAAATTTATAAATCATAAAAAGACAATTATAAATCCATAAATTATAAAAAGACAATTATAAACCTATAAATCAAAAAAAGACAATTATAAATCTATAAATTATAAAAAAGACAATTATAAATCTATAAATTATAAAAAAGACAATTATAAATCTATAAATTATAAAAAAGACAATTATAAATCTATAAATTATAAAAAAGACAATTATAAATCTATAAATTATAAAAAAGACAATTATAAATCTATAAATCAAAAAAAGACAATTATAAATCTATAAATCATAAAAAAGACAATTATAAATCTATAAATTATAAAAAAGACAATTATAAATCTATAAATTATAAAAAAGACAATTATAAATCTATAAATTATAAAAAAGACAATTATAAATCTATAAATTATAAAAAAGACAATTATAAATCTATAAATTATAAAAAAGACAATTATAAATCTATAAATTATAAAAAAGACAATTATGAATCTATAAATTATAAAAAAGACAATTATAAATCTATAAATTATAAAAAAGACAATTATAAATCTATAAATTATAAAAAAGACAATTATAAATCTATAAATTATAAAAAAGACAATTATAAATCTATAAATTATAAAAAAGACAATTATAAATCTATAAATTATAAAAAAGACAATTATAAATCTATAAATTATAAAAAAGACAATTATAAATCTATAAATTATAAAAAAGACATATATAAATCTATAAATTATAAAAAAGACAATTATAAATCTATAAATTATAAAAAAGACAATTATAAATCTATAAATTATAAAAAAGACAATTATAAATCTATAAATTATAAAAAAGACAATTATAAATCTATAAATTATAAAAAAGACAATTATAAATCTATAAATTATAAAAAAGACAATTATAAATCTATAAATTATAAAAAAGACAATTATAAACCTATAAATTATAAAAGGACAATTATAAACCTATAAATTATAAAAAAGACAATTATAAATCTATAAATCATAAAAAAGACAATTATAAATCTATAAATTATAAAAAAGAATCATAAATCTATAAATTATAAAAGGACAATTATAAATCTATAAATTATAAAAAAGACAAGTATAAATCTATAAATTATAAAAAAGACAATTATAAATCTATAAATTATAAAAAAGACAATTATAAATCTATAAATTATAAAAAAGACAATTATAAATCTATAAATTATAAAAAAGACAATTATAAATCTATAAATTATAAAAAAGACAATTATAAACCTATAAATTATAAAAGGACAATTATAAACCTATAAATTATAAAAAAGACAATTATAAATCTATAAATCATAAAAAAGACAATTATAAATCTATAAATTATAAAAAAGAATCATAAATCTATAAATTATAAAAGGACAATTATAAATCTATAAATTATAAAAAAGACAAGTATAAATCTATAAATTATAAAAAAGACAATTATAAATCTATAAATTATAAAAAAGACAATTATAAATCTATAAATTATAAAAAAGACAATTATAAATCTATAAATTATAAAAAAGACAATTATAAATCTATAAATTATAAAAAAGACAATTATAAATCTATAAATTATAAAAAAGACAATTATAAATCTATAAATTATAAAAAAGGCAATTATAAATCTATAAATTATAAAAAAGAATTATAAATCTATAAATTATAAAAAAGAATTATAAATCTATAAATTATAAAAAAGACAATTATAAATCTATAAATTATAAAAAAGAATTATAAATCTATAAATTATAAAAGGACAATTATAAATCTATAAATTATAAAAAAGACAAGTATAAATTTATAAAGTATAAAAAAGACAATTATAAATCTATAAATTATAAAAAAGACAATTATAAACCTATAAATTATAAAAAAGACAATTATAAACCTATAAATTATAAAAAAGACAATTATAAACCTATAAATTATAAAAAAGACAATTATAAATCTATAAATTATAAAAAAGACAATTATAAATCTATAAATTATAAAAGGACAATTATAAATCTATAAATTATAAAAAAAGACAATTATAAATCTATAAATAATAAAAAAGAATTATAAATCCATAAATTATAAAACTTATATTATTATATATAAACTTATAAATTATAAAAAAGACAATTATAAATCTATGAATTATAACAGGACAATTATAAAAATTATAAAAGGACAATTATAAACTTATAAATTATAAAAAAGACAATTATAAATCTATAAATTATAAAAGGACAATTATAAACTTATAAATTATAAAAAGACAATTATAAGTCTATAAATTATAAAAAAAGACAATTATAAATCTATAAATTATAAAAAAGAATTATAAATCTATAAATTATAAAAGGACAATTATAAATCTATAAATTATAAAAGGACAATTATAAATCTATAAATTATAAAAAGACAATTATAAACTTATAAATTATAAAAAGACAATTATCTATATATAAAAGCGAAAATGTGTGTATGTATGTTCGCTTTTCATGTATGTCTGCAAAAGGATTTTTTTTTGGCAGCTCATTTTTAAAACTTTTTATATCACGTCGAAATCATAATATCTACGAGTTACGAAGGGGGGGGCGTGTATTTAATTTGCCCAACTGTCAAAAGCTAAATATTCAACATTTTTCGATCGGCGCGTGTAGATTTGCCTTTTTCATATAATAAAAATGAAACTAATACAAAGGTTGTTACATCGTTCCCTGCACGATTCGCCGCGAACGTCCAAAAATAATCAGCTTTGATCAATGCAGTTTTTTCCTTATATCAGACAATTGCTATTCGATTTGGACAATCCCCTTTCAATGGGGAGCTGGTTTTCCCCCCTCCCATCATCTTGGGGAAGCCCAAACTGCCCCGCAGTAAATGAAAAAAAAAAGATCCTGCAGTGAAACAAAGTAAACTAACGCCAAAAAATTGCGCCGTCATCGTAACGCTCCCGTGATGACATCATTAAGCGTCCACCTGTTAATCAAACCTCCTTGACTTGACTCACTTTAATCGCTCTTACATAAACATTGTCGCTGTAGCACAGGTGTTCAGGCTCAGTCTATAGGCCTCAAGGCTCCGGGTTCGAGCCCACATGCTACCCCCCCCCATTTTTTTTTTTTTTTTTTTTTTTTTTTTTTAAATCGCTATCGTTAAGTTTCTTTTTTGTTCTGATTCCCCCCCCTCTTTAACACACACACCTACAAATACCCGGGCAACGCCGGGTAACCCCCCCCCCACACTAGTAAATTTATGAATTATAAAAAGACATTTATAAATTATAAAACATAATTATAAATTTATAAATTATAAAACATAATTATAAATTTATAAATTATAAAACATAATTATAAATTTATAAATTATAAAAAGACAATTTTTATATAAATATAAAAAAAAGTGCATATGTTCACTATCTCATTAATACAATGTTCTATACAGAAAAAAAGGAAAGAAAAAAAAAGACAGTATTATTTGTGCAACGTTTCGGTCGATGTAGTCTTCAACCTTCACGACAGAGGTCGAAAAGTCTGGACTAGGTGATCGCATATGGAAAGAAAAAGGAACAAACTTCCCTTTTTGGAACGAAGTCGAAATAATTGACGACGATGCAAGACAGAGAGTTAGATGGCTTAAAGAATCAACACACGTGCTAAAAAACGAAAGATTTTTATACGGACCGAATATAGAAATCAGCAGTATATGGGAACCTCTAACTATAAAGAAAAACAAAAATTGTACAACTCCTGCCTTAAAATTTCATTGGTACAAGAGAGATAACCTCCCGTCAAACTTTAGAGTTGCCTCCCCTTTTTCAACCAAATTTTTGAAACAATGACAGAAAAAACAAAAAAACAACTCCAAGAATACAAAACTATCTACAGAACCAGTAAATATCATATTCCAAAAATCACATAAATTGATCACATAATTGTATTTTTAAGCCTTTATGACCTGGTTTATCTAATTCGTTCAGTCTTAAATAAATGAATATAACAGCAAAAATAAAATGGGAATTGATTGAAACCATCTACAGAGCCAGTGACTTTTATCCTTTCTTTTCCAATGACCAACACGCCTGACAAAGGTCGAAGGTTACACCAACCGAAACGTTGCACTTAGCAAATTGTCTTCAAAACCTGTTTTCATTAATAATTAATTTTATATCATTTTTAGTAATTTTTGAATATGTTCATTAGTGTGACATAACAGTTATTTACCTTTTAGAACCTGGTTTCACTAATTAACTAATTCTGTCTGGCATAAATAAATTAATATAACGACATAAATGAAGTTGGAATTGATTTAAAACACGTCTTGTACGTATTAGTTCAGTATCTGGGTAGATGCCAGTAACCTCCAGATTGCAACTGTTCATTGTTTACATTCAGTATGCCGCCATCTGTCTCAGAGAGTGGAGGATTTTGTTTGTTGTCATAAACAAGAGTAGATGGTAATAGATGGAGTATTAAATAGAAAAAAAATGGCATTTATTCATAATATTATTGATTTGGATATTTAATAATAACTAAAGTGGGAGAACTCTTCATTCGTTAATTCAAATGTACTTCTACTCTCCTCGCAAACACGATAATGAAATTAAATAATACATAGTGATTTTTAAATAATCACTATTTTACATCAATATATAATTCTTTTTCTTTTATTGCAGCATATAATATAACTATTAACGGAGCTAAATGTAAGTACTCTTTTCACTTCTTCAGACAAATCGATTAAATTAGGATTTCTTACTAATTGTTCATTATTCCTCTGACCTAACTTTGTTTTTATAGTTATTTCTAACTACAATGGATAGTTCCACTGCATTCCTGGAATCGTATCTTAATGATAATAATTATAATGTATATCAGAAATGTTTTCATACTTTCATTTTATAACGAGTAAAATCTTTGTTTGGATGGATAAAGCATACAGGCATATATTGGTGAAATGCGAACAATGCTTCTTTTTTTGCTTTGACCTGGTTAAACTAATTCGTTCAGTCGTAAATAAATGAATATAACGGCATAAATAAAGTGGGAATTGATTCAAACACGCCTTGTACATATTAGTTCAGTATCTGGATAGATGCCAGATACTTCCAGATTGCAACTGTCCATTGCTTACATTCAGTATGCCACCATTTGTCTCAGAGAGTGGAGGATTTCGTTTGTTGTCATAAACGCATTTTTTTCAAACACAATGGATAATAATTGAGTTAAGTTTATGAAATGCAAAAATTCTCAGTCGTAGTTTGACTATTGAACTTCATAATTTTTTTTAGTTTGAAGACAATCATAGTATTATTAACCTTTAAACTAAAATTAACAATAAATAATTTTTAACCATCTACATCGTAATTAAGGTCATAAAGAGTTAACACTGGTGAATCAATCGGCTTCAAAATGGCAAGGGAGATAACTTTAGGACATGAATTCAGGTCATAAAGAGTTAACACTGGTGGATCAATCGGCTTCAAAACGGCAAGGGATATAACTTTAGGACATGAATTCAGGTCATAAAGAGTTAACACTGGTGGATTAATCGGCTTCAAAACGGCAAGAGAGATAACTTTAGGACACGAATTCAGGTCATAAAGAGTTAACACTGGTGAATCAATCGGCTTCAAAATGGCAAGGGAGATAACTTTAGGACACAAATTCAGGTCATAAAGAGTTAACACTGGTGGATCAATCGGCTTCAAAACGGCAAGGGATATAACTTTAGGACATGAATTCAGGTCATAAAGAGTTAACACTGGTGGATCAATCGGCTTCAAAACGGCAAGGGAGATAACTTTAGGACAAGAATTCAGGTCATAAAGAGTTAAATAGATACTATTGGTTCACTTGAAATTCAATATTTCGATTTCCAAATTCTGCTATAAAGCAGAAGTGCCGAAAAAACATTACAACGTTACAGGTTTTCTACATTCTTCCAAGAAGAAATGTCCTCAGAGGATCACACATATTTGTTAATGACAAAAAAAAAATTTTAAAAACAATTCGCAATTCCGTAATAAACTGAGCAACCGGGATTTCTCTCCCCTGCAACCTCTCTCCCACAGAAGAGACGTTGCGAGCCTGTCTTTGTTTTATTGTTGTTTCCATGGCTCCAATCTCTGGTCTCCCCCCCCCCTCGCCAATCTTTCATGAAAAACACCACTGTCAATAATTTTCCCCATTCTTTATCTGTGCCTATATCAAAACGTAGATTCCATGAACAAAGCTTTTTCGTTAGAAGTGCACGCCTGTGGAACTCTCTTCCGTTTGCCTGTTTCCCACCTGACTACAACTTGGATGTCTTCAAGTCCAACATAAACAAATTCCTGATAAACCGCCCCCTTAAGTAAGACACTTTATCAAATCTCCATTACTAACAATTACTACAATATTATCCTATTGATTACTGTACACGCAATAACCCTTATCCTCGAGTGGCTTCCAGGCCTTGATAAGTGGTGACTACTATGTAAAAAAAAGACAAAAAAAAAAACATGTTTTAACAAGACGTTTTTTTTTCTGACTTATTAAGGTAACTTGATTATGTAGTAGAGCTGACATCTATTCAATGTAGCCGCCTTCAGCCTCAATCAATCAATTCAGGTAACTTGATTATGTAGTAGAGCTGACATCTATTCAATGTAGCCGCCTTCAGCCTCAATCAATCAATTCAGGTAACTTGATTATGTAGTAGAGCTGACATCTATTCAATGTAGCCGCCTTCAGCCTCAATCAATCAATTCAGGTAACTTGATTATGTAGTAGAGCTGACATCTATTCAATGTAGCCGCCTTCAGCCTCAATCAATCAATTCAGGTAACGATTATGTAGTAGAGCTGACATCTATTCAATGTAGCCGCCTTCAGCCTCAATCAATCAATTCCGGTAACTTGATTATGTAGTAGAGCTGACATCTATTCAATGTAGCCGCCTTCAGCCTCAATCAATCAATTCAGGTAACTTGATTATGTAGTAGAGCTGACATCTATTCAATGTAGCCGCCTTCAGCCTCAATCAATCAATTCAGGTAACTTGATTATGTAGTAGAGCTGACATCTATTCAATGTAGCCGCCTTCAGCCTCAATCAATCAATTCAGGTAACTTGATTATGTAGTAGAGCTGACATCTATTTAATGTAGCCGCCTTCAGCCTCTTATCAACGCCTCGATGCGGGTCCTGATCTGAGAGCATACCTTTCCCATAAGTGCCGGCAGGAGCTCAACAAATACTCAGCAGATGACAGCTATCAGGCTGCCTTCGGTGTTGTGGGAGGTCATGCAGGAGAGGGGCAGTAAGAGAAGGGTACAAAGTCATAGCACTCCTTCTGAAGCAAAGTCAGGATCTCTCTGGACTTGTAGACCAGCGCAGAGTCCTGCTGCCACAACCAGGGTCTGCTAGCGGCCACTTGATTGCACCAGGGGATCACCACACTCTTCAGTATATCCGGGTACACTTTGGTGTTGACTTTCAAGCCGACTTCGAAGATGTAGGGTGGCATGATGCAGCAGTCAATTGAAACCACGCCAAAGACTATCACCGTGGCCAGAAACTTTGTTTTCATCACCCTGTTCCAAGAAGAACCGTTCTTAGAGGAGTACATATATTTGTTAATGAAAAAAAAAAAAAAAAAAAAAAAAAAAAAAAAGTTAAAAGAGGCAATAAACAGCAATTTGCAATTTCATTGTAAACTTGTGAGCAACTGGGATTTGGAACAGATGTTTTAACAATACGTCCCCCGCCCCCGACTCAAGGTTGTTGTGCACCTTTGTTCGGAGATGTTAAAAAGAAAACAAAAAAGAAAAAGAATGGAAGAAGACACGTGCCTTTTTTTTTTTTTCTTTTTCTATTCTACAAATCCATCTTTTCCTTTATCATTTTCACTAGCAGGCCGCCTGGCGTTGCCCGGTCATGAAATACGCTTAAATATGATAAACTTTGATTAATGCAGATTTTGTATTTATTAGTATACTAGTGGGGGTTACCCAGCATTACCCAGGTGTGTCGTGGTGGTGGAATAAGGACCTCCCCCCCCCGAAAAAAAAATGAGTAGTAAGGAGGGGGGGTCAAAACCACAGTAGGCAGTTTGGGTGGAGGAAAGTGTTAAAAAAAAGTGGTAGTAAGCAGGCAGGCTCGAACCTGTGACGCGAAGGAGAAAAAGAAAAAAGAACAAAGTAATGGCTTAGCCGATGTCCTCATGGCAAAACCAGAAGTCGCGAACGTTAAAATTAAGGTTAGTCAATCGAAAGGAGACGATGACTTGCGAAAATATCGTCGAAAAAAAAAAACCATCCCTTCCTTGTAGAAAATTGCCAAACAGAGGATGAAGGAATTAATGCTTTTGGCCAATTTTTCGATATTTGTCGCCCAAAACATCGAGGTTTAAAACGATACTGGTTTCGTCGACACACACACATTTTGCCTTTATATACATACATATATATATCTACATATTTTTTATTGGACCCAATAGATAATAATCATTTAAAAAGTTTTTTAAAAAATAATTCCTGCACCATCACCATAAATTAGGTAGAATTTGATTATTTAAAGTCACGGCTCAACAAGAACTTGCTTACATTAGACTTGAAGATATTGCAGTTAGCTGAAGTGTCACATTTACATTTGAAATGATATTCTCGCTAGTCTGCCATGCTTAAATTTAAATATTTCCGTTGGTCTGCCACGCTTAAATTGAAATATTTCCGTTGGTCTGCCACGCTTAAATTGAAATATTTCCGTTGGTCTGCCACGCTTAAATTGAAATATTTCCGTTGGTCTGCCACGCTTAAATTGAAATATTTCCGTTGGTCTGCCACGCTTAAATTGAAATATTTCCATTTGGTCTGTCATGCTTTAATTGGAATATTTGTTTGCCTGCGACGCTTAAATTGGAATATTCACGTTGGTCTGTCACGTTTAAATTGGAATATTCACGTTGGTCTGTCACACTTATATCTGAATTCACACTTGCATGTACAGATTTAGTGGACGGATCTTAAATACTGGTTCCGTTTGATTTTTTAATCTGAAAATCAATAATAATCATGCGCACACGTCAAACGATTCCAAAAATACAAGTTCCTAATTCACCGTGTACGTTGTTTAAAACAACTGAAAAATTAAATCAACAACATAGCTGAGTTGTCGAAAGATAATGGCGTTCCGAAGCTGGCAGATCCCAACCCCGATGACCAAAACAATTTGACGCTGATGTTAAACATATCATACGCACATTGTTTGGTAACCAATACAACAAAAAAGAAAACACTTCGCGAAAAAAAAAAATTTTTTTTTTTAAAGTAAATTGAAATCTCAGAAAAATCTTTAACATGAGGAAAAAATAAAGATGGCTACAAAATATTTTGAACTTAATCTGTTGTTTTTACAATCTTTCAAACAGAAATTCGGTCAGAAAGGTTTTAAAAAATAAAAAATTTTTATTAAAATTTAAAAAAAAAAAAAAGAAAATTTTAAAAAAGAAAATTTTAAAAAAAAGGCTATTAAAAAAAAGACAATTTAAAAAAGACAATTTAAAAAAAGGCAATTTAAAAAAAAAAACAATTTAAAAAAAAGATAATTTTAAAAAAAAAGACAATTTAAAAAAAAAGGCAATTTAAAAAAAAGACAATTTAAAAAAAAAGGCAATTTAAAAAAAAGAAAATTAAAAAAAGAAAATTTAAAAAGAAAATTTAAAAAAAATGAAAATTTTTTTAAAATTTTCATTTAAAGAATTTAAAAAAGAAATTTTTTTTTTTTTTTTTTTAAATCAACAAATTTTCATTTTTTACTTCAATTTGTTTTTCTCATGTTAGTTTTCAACCTTTCAAACAGAAGGTCAGAAAGGATTAGAAAAAATTGGTACTTCTGCAGTATTCAGGCGAGCGCCATGTTTTGGACTGTTTTCAGGTGGCACTTTTCGATTTCATTTAAATTATAAATTTATTGTTGACCCTTCAAAGTTGCTTTAATTAAAAAAAAATGTTTCATTATATTTATTTGTTAAAAAAATTTTAAAAATTCAAAGAAAAACTATTTTTTTTTATAAAAATCCAATGTTTCTTTAATTACAAAAATGCCCAAAATTGTTATAAATCTCAATCATTGGTTTGTATGAATGTATGTATGTATGTATGTATATATGCCTGCCAAAAACTTTCGACAGACGTAACCAATCCTGGCCAAACTGGTATTGTTTTGAAACTCAATCCTTCAAACGACAAATACATTAAACAAAAATTGGCCAAAAGCATTAATTCCTTAACCTTCAACTGGGAAGTTTTTTACAAGGAGGAGTCGGTTTTTGCATCAACATTTTCGCAAAGTCATCATCTCGGTTAGATTGACTACGCTTAATTTCAACAACACTCAGGACCTTTGGTCGCAAAATAGAGACATCAGCTAAGACGTCACTTTTCTTTTTCGCCTTCTTTTTCGCCTTCACCTTACAAGTCCTGCTTGTTGTTTATTACCACGTTTTTTTTTTTGACACCTCTTTCCACCCAAACTGCCAACTGTTGTTTTGATCCCCCCCCCCCAGCTACTACCAACTTTTTTTTTTTTTACACTCCCCCCCCCATAGGTTCCTTACTACACCACCTACATACACCCAGGCAACGCCATGTACCCCCGCTAGTCTAATATATAAAAGGCACAATGAGTGTATGTGTGTGTATTTGTATGTTTGCCAAAACTTCCAACAACAAATATCAAAAAATTGGCCAAAAATATTAATTCCTTTACCCTCAACTGGGCAGTTTTTTACAAGGAGGGGTCGGTTTTCGCGTCGCCATTTTTTGCAAGTAAATGTCTCCTTTCGATTGAATACTCTTAATTTTGATGTTCACGATTTCTGGTTGAGCGATGGAGACATTGGTTAAGACGTTAGGTCTTTTTTTTTTTTCGTCTTCACATTACGGGTTCAAGCCTGCCTGCCTGCCTACTACCACTTTTTTTTTTTTTTTTTTTTTGTAACACCTGGGCTGCCTACTGTTATGATTTTCTTTTTGTACTCGACATATCAGGGCAACACTGGGTAGTTACTACCCATTTTTTTTTTTTTTTTTTTTTTTTTAGAGCAGGGAGAGTTAATATTATTTATGATGGTCACCACTACTCTTCCCTTGTGCCTCCACCTCCAAAAAATTAAATTATAAATAACAAAAATAGATGGAGCTTTGAATTTTTACCACAAAACTACCTACACGTACATCAAGTCTGTTGCCAAGGTCGCTGGAAAGATGGTGGGATCCTTCTACCGCTCAAGAAGATATCTCACTACTGATGCAATTCTCTATCTGTATAAAAGCAAAGTACGCCCAAAGATGGAATACTGCTGCCATATCTGGGCAGGAGCTGCTAAAAACAGCCTATCATGCCTTGACAGAGTACAAAATAGACTTCGTGGCTTAGTGGGGGATGCCCTTTTCTCTACCCTGCAACCTCTCTCCCATAGAAGAGATGTTGCGAGCCTATCCTTGTTTTATCGTTATTTCCATGGCAGGTGCTCATCTGAGCTCCAATCTCTAGTCCCCCTCGGAAATCTTTTACGAAAAACACCACTCTAGCTGAAACCACTGACAAAAATTTTCCCCGCTCTTTATCTGTGCCTAAACCTAAACGTAGATTCCATGAACAAAGCTTCTTTCTTAGAACTGTACGCCTGTGGAACTCTGTTCCATCTGCTTGCTTTCCACCTGACTACAACCTGGATTTCTTCAAATCCAACGTAAACAAATTCCTGATGAACCGCCCCCTTAAGTAGACATTTTTATTAAACCCCTACACCAACGTACTATACATGCAATAATCCTTATCCCTGAGTGGCTTCCGGGCCTTGATAATTGGTGATCACCTTGTAAAAAAAAAAAAAAAAAAAAAAAAAAAAAACAACCTGAGGTAGTTTTGTGATAAAGGGACGTAACTCATACTTATATTATTATGTTTGCTTATATTATACTAGCCTGGGTGCTCGGCGTTGCCCGGGTGTTTGAACGTGTGTGTTAAGCAAAAAAAAAAAAAACGTGGCAGTAGGCAAACAGGCTCGAACCCATACCGCAAAGGAGAAAAAGAATATGTAAAAAAAAAAAAAAAAAAAAAAAACGTGGCAGTAGGCAAACAGGCTCGAACCCATACCGCAAAGGAGAAAAAGAATATGTAAAAAAAAAAAAAAAAAAAATTATGCTTTTGCTGTTGCGCCCATCGCCAAATCTGAAGACAATTGAAAAGAGGGGATGACTTTCGAAAATATCAGCGAAAAAAGCAGCCCCTCCCTGTAGAAAAGTGCCCGGTTGTGGGTGAAGGAATCAATGCTTTTGGCCAATTTTTCGATATTTGGCGTCTGAAGGGTTGAGCTTCAAAATGATACCAATCCCGTGAAAATCTGTCGCTTCTGTCGAAAGTTTTAGATAGACAGACATACATACAAATATACATTTAAACAGACGGATGAGATATATATTATAGATTTTTTATATTTTTATATATTTTTCTGATATAATTATATTTTTTATTATATTATATTTTTCTTATATTATATTTTTCTGATATAATTATATTTTTTCTTATATTTTATTTTTCTTATATAATTATATTTTTTATTATATTATACTTTTTTTATATAATTATATTTTTTATTATATTATACTTTTCTTATATAATTATATTTTTTCTTATATTTTATTTTTCTTATATAATTATATTTTTTCTTATATTTTATTTTTCTTATATAATTATATTTTTTCTTATATTTTATTTTTCTTATATAATTATATTTTTTATTATATTATACTTTTCTTATATAATTATATTTTTTATTATATTATACTTTTCTTATATAATTATATTTTTTATTATATTATATTTTTCTTATATAATTATATTTTTTATTATATTATACTTTTTTTATATAATTATATTTTTTATTATATTATACTTTTCTTATATAATTATATTTTTTATTATATTATATTTTTCTTATATAATTATATTTTTTATTATATTATACTTTTCTTATATAATTATATTTTTTATTATATTATATTTTTCTTATATAATTATATTTTTTATTATATTATATTTTTCTTATATAATTATATTTTTTATTATATTATACTTTTCTTATATAATTATATTTTTTATTATATTATACTTTTCTTATATAATTATATTTTTTATTATATTATATTTTTCTTATATAATTAAATTTTTTCTTATATTATACTTTTCTTATATAATTATATTTTTTATTATATTATACTTTTCTTATATAATTATATTTTTTATTATATTATACTTTTCTAATATAATTATATTTTTTATTATACTATACTTTTCTTATATAATTATATTTTTTATTATATTTTTTTTATATAATTATATTTTTTATTATATTATATTTTTCTTATATAATTATATTTTTTCTTATATAATTATATTTTTTATTATATTATACTTTTCTTATATAATTATATTTTTTATTATATTATACTTTTCTTATATAATTATATTTTTTATTATATTATACTTTTCTTATATAATTATATTTTTTATTATATTATACTTTTCTTATATAATTATATTTTTTATTATATTATACTTTTCTTATATAATTATATTTTTTATTATATTATACTTTTTTTATATAATTATATTTTTTATTATATTATACTTTTCTTATATAATTATATTTTTTATTATATTATATTTTTTTTATATAATTATATTTTTTATTATATTATACTTTTTTATATAATTATATTTTTTATTATATTATACTTTTTTTATATAATTATATTTTTTATTATATTATACTTTTTTTTATATAATTATATTTTTTATTATATTATACTTTTTTATATAATTATATTTTTTATTATATTATACTTTTCTAATATAATTATATTTTTTATTATAGTATACTTTTCTTATATAATTATATTTTTTATTATATTTTATTTTTCTTATATAATTATATTTTTATTATATTTTATTTTTCTTATATAATTATATTTTTTATTATATTTTATTTTTCTTATATAATTATATTTTTTATTATATTATATTTTTCTTATATAATTATATTTTTTATTATATTATATTTTTCTTATATAATTATATTTTTTATTATATTATATTTTTCTTATATAATTATATTTTTTATTATATTATACTTTTCTTATATAATTATATTTTTTATTATATTATATTTTTCTTATATAATTATATTTTTTATTATATTATACTTTTCTTATATAATTATATTTTTTATTATATTATATTTTGCTTATATAAT
Organism: Euprymna scolopes; assembly: GCF_053919585.1. Taxonomy (NCBI): domain Eukaryota; kingdom Metazoa; phylum Mollusca; class Cephalopoda; order Sepiida; family Sepiolidae; genus Euprymna; species Euprymna scolopes. The sequence continues at coordinate 2,562,873 of NC_136526.1, read as the reverse complement.
TATATTTTTTATTATATTATATTTTTCTTATATAATTATATTTTTTATTATATTATATTTTTCTTATATAATTATATTTTTTATTATATTATATTTTTTTTATATAATTATATTTTTTATTATATTATATTTTTTTTATATAATTATATTTTTTATTATATTATACTTTTTTTATATAATTATATTTTTTATTATATTATACTTTTTTTATATAATTATATTTTTTATTATATTATACTTTTTTTATATAATTATATTTTTTATTATACTATACTTTTCTTATATAATTATATTTTTTATTATATTATATTTTTTTTATATAATTATATTTTTTATTATATTATACTTTTTTTATATAATTATATTTTTTATTATATTATACTTTTTTTATATAATTATATTTTTTATTATATTATACTTTTTTTATATAATTATATTTTTATTATATTATACTTTTTTTATATAATTATATTTTTTATTATATTATACTTTTCTAATATAATTATATTTTTTATTATACTATACTTTTCTTATATAATTATATTTTTTATTATATTTTATTTTTCTTATATAATTATATTTTTATTATATTTTATTTTTCTTATATAATTATATTTTTTATTATATTTTATTTTTCTTATATAATTATATTTTTTATTATATTATATTTTTTTTATATAATTATATTTTTTATTATATTATATTTTTCTTATATAATTATATTTTTTATTATACTATACTTTTCTTATATAATTATATTTTTTATTATATTATACTTTTTTTATATAATTATATTTTTTATTATATTATACTTTTCTTATATAATTATATTTTTTATTATATTATATTTTTCTTATATAATTATATTTTTTATTATATTATATTTTTCTTATATAATTATATTTTTTATTATATTATATTTTTCTTATATAATTATATTTTTTATTATATTATATTTTTCTTATATAATTATATTTTTTATTATATTATATTTTTTTTATATAATTATATTTTTTATTATATTATATTTTTTTTATATAATTATATTTTTTATTATATTATACTTTTTTTATATAATTATATTTTTTATTATATTATACTTTTTTCATATAATTATATTTTTTATTATATTATACTTTTTTTATATAATTATATTTTTTATTATACTATACTTTTCTTATATAATTATATTTTTTATTATATTATATTTTTTTTATATAATTATATTTTTTATTATATTATACTTTTCTAATATAATTATATTTTTTATTATATTATATTTTTCTTATATAATTATATTTTTTATTATATTATATTTTTCTTATATAATTATATTTTTTATTATATTATATTTTTCTTATATAATTATATTTTTGATTATATTATATATTTCTTATATAATTATATTTTTTATTATATTTTAGAAAACTACTCATTTCAGAGTGAAGGAATTAACATTTTTGGCCAATTTTTCGATATTTGTCGGGCGAAGGTTGGAAGTTTAAAATGATACCGATCTGACGAAAATCCATGACCCGTGTTGAAAGTTTTTGCGAGACATACAAACACACATACATACATTTTCGCTTTTATATTTATAGATTGTATGACAATTATGCATAGTATTATAATTATTATTAAATCATTATTAATCTCATAATTATTTTATGTTCATTTTTATTATCATTAGAATTGTGTCATTAATATTGTATTAACATATTATTATAATACATAGTATTATTTGTCCCTCGATAAAAGGAGGGTGGACCTGTAAATTCACCCTCATCCGTTCGTCTGTTTGCACTTTCCTCAATAACTACGCCTTGGAATTTTTAAAAATTTTGCACAAACATTAAACATGATATGAGTAAAAAAGTAACAGAACAGATTTTCCAGGAAAACTCCAGTTGCCCCCCTAGGGGTGCCTTTCGGGTTAAAATGGCTAAAATTGACACTTTTGTGATTATTAAAAGAAAAATTGATGTCTTGGATTTTTATAAAACTTTCTGAAAAGTTGTAACTGATTTCTAAATAATTTTGTTTGTCTATACTTCGCGATAACTCTTGGGTGTGCCCCAGGGGTTCTTTTAGGGCTAATAAAAACACTCCATTTTTGGGACTATTTTACCATATTTGTCCAAAATTTTCTGTGTGTGTCTACTTAGCAGTTTTGCATGGTGCTGAACTCAAATTTAAATATGTTGGGAACTTTTGGGGAAAAAGGGGAGGGGGGGGGGCAAATGATGGACTTAGTCATTTCTTTTTTTTTGCATAGTGCAGAACTCAATTTTAGATATGTTAAGGCCTAAAACTTTAACATCATCATACAAATTCTCTCGTTCCTGGACAGGGTTCAAAAGAGAGTCGCCAACCTGATAGGTCCTGAACTGTCATCTAGGCTTCAGCCTCTGTCCCATCAACGAGATGTTGCATCCCTCTGCCTGTTCTACAAATACTTTAATGGTGAATGCTCTGACGAACACTTGTACCTCCCTGACGTAACTACCCCTGACAAACCCGACAAGCTACTAAGTCTCATCCCTTTACAGTAGAGATCCCTAAGTGCAAGAAAGCCTTTTACTCCAATAGTTTCTTCCCCAGAACTGCGGGTCTTTGGAACTCCCTTCCGGGATTCTGCTTTCCCAACTGCAATGATATGCAGAAGTTCAAGTGTAATGTGAACAAACATCTTTCTACTCATCTCCCTTCATAATGACCCTGCTAATTAAGTCCCTGATAGTAGCCCCCTGCTTCAAAGTGGCACTGTGCCTTGTTTGGGGTGAAAATTGAATAAAAAAAAAATAAATAAATAAATTAAAAAAAATAAATAAATAAAAATAAAAAATAAATAAAAAAAATAAAAATAAAAAATAAATAAATAAATAAATAAAAAATTAAAAATAAATAAATAAATAAAAAAAAAATAAATAAATAAAAATAAACAAATAAATAAATAAATTAAAAAAAATAAAAAAATAAATAAAAAAAAAATAAATAAATAAAAATAAAAAAATAAATAAAAAAAAATAAAAATAAAAAAAATTCAGATGCATTCATATTGCCCCATTCTGCCTAATAATTTTTTGCACGAAAATATAACTTACCTGGGGAAAAATACGAGTTGATTGTCCTAATTGGTTGAAAGTTTAAAAGTTCCATAACGCATTCAGGGTTGTTATGGTTACAAGCCTCATGAAGGGCTGTCCAACCGTTATTATCACTGGCGTTGACATCAATTCCTGCAGAAAAGTAGATAGAGTCACATATTAGACATGAAATAAAGGAAAAAAAGAAACAGCTTACATATGATTCATACATGTTCTTTTTTTTCTGTGGAAAGCAACCATTTATTAAGTCGCCTAACGAGGATTTCTGGTTTTAAATTATTATTTAAACAATCCCTCTGCCAATTATGTAACTTATAATGGAAAATGAACCTAAAATTGGAGAAAATATTGATTTTCTAGAAATTACGTCCAAGGATGGAATACTGCTGCCATATCTGGGAAGGAGCTGCTAAAAACAGCCTATCCTGCCTTGACAGAGTATAAAATAGACTTTTATGGCTTAGTGGAGGATGCCCCTTTTCTCTTCCCTGTAACCTCTCTCCCACAGAAGAGACATTGCGAGCCTATCTTTGTTTTATCGTTATTTCCATGGCAGGTGCTCATCTGAGCTCCAATTTCTAGTCCCCCCTCGCAAATCTTTTACGAAAATCACCCGTCTAGCTGAAACCACTAACAAAAATTTTCCCCACTCTTTTTCTGTGCCTAAATCAAAACGTAGATTCCATGAACAAGGTTTCTTTCTTAGAAGTGCACGCCTGTGGAACTCTGTTCCATCTGCCTGCTTCCCACCTGACTACAACCTGGATGTCTTCAAGTCCAATGTAAACAAATTCCTGATGAACCGCCCCCTTAAGTAAACATTTTTATTTAACCCCCACACTAACGTACTGTACATGCAATAATAACCCTTATCCCTGAGTGGCTTCCGGGCCTTGATAAGTGGTGATCACCTAGTAAAAGTAAAAAATAAAAAATAATTAATTATTTTGTTTTAGGCAATGTTACACACAATTAATTGGCTTTGAATTGTATTATTTTTTTTTTTTCTTGCAACTTAATATGCCAGTCGTGGAATGTTAGGACTTGAATGACAAAATAATCCGAGGTTCTTTGATCCGTACCGTCATGAAATAACAATTCGACAAGATAAGAAATGACCGGACATACCAACACGAAAATATACACGTATTTACATCAATTATTTTATTAAATAATAAAATCTAACAAACACAAAACAAAATATAGACTGCAATGTCCCAACAAGTCAAAACAAAGCGGAGCAAGCGAAGGAAGTCAGCAAATCAACTAGTTAAAATCTATATATTAATACAATAATCGCTCGAAAATAGAAAATTAAAGAAAATACTGAGGGATATTTAGTTTAATTTTCGATGTTGAACTATTTAAATTTAATACGGTCAGTGAGTAAAACTGTGTTTCATCTGAACGTCGTAAATTTAGACATCATCATCATCATCTACGATAGCGTGTGTGTTATTTTCTGTGTCACGCTTACATCCGGGTCGTTTAATTGTTATGTACTTCCATTTCTTTGTAATAAATAATTTTACCAAGAATTCTTCATAAGTTTTGGTTTCGGTTATAGCTGATGGCACTCCAGCCATCTTTTTTTTGTAGATAATTTTATCTAGAATTCTTCCAAAGTTTTCGCTTTGGTTTCGATTATGGCTGAAGGAATTCAAGTTATATATATATATATATATTTTTTTTTTTTTTTTTTCCTAAGTTATTTCAGTTCTGATTCAAGCCAATGCACTAAAGTCATATGGATATATATTTTTTTTATTTTTGAAATCGCAACTGTATAACATATAAAAATCGATAGAACATTAACTCTATAATAATATATACGAAATCTGCAAGAATTAAAATGTCATATTTATGACCGTACTTTATGACTGGACTTTGCTGAGCATTCGTGCTAGCTTAGATAAATACTTTTGCAGTTTTAACAAAAAAGCTACAATAATATCAGAGCGTCTCCATTTACACTGAATATCTACAGAATGCCAACATCAATATATTACATATGAATGAGTCCCCTGTGGAATTTACACAGGTCCCGCTAGTAAAAATTGTTTTTACCTGGTATTTTGAGAAGCTCCCGAACTTTATCAACACTGTTTCTCATGCAGGCAAGGTGGAGCAGAGTTTCCCCTACAAAGACAAAATGATGCAATACATTAGTTGTCGATGAAAACAAAATGATACAGGAGACAATATGATTAATATATCGGCAAAGATTTGAAGTTTCTTTTGTTTTGTTTTTTTTTCTTTACCAAAAAGTGTTAAATCTATCCCTGAATCTTCTGTGTGTAAATATATATTTCAAATAAAATTTTCCATCTATATATATAGAAGCAAAAATGTATGTATGTGTGTTCGCTTTTTCTGTGTCTACAAAAGGCTTCTTTCAGAGAAGCGGTCGGTCGGTTCACAACTTTTTAAATCACATATAAATTGTAATATCTCACAGTTAACAACGAAGCTCGCCTGTCTATTTAATTTGCTTGATATTGGGAAGATAAATATTCAACATTTGTCGCTCGCCGCATGTGGGTTAGTCTTTTTCCTATAAAATCTTTAGGGAGGGGGGAGCGTTCAGCAGTAAATACTATCCCGCAGTCAAACTTGACCTCATTAACTCATTAAAACGGGCACCTGCTAAATCCAAGTAATTAAATAAATTAAAAGGTGTTTCCGTTAGCATCTCGCGGTGAGGCAATGGTTAACGTCGCACTTTTTTTTTTTTTTTCACACTTTAATTTACAACTTTGCCTCAACGGTTCAGGTTCGATCCTCATACTTACTTTTTTTTTTTAACCCCCCACACACCTCCAAACACCTGGGCAACGCCGGGTACCCCCGCTAGTTCAAATATAAATATCAACAAAACAAAACTCAATTTATTTATTGTGGACTATTATCCTCATCATTTTTAGTTGCTGTTTCATGTTTCGGCCAACCTCTGGAGTGGTAACCACGACAGGATAGGAACTTTGAATCTCCTAACTGCATTCTCAGCAATTACTTCGCTTAGTATATGTTACTGTGACATAAGGTGACATATATTCTAGTTTTTTTATTTATAACTCCTTTTCCCAAACTTACCGTGTCAAAGAGAGATTATGGCGAGATTTTAAATTTTCCAATACATCGGTAAACACTGTATGTTTTTCAAGCTGAATAAACATGTTACATTAAATAAAAACACTAAAAACTTATCCAGTTAGGTAGAAAAGTAACTTATCTTGCCTTTGATAACATTTATTTGTTATATATTTGTTTTTTGACAACTTTTTTGAATCTATGTGTACAGTAATAACAAACCCAATTATCTTTTACATACAACAGCTTGAATTGAAGTATAAATTGTAAAAGTCAAGCATCATGGTTTAATTGCGCGCTAAACAGAAACATTCCTTCCAGTCATATCAAAGAACATGCAGAAGTTCAAGTGTAACGTGAACCAACATCTTACTGTCCAACTCCCTACATAGTACCCCAGTAGCTGCTGCCCCTGATAGTAGCCCCCTACACCAAAGTGGCAATGTGCCTTGTTTGGGGTGAAAACGTAATAAAAATAAACATATATATATATAATATATATAAAAAAAAAATATATATATATATGTTTTTGTTTTTTTTAATTACGTTTTCACCCCAAACAAGGAACATTGCCACTTTGATGTAGGGGGCTACTATCAGGGGCAGCAGCTACTGGGGTACTATGTAGGGAGTTGGGCAGTAAGATATCGGTTCACGTTACACTTGAACTTCTGCATGTCAGTACAGTTGAAGAAGCAAGGACCTGGAATGGAATTCCAAAGTCTAGAGGTCAAATAGGCCTTTGTCCGGTAAGTGCATGTTCATTGGCTGATAGGAAGGGCGCGGTGGATACTAGAAAGCTGATTAACTAACTAAAATCTCAATAGTATATAAAAACGACAGACAACCACAAAATTCGCACATAAGCCTGAAGAGTCCTAGAGTGGATGAAACGCGGAATATCCAGTGTAGCTTAATCGCCATATATATTTTATAACTTACTATATATATATATATATATATATATATATATATATATATATATATATATATCGTTTCTCACTTCAATATATAGAAATATTAAGTTTTATATCAATGATAAACAATCATCAATTAGCTTAAGATTTTACTGCAGTTTCATGGCATTACCAATCATTAGAAATATAACTGATCAGTTCAAAATATCTAAATTACTTGTCCAGTGTCACAAAAAAAAAAAAACACATTAATGAGAAACGAATTACTTCCCTTTGTAATCGCCTTTTATCAGTTAACAATCATAAAAACATTTTATCAGTTAAAGATCATAAAAACCATTTCCTCTCCAAAAATATTTTTAAAAAATAAAAATAAAAAAGAAATTTTTTAAAAATTTTCAAACTTTATTTTTTTTTTATTACATTTTCACCCCAACCACGGCACGTTGCTACTTTGGTGTAGGGGGCTACTATCAGGGACATATGCTACAGAGGTACTATGTAGGGAATTGGGGAGCAAAATGTCGGTTCACGTTACATTTGAACTTTTGCATGTCAGTTCCGTCTGCCTGCTTCCCACCTGACTACAACTTGGATGTCTTCAAGTCCAATGTTAACAAATTCCTAATGAACCACCCCCTTAAGTAAACACTTCATCAAATCTCCACACTAACGTAATGTACTTGCAATAACCCTTATCCCTGAGTGGCTTCCGGGCCTTGATAAGAGGTGACCACTGTGCAAAAAAAAAAAAAAAAAAAAATGTCAGTACAGTTGGGGAAGCAGGAACCTGGAAGGGAATTCCTAAGTCTGGGGAAGAAACTACTGGAGTAGAAGGCTCTCTTACATCTAGGGATCTCTATTGTGCAGGGGTGGTATTTAGCTGCTTGCCAGGTTTGTTGGGGGTATTTACGTCGAGGGGGTACAAGTGCTTGCAGTTCATCAGAACATTCACGAATAAAGTACTTGTAAAACAGGCAGAGGGATGCAACATTACATCGATGGGACAGAGGCTGAAGCTTAGATGACAGTTCAGGACCTATCAGATTGATGACTCTCTTTTGAACCTTGTCTAGGAGTGAGAGACTAGTAGCAGATGCACCAGCCCAAATATAACAACAATACTCCATACATGGGCGAATGGTGGCCTTATAGAGGTACAGGATACTTTCGGGCGTTAGTAGCTTTCTAGCACGGTAGAGAGAACCTACCTTCCTCGCAGCGGTCCTGGCAATGCTCTCAATGTAATTGTTCCAACTCATGTTTCCTTAGAGCGTTAGGCCGAGGAGTTTAATGGATGTACTTTCAGATAAAGAGTCATTGACCATTGCTATTGGTGGTAGAGAAGGTTTCTTGTAGTTATTGAAGGAAACAAGCTTAGTCTTGGCAGCATTGAATGTGACCATCCATTTTTGTCCCCATTCCACTACAGATCGGAGGTCATCCTCTAGTGTTTCTGCCATTTCTTTAGATATGTGTTCATTTGTTTTTTTGTTTTTTTTTTTTACACAGTGGTCACCACTTATCAAGGCACGTAAACCACTCAGGGATAAGGGTTATTGTAAGTACATTACGTTAGTGTGGAGATTTGATGAAGTGTTTACTTAAGGGGGAGGTTCACCAGGAACTTGTTAACGCTGGACCTGAACACATCCAAGCTGCAGTCAGGTGGGAAGCAGGCAGACGGAACAGAGTTCCACAGGCGTGCAGTTCCAAGAAAGAAGCCTTGTTCATGGAATCTACATCTTGATGCAGGCACACATAAAGAGTGGGGGAAATTTTTTCCTGTTGTGTCTATAGAGTGTGCTGTCATCAGCATTTTATTTTATAATTAAAAAAAAGTCATGTGACTAAGTGCAATATGTTCATGATTTTAGCAATATTTAATTTTTAGTGCTCTGATGAACTCGTCGCACTTATGTCCCCTCAACGTACATATCCCTGATAAACCTGCTTAGCAACAAAATCTCACCCCTTCACTGTTGAGGTCCCTAAATGCCAGAAAGCTTTCTATTGTAATAGTTCTTTCCCTCAAACAGCTAGACTTTGGAATTCCCTTCCTGCTACCTGCTTCCCTGATACGCAGAAGTAGTGCAAACCATCATCTTGTTAATCTTTCCTAGGCATTTTTTTTTTACATAGGCATAACCACTTCTCAAGGCCAAGACGCCACTCGAGGATAAGGGTTAAAGAGTGTACAGTAGTCAATTGGACAATATAGTAATCGTTAGTAATGGAAATTCGGTAAATTTGTTAACTTAAGTGGAACGGTTCATCACGACAATTCTACAGGCCTGCAGTTCTAAGAAAAAAGCTTTGTTCATGGAATCTACGTTTAGGTTTAGGCACAGATAGAGAGTGGGGGGAATTATTGATAGTGTTTTCAGCTAGACAGGTGTTTCTTGTGAAAGTTTGGCGAGGGAGGGTGGGGGCATAGATTGAAGCTCAGTCGAGCACTTGCAATGGAAATAACGAAGGCATGGTCTCAAATAGAAGTCTCTTATGTCCAAATGGCGATATGTCTTGTTAAGAGTGAACGTGAGTAAAAAAGACAATGGTCAATACATAGCATATAATTTTGATTGCGAAAGCATACAAAATTTCTGTCTTTTATCTTGATATCACGCTGGACAAATAACAAATAATTTTATCAAAAAAAAAAAAAAAAATACAAGTTTTTTTTTTTTTTTTTAGATTACACTATACTATCAGAACAAAAATTTGCCAATCGTAAAACTGAACTTCACATAGTAATTGTCTGTATTTTTGAGATGAGGTGTTTTCTTCACATAGTAATTGTCTGTATTTTTGAGATGAGGTGTTTTCTTCACATAGTAATTGTCTGTATTTTTGAGATGAGGTGTTTTCTTCACATAGTAATTGTCTGTATTTTTGAGATGAGGTGCTTTCTTCACATAGTAATTGTCTGTATTTTTGAGATGAGGTGTTTTCTTCACATAGTAATTGTCTGTATTTTTGAGATGAGGTGCTTTCTTCACATAGTAATTGTCTGTATTTTTGAGATGAGGTGCTTTCTTCACATAGTAATTGTCTGTATTTTTGAGATGAGGTGTTTTCTTCACATAGTAATTGTCTGTATTTTTGAGATGAGGTGTTTTCTTCACATAGTAATTGTCTGTATTTTTGAGATGAGGTGTTTTCTTCACATAGTAATTGTCTGTATTTTTGAGATGAGGTGCTTTCTTCACATAGTAATTGTCTGTATTTTTGAGATGAGGTGTTTTCTTCACATAGTAATTGTCTGTATTTTTGAGATGAGGTGTTTTCTTCACATAGTAATTGTCTGTATTTTTGAGATGAGGTGTTTTCTTCACATAGTAATTGTCTGTATTTTTGAGATGAGGTGTTTTCTTCACATAGTAATTGTCTGTATTTTTGAGATGAGGTGTTTTCTTCACATAGTAATTGTCTGTATTTTTGAGATGAGGTGTTTTCTTCACATAGTAATTGTCTGTATTTTTGAGATGAGGTGTTTTCTTCACATAGTAATTGTCTGTATTTTTGAGATGAGGTGCTTTCTTCACATAGTAATTGTCTGTATTTTTGAGATGAGGTGTTTTCTTCACATAGTAATTGTCTGTATTTTTGAGATGAGGTGCTTTCTTCACATAGTAATTGTCTGTATTTTTGAGATGAGGTGTTTTCTTCACATAGTAATTGTCTGTATTTTTGAGATGAGGTGTTTTCTTCACATAGTAATTGTCTGTATTTTTGAGATGAGGTGCTTTCTTCACATAGTAATTGTCTGTATTTTTGAGATGAGGTGTTTTCTTCACATAGTAATTGTCTGTATTTTTGAGATGAGGTGTTTTCTTCACATAGTAATTGTCTGTATTTTTGAGATGAGGTGCTTTCTTCACATAGTAATTGTCTGTATTTTTGAGATGAGGTGTTTTCTTCACATAGTAATTGTCTGTATTTTTGAGATGAGGTGTTTTCTTCACATAGTAATTGTCTGTATTTTTGAGATGAGGTGTTTTCTTCACATAGTAATTGTCTGTATTTTTGAGATGAGGTGTTTTCTTCACATAGTAATTGTCTGTATTTTTGAGATGAGGTGTTTTCTTCACATAGTAATTGTCTGTATTTTTGAGATGAGGTGCTTTCTTCACATAGTAATTGTCTGTATTTTTGAGATGAGGTGTTTTCTTCACATAGTAATTGTCTGTATTTTTGAGATGAGGTGCTTTCTTCACATAGTAATTGTCTGTATTTTTGAGATGAGGTGTTTTCTTCACATAGTAATTGTCTGTATTTTTGAGATGAGGTGTTTTCATTCATTGAGATTGTCGGACTGACTTCCTCATCTTGGTTGTTATCGTCACAACGTTTCGGCCGTTTTGCCCTCCGGCCTTCATCAGGTGTTTTGTATCGAACTGGGGAACCGTAATAATAATAAAGGGTTGGGTTTGAGACTCCTAACAAACGGTTCCCCAGTTCGATACAAAACACCTGATGAAGGCCGGAGGGCAAAATGGCCGAAACGTTGTGACGATAACAACCAAGATGAGGAAGTCAGTCCAACAATCTCAATCAATGAACTTCACATGTTGCCAAGGTCGCTGGAAAGATGGTGGGATCCTTCTACCGCTCCAGAAGATATCTCACTACTGATGCAATTCTCTATCTGTATAAAAGCCAAGTATGTTCAAGGATGGAATACTGCTGCCATATCTGGGCAGGAGCTGCTAAAAACAGCCTATCCTGCCTTGACAGAGTACAAAATAGACTTTGTGGCTTAGTGGGGGATGCCTTTTTCTCTTCCCTGTAACCTCTCTCCCACAGAAGAGACGTTGCGAGCCTATCTTTGTTTTATCATTATTTCCATGGCAGGTGCTCGTCTGAACTCCAATCTCTGGTCCCCCCCTCGACAATCTTTTACAAAAAACACCCGTCTAGCTGAAACCACTGTCAAAAATTTTCCCCACTCTTTAACTGTGCCTAAATCAAAATGTAGATTCCATGAACAAAGCTTCTTTCTTAGAAGTGCACGCCTGTGGAACTCTGTTCCGTCTGCCTGTTTCCCTCCTGACTACAACTTGGATGTCTTCAAGTCCAATGTAAACAAATTCCTGATGAACTGTCCACTTAAGTAGACACTTTAAATATCCACACTAACATACTGTACTTACAATAACCCTTATCCCTGAGTGGCTTCCGGGCCTTGATAAGTGGTGACCACCTTGTAAAAAAAAAAAAGAAGAAAACAATGGTATCTACATATTCCTCGAATTTTTAAGATGATTATATCCAAAAATTATGAAAATCGATAAGATAGAAAATTATTTTTTTAAAGAAAATAAAAAATAAAATTTGATAAAAATGATCGTAAGATGCAGGAGAGTTTGAAGGGGAGGTAATTTTTCGTTTCGATTTAAACAAGATGGGTTCAATTTTTCACCATCTACAACGATTAAAGTTTTTTTTATTTTTAATGATTCAGCAATATTCATGTAATTCCGACTGCATAATTTGGAAGCTAACATTGTAATTTATTAGAATTGACAAAAAAAAAAAATCAGTTGAAACCATTTTTTTTTTATCTGAAAACTCCATTTATCAACTACCAAATCTCGTCCCAATAGTGTAGAAGTGCCAGAAGATTTTAAAATGATGTCTTAGTAAGGTTTTCGGGTGTGCTGAAAACGACTATCGCACTTAAATTTTCCGCAGATAAGTAGGTTTCCAGATATTAAGCAATGTAATTCTTTATGTTAAACGTGGTGGCCATTGTTGTATGTGCAAGCGCGTATATTTTTGCCATAATTAATATACTCACTATTCCATAGCTAGCCATAAAATATATTGACCCAACAAGTCACGGGTAGTCTATTAAATTATATGAATGAATTAAATAGTAAAATAAAATAAGAAATTTAATAAAAAAAATTATAAATGAAATAAAAATATAAAAAAATTATAAAATAAAAAAACAAAAAAATTATAAAAATAAAAAAATTATAAAATAAATTTAAAAAACTAATAAATAAAATAAAAAAATAATAAAATTATAAATAAAATAAGAAATTTAATAAAAAATCATAAATAAAATAAAAAATAAAAAAATTATAAATAAAATAAAAAAATTATAAATAAAATAAAAAATTATAAAAAATTATAAATAAAAAAATTATAAATAAAATAAAAAAAATAATAAAAAACCAAAAGAATTATAAATAATAAAACATTACTATAAAATAAAAAATACAACAAAAAATAATAAATAAAATACAATAATCAAAACATAAAATAATGAATGACGGATATATAGAATGATAAATAAATGATAAATAATTTTTTTTTTTTTTTTTTTCAGTTTTCACTCCAAACGAGGCAAGTGTCACTTTGAAGTAGGGGGCTACTATTGGGGAGAATTAGCAGGGTCATTATGAAGGGAGATGAGTAGAAAGATGTTTGTTCACATTACACTTGAACTTCTGCATATCAGTACAGTTTGGAAAGCAAAATCCCGGAAGGGAGTTCCAAAGACTTGCAGTTCTGGGGAAAAAACTATTGGAGTAAAAAAAGGCTTTCTTACACCTAGGGATCTCTACTGTAAAGAGGTGGGACTTAGTTGCTTGTCGGGTTTGTCAGGAGTAGTCACGTTGAGGAGGTACAAGTGCTTGCAGTTCGTCAGAGCATTCACCATTAAAGTATTTGTAGAACAGGCAGAGGGATGCAACATTTCATCGATGGGACAGAGGCTGAAGCTTAGATGACGGTTTAAGACCTATTAGGTTGACGACTCTCTTTTGAACCCTGTCAAGGAGCGAGAGACAAGCAATAGATGCACCAGCCCAAATGTGACAGCAATACTCCATACATGGGCGAATGGTGGCCTTATAGAGGTACAGGATACTTTCAGGCATAAGTAATTTTCTAGCATGGTAGAGAGAGCCCACCTTCTTTGCAGCAGCCTTGGCAATGCTCTCAATGTATATATTCCAGTTCATGTTTCCTGTAAACATTGGACCGAGGAGTTTAAAGGAAGTACTTTCAGGCAGTGTATTCTTAGCCGTTGCTATTAGTGGTAGAAAAGGTTTCTTGTAGTTATTGAAGGAAACAAGTTTAATCCTGGCAGCATTGAATGTGACCATCCATTTTTGTCCCCATTCCACTAAAGATTGGAGGTCATCCTCTAGTGTTTCTGCCATTTCTTTAGTTATGTGTTCATTTGTTTTCCTGTCGTGTCTGTTATAGAGCATGGTGTCATCAGCATATATACCCATCTCATAATTTTGTCAGGGAGGTCATTTATGAATATTAGGAATAATAGAGGTCCAAGGATAGACCCTCGAGGCATTCCCGCATTTATATCATATTGTTTAGATGTAAGACCATCGAGGACAACCTGAATTTTTCTCTTATCTAAGAAGGATTTAATTATGTTAAGTATTCTTCCAGGGATACCATATGATTTGATTTTCCTGAGAAGACCTTCATACCATACCCTGTTAAAAGCCTTAGATATATCTAGAGCTACACTCTACCCTCCCCTGCTTTGTCCAGTGAATGGTATATACGTTTGGAGATTATAGTTAGGATGTCTGCTGTGGAACGGGCTTGCCTAAATCCATTCTCATTGATTCTGAATATATGAAATTTATTTTTAAATATCAGAAGACATAATCAATAAAAAAATAAATAAAACAAAATCTCATTTGCTGAAAGTATTTTCTGAAAAACGAGCTTTCAAAATGGTGGTCATATTAACGATTAGACAAGATGATATTTGTCGGGAAACAAAAAAGAAAAAAAGAAAAAAAGAAAAAAGAAAGAAAGAAAGAAAGAAGAAAGAAAAAGAAAAAACAAAAAAAAGAAAAAGAAAAAAAGAGACAGACAAAAGAAAAAAAGAAAAAGAAAACAAAAAAAGAGAAAAAGAAAAAGAGAAGAAAAGAAAAAGAACAAAAGAAAAGGAAAAAAAAGAAAAAGAGAGAAAGAGAAAAAGAGAAAGAAAAAAGATAAAAAGAAAAAAGAGAAAGAGAAAAAGAGAAAAAGAAAAAGAGAAAAAAAGAAAAAGAGAAAAAAAGAAAAAGAGAAAAAAAGAAAAAGAGAAAAAAAGAAAATGAAAAAAAGAAAATGAAAAAAGAAAATGAAAAAAAGAAAATGAAAAAAAAGAAAATTAAAAAAAGAAAAAAGAAAAAAAAAGAAAAAGAAAAAAAGAAAAAAAAGAAAAGAAAAAAAGAAAGAAAAAGAAAAAAAAGAAAAAAGAAAAAGAAAAAAGAAAAAAAAACGAAAAAAAGAAAAAAGAAAAAAAAGAAAAAAGAAAAGAAAAAAAAGAAAACAAAGAAAAAAAAAGAAAAGAAAAAAAAGAAAAGAAAAAAAAAAAAGAAAACGAAAAGAAAAAAGAAAAAAAACGAAGAAAAAAAAAGAAAAAAAAGGAAAAGAAAAAATAAAAAAGAAAAGAAAAAAAAGAAAAAAGAAAAGAAAAAAAGAAAAAAGAAAAGAAAAAAAGAAAAAAGAAAAAAGAAAAGAAAAAAAAGAAAAAAAGAAAAAAAAGAAAAAGAAGAAAAAAAAGAAAAAAGAAAAAAAAAGAGAAAAAAGAAAAAAGAAAAGAAAAAAAAGAAAAAAGAAAAGAAAAAAAGAAAAGAAAAATGGCGATAGAAGAATCGGATACAAATTTTCTTCGTACCTTTATGATTTTTTTTATTGATGTTCATTATTTGCCGCCGCGTTAACGACGACTTCCCGATTGGAGACATGTCAGGAGGTGATACATGGTTAGGTTGGTTTCTCGATTTCAACGGCGTACTTGTCAAGGTGTTAACACACGGGACAGTTTCTTCATTTGTACTGCTGATGGGACTGAAATGGAAAAGAAAATAATTTTACGACATCTGTTGCTTACAACTTTTTTTTTTTTTTTTTTTTTTACAAGGGGGGTGACCACTTATCCAGGCCCAGAGGCCACTCGAGGATAAGGGTTAATGAGCGTACAGTGGTCAAAGGAAACATGTCCCAGTACTCGTCAGTAGTGGAAATTTGGTAAATTGGATTACTTAAGGGGATGGCTCATCAAGGATTTATTCACATTAGACTTGAAGACAACCATGTTGTAGTCAGTTGGAAAGCAGGCAAACAGAACAGATTTCCACAGGCATGCAGTTCTAAGAAAGAAGCTTTGTTCATGGAATCTACGTTTAGGTTTAGGCACAGATAAAGAGTGGGGAAAATTATTGGCAGTGGTTTCAGCTAGACGAGTGTATTTTTTTGTGAAAGTCAGGACGGGAGATTGGAGCTCACACGAGCATTTGCCATAAAAATAACAATAGAGCAGAGACAGGCTTGCAACGTCTCTCTTGTGGAAAAGAGGTTCAAAGAAGAGAAAAGGGCATCCCCGACTAGGCTACGAAATCTATTTTGAACTCTGTCAAGGAAGGATAAACTGCTTCTAGCAGCTCCTACTCAGATGGACATACTTGGCTTTTATACAGGTTGAGAATCGCATCAGCAGTGAGATATCTACTGAAGCGGTAGAACAACCCCACTATTTTTGTAGCAGCGTTGGCAACGGATTTGATATACATGTTCCATCTCAGATCAGGGGTAACAGTCAAGCTCAGAATTTTGTCAAAATATCGAGCCTCCTGAAGATGAGAGCCATTAATTTCACCTGATGCCAGATAGGGATCAGAGCGTTGACAATAGAAAGATAGCAGCTTGGTTTTAGATGCATTAAAATTAACCAGTCATCTTTTTCTCCACTGCACCACACGATCAAGATCAGAGAAGAGAGAATCAGAAGTTAGTTGTTTACGGCCTTTGAAGTGTTGCCATAGATGGTAGTGTCATCAGCATAAATGCCTACGAATGATCTTAGAATGTGATTTGGGAGATCACTGATGTAGATTAGGAAAAAAAAAACTGAGGTTTGGGGTAAATATATATGGATATATCTATACTCCCAACACCAATTATATATAATTTTAATTAATTATATATATATATATATATAAATATAATTTTAATTAATTATATATATATATATATATAAATATAATTTTAATTAATTATATATATATATATATATAAATATAATTTTAATTAATTATATATATATAAATATATATATATATAATTTTAATAATAAATATAATTTTAATTAATTATATATATATATAATTTTAATTAATTATATATATATATAATTTTAATTAATTATATATATATAATTTTAATTAATTATATATATATATAATTTTAATTAATTATATATATATAATTTTAATTAATTATATATATATAATTTTAATTAATTATATATATATATATATATATATATAATTTTAATTATATACATACTTATATATATAATTTTAATTATATATATATATATAATTTTATTTAATTATATATATATATAATTTTAATTAATTATATATATATATAATTTTAATTAATTATATATATAATTTTAATTATATATATATATAATTTTAATTATATATATATATAATTTTAATTAATTATATATATATATAATTTTAATTAATTATATATATATATATAATTTTAATTAATTATATATATATATATAATTTTAATTAATTATATATATATATATAATTTTAATTAATTATATATATATAATGTTTTTAAATTGCATGGATTTATTTTATGTAATATACATTTCGTTGCAATTTAAAAACATAATCTTTCATCTAGCAATTAATGATAGATATAAAGTTTTCAATGACTTTTTTTTTAAAAGTGCAACAGAATGTACATTACATAAAATAAATCCAAGGTAATTTTTTGATTCAATTTAAATCAAATTTTTATACCTTACTTTGTAAAATATACAAAAGTGCACTTTGAAGATAAATAAATTTCAAACTGAATCCTGTACCTTTATTTTTAAAGCCTATAGTAAAAACATTTTGTTTAACAATTTTCATGCCTTGGATGAAATGCTTTTCTAACTTGTATCTTATCTTTTTAAGATTATATTTTTAAAACTCTCCTTCTCTCTATTTCAGTTTGTATTTCTCCTCACACCACAACTTATTTTTTGCAACCCCCTCTTTGTAATACAAGTCTGAATAATGAGAAAATCTGAATTGGATGAAATGCTTTTCTAACTTGTATATATATATAATTCTAATTAATTAATATATATAATTATGATTAATTATACATATATATATATATATATAATTATAATTATATATGTATAATTAATTACAATTATATATATAATTATATATATTTATTTATTTATTAGTGTTGGGTGTATGGAAATTTTATTATTAATTGCTAAAACTCGTAAAATATGATTTTCTTGATTAAAAATAAATTCTTGACCAATTTACACTATTTTCAGAATATGACAAGCATCAAATTTCTTATCGTAATAAAATCGTCGGTGTTCATACTTACTCTTTTCGCGTTCCTTTCTGAATTGGATTATGATTCTCCGTCGTATGATAATTAATGTGACATAAAATCGAGAGGTATTTCTTAATCTGGCAATGACACAAAAACAAAAAAGAAAATTAAATTGTATGTCAATAAATGAAAGCAAATGGATAGGTTGTGTTCTTTGTGATATAGTGAAAATTATGAAAGTTAAAGTTAGTTATAAAATGTGACTATCAGAGAATTATATATATATATATATATAGTAGAAATGGTAATTAATAAAAACCTGAAGAAAGTGCTCAATACTGTTGTAGAGCAAATATGCGTTTTATTTTCTATTACCATATTTTTCTGTTAAGTTACATTATTGTTTCGGCTACACGACCGTTTTTTTTTTGCCGTCTGTAGCTTCCTCAGACTTTTACAGAAATGTTCGTTGTTATGGGATGAAAGAGTGAATGAGGTTGAGGGGGGGGGGGGGGGCGAGGAGCTCATTCACTCTTTCACTCTGTCATCCCATAATAACGAAAATTTCTGTAAAAGTCTGAGGAAGCTACAGACGGCCAAAAAAACGGCCGGGTAGCTGAAACGATAATGTAACTTAACAGAAAGATACGGTAATAAAAAATAAAACGTATATATATATATAAGAGCCATATATATATATATATATATATATATATATATATGTATATTTATATCCATTTATATATATATATTATATATATATATATATATATGTATATTTATATCCATTTATATATATATATTATATATATATATATGTATATTTATATCCATTTATATATATATATTATATATATATATATATATATATATATATATATATATATGTATATTTATATCCATTTATATATATATATATACGTTTTATTTTTTATTACCATATTTTTCTGTTGAGTTACATTATTGTTTCGGCTACACGACCGTTTTTTTTTGCCGTCATGTAGCTTCCTCAGACTTTTACAGAAATGTTCGTTTATAGTGGAATGAAAGGGTGAATGGTGTCAAGGGAGGGGTGCGAGAGAAAAGCGGAAAAAGAGGAAGGGAACAAGGGGGAGAGGTTGGAGGGGTGCTTGGTATGTCGGTAATGTTTTAGTTTTGGAGTTTAAGGACATTAGGTGGTTGGGGGGGGGGGTCTGGGAAGTTCATCTCTGGTGTGGTTGAGCGCATAGGGATACATGGAGGGGGGAGGGAGATATGTGGGGGTAGGAGGAGGGGGTTACTTTAAAATTCGAGTCCTAATGTTTAGGTTGTTGGCGTCTCGTTGGTGAGATGATTTCTTGATAAGTATGTCTTGACCTGTTGGGTGTTCGCTTAGGTTGGGAGGCGGGGGGGGAGGACTATAATTCGGTTTATCTATTTGATTTTTATTTGTTGTTAAGTGCTTGGAGAGGGTTAGCCTGCGGCCGTACGCACGAGCACACACATGTATACATACACACACATATACTTAAAGAAACGTTCACATGCACACATACATCTCCGCCATGGCATGTAAACACATGCACATATGCGTACATGCATGCATCTGCTCCCACTGACCCCAACATGACGGAAAAAAAACGGTCGTGTAGCCGAAACAATAATGTAACTTAACAGAAAAATATGGTAATAAAAAATAAAACGTGTATATATATCAAAAAGTTTGACTAATGTCCAGGTAATCTACATCTAAAATTTCAAGTGCTTAGACCCAAAATTGGTGAAGAAGTTTGGTAGAGTCTGCAAAGGTTAACTCTTTCAACTTTGACCTCTTGGCAGCCAAATTTTTGCCCATAAACTGATTAAAAAGCTTGCTGCATGTCAGAATACCCTTTATGTAAAATTTCAAATGTTTAGACCTAAAATTGGCTGAATAGTTTGCTAGATACCACAAAGGTCAAATCTTTTGAACTTTGACCCCCTTGGCAGCCAAATTTTCAGTCAAAAACCGATTAAAAAGCTTGCCCTATGTCTGAATACAATTTATGTAAATTTTATAATGTTTAGACTACAAATTGGGCGAGTAATTTGGTAGAGACCGCAGAGATCAAATTTTTTTTTAACTTTGACCCCTTAACTTCTGTTTTGGGCTCAAATCAAATTTAAAAGTTTGATCCATGTCGAAGTAACCTACATCTAAAATTTCAAGTGTTTAGACTCAAAATTGACGGAGGAGTTTGGTAGAGTTTTCAAAGGTCAAATCGTTTAACTTGACAACCAAATTTCTGGCCGAAAACCAATTAAAAAAAATTTTCCCAAATGTCAATACCCCTTAAGTCAAATCTCATGTCTGTAGATTGAAAATAGAGTAATTTGGTAGGGAAATGTACACACACAGACAGACACACTCACATAATTTCACTTTTATAGATATACTAGCATTTCAGCCTGGTGTTGCCCGGGTGTTTGGAGGTGTATGTTGAGTAAAAAAAAAAAAAAAAAAAGTGGTAGTAGGAAGGCAGGCTCGAACCCGTACCACAAAGGAGGAAAAGAATGGGGAAAAAACGTGACGTCTCTGCTGTTACGACCACCGTCAAACCGGAAGTGACATTAAATTAAGGCTAGACAATCGAAAAGAGGGGATGACTTTCAACAATATTGGCAAAAAAAGCGATCCCTCCCTGTAGAAAAGTGCCCAGTTGAAGGTTAAGAGTGTTTTTAGCCAATTTTTCGGTATTTGTCATCTGAAGGGTCAAGCTTAAAACGATACTGATCTTGTGAAAATCCATTGCCTCTGTCGAAAGTTTTAGGCAGACATACAAACATACATACATTTATATATATTGGAAGCTCAAATTTTCGACCCAAACCGATTAAAAAGCTTGCCCTATCTCTGAATACCCTTTATGTCAAATTTCAAATGTTTAGACCAAAAATTGTCCGATTAATTTGGTAGAGACCGCAGCGGTTAATTTTTTTTTTTAACTTTGATCCCTATTATGACTCCTTAACATTTATTGTTTTGAGCTCAAATCAAGTTATTAAGTTAGATCCATGTCCAAGGAACCTATATCTAAAATTTCAAGTGTTTAGACCAAACATTGGCGGAGGAGTTTAGTAGAGTTCTCGAAGGTCAAATCGTTGAATTTTGACCCCTTAACAGTCTAATTTCTGGCTGAAAACCGATTACAAAGATTTTCCCAAATCTCAATACCCTGCATATCAAATTTTGAGTCTGTAGACTGAAAATTGACAGGGTTATTGTGTAGGGAAATTTACACAGACAAACAGACAGACACTTTCACTTTTATATATAGATAGATTACCTATATTATAGGATTAAAAGCCAAAATACAACACAAAGATTTTATAAAATAAACGAATGATCTAAGGGAGATTACTCTAAGTGTGCTTGGATTAGTTCTGTTATATATTCGTTATCATCGAGGTTATCCTTGAGGGGCACTTTTTACGTTTGGTGTATAACATCAAAATGTATTCGTGTGATTGTCTCTAATATAAATGGTTGTGTGTTTGATTATCATAAAGGGAATCGTGTGTGTGACATGTAATTTCTGAACCTACCTCTGCTTCTTCAAAACGGACCATCTGGAAATTTCTCATCCTGGAGGGAGACTTGATACCTGTTTGACGAAGATTTATCACTCCAAGACGATGAAATGGTTTTATAGTTTTTATTTCACTTTCCCCAGAGGTCCTGCAGAAGTGGAAGTGAAATCGGCTTGTGTGGGTTCTTCTTCACACACGTCAGCATTCGTCTCCCCCCTCCCCAGTTAAGAGGGGGAGACCACGGAAAAACGTCCGTCTTCTTCAAAGCTCAAATCAAATCTCACAGATCTAGTCAACCTGCCTGACCACGTCACATATACGTAATCTGGTCAGCTGACCTTTGGTTCTGGTAAACGTGTCTACCTCCACGTTTACTCACCTCGCTCTCTCTCTCTCCCTCTCTCTCTCTGTAACAGTTCCCCTGCCAAACTGTATACCTCAGTATGTATACGCATACACGCCTATGTATATACGCATCTACACACAAGAGGAATTAATTCAAACACACTTAGATCATTTGCTTTACCCAAACTGGATATTACACGACACCAATATCGCAGTCGTTATCATTCCAAATACACACTTTACAAAAACAAAAAGAAAAATAAAATGTACGCGCCCCCTCGACGTACATATTCTCGACAAACCCGCTTAGCAACAAAATCACACCCCTTCACTGTTGAGGTCCTTAAATGACAGAAAGTATTCTACTCTAATCGCTTCTTTCCTAGAACGGCTAGACTTTGGAATTCCCTTCTTGCTACCTGTTTCCCAAACTGTACTGATATGCAGAAGTTCAAATGCAACGTAAACCAATATCTTAATTTTTCTTAGGCATGCTAACAATTAGTAGCCTCTTATGTCCAAGTGGTAGGTGTATCAGAAATTTCGTGAAAATAGTGAATAATTCCACCCCATCTTTCCAAGCTTATAACTCCTCGAAAAATGTAATTCAAGCCCTAATTTTTTTTTCAATTAAACGAGCAAGGACCAAGGTTTCATTAAAAAAAAAAAAAAATGTGTTTTTTTTTTTAAAAAAAGGTTTTAAACTTAGGACTTTACAGGTAAATTTCTAAAAAAACGGGGTTTTTTTGTTTGTTTTAAATTTGAATATATTATTTATTGACCTTTTCTCTTCAATTTGTGATATATAAAACTATTAAACATAAATTAATTATTTACTTTTTAATAGAAACTTGAAAATGGGGGGCGTGAATTTAAAAAAAAACGTTTGTCTAAAATATTATATTCGGTTTATTGGAAAGAGCATAAAATTTCACATTGACCCTGAAAATATCGTAAAAATAAAATCAATAGAAAAATTTTGATAGATTTTTAAAGTTTAAAATTTGAAAAATATTGAGTTCGAAAAATTCATTACTGTTTTTAAAAAAAAAAAAAATATTTTTATTACTTTTAAAACAACTTTAATAGTTTATTTTGGAAGTATAATCCATAAAGAAAATAAATAACCCACTTTTAACAGAGAAATTACGAGATTTTTATATTTTATTCGCAGTTTCGTGTTAGGGGTGTCAAAAATTCCTACAAAAATTCTGATACACCTATCCAAGTGGCGATATGCTTTGTTTGGGCTGAAGACAAGTAAAAAAAATATATTAATTAATATTTTCCTAATATTACGTTGTGATTTGGTTTCAAGCGCACTTGATGCGTATTTTATTTTATTCAAATTAAAACAACGTTTCCATTGAACTTTCATTCTTGACGTTATTCTCGTGTTACCTACGCACAGTTCAAACATTTCAAAATACAACCGCCAGATACAATGCACGGCTCTATACAAACAGACTTCTTTCTCCAAATTTACAACATGGTAAGGAAGAAGAAAAGAAAAATAACAAAACACACTGACGATGGATTCTACGTCTGAAATATATTTGTGATAAATTTCAAACAAGTAAAATATTTATTTTCCTAATATTACGTTGAGATTTGGTTTTCAAGCACTTGATGCATATTTTATTTTATTCAAATTAAAACAACGTTTCTATATGGAATTCACACCCTTGACGATATTAATTAACAATTACAAAATATCAATTAACAATTACAAAATATCAATTAATAATTACAAAATATTAATTAATAATTACAAAATATTCAATTAATAATTACAAAATATCAATTAACAATTACAAAATATCAATTAATAATTACAAAATATTAATTAATAATTACAAAATATTCAATTAATAATTACAAAATATTAATTAATAATTACAAAATATTAATTAATATTTACAAAATATTAATTAATAATTACAAAATATTAATTAATAATTACAAAATGAAATGCAAAATTAATAAGAGTTGCCTCCCTTGGATCGACTCAACATGAAATGCTTGAAACTGTACTTTTACAAGGCCACCATTCGCTCATGCATGGAGTATTGTTGCACATGTAGGCTGGTGCATCTACCACTAGCCTCTCCCTCTTGGATAGGGTTCAATCCCTGTCCCATCGCCACAATGTTGCATCCCTTTGCCTGTTTTACAATTATTTCAACGGAATGTGCTCTGATGAACTTATTGCACTTGTGTCCCCTCGACGTACATATCCGAGACAAACTGGTTCAGCAACAAAATCACACCCCTTCACTGTTGAGGTCCTTAAATGTCAAAAATTTTTCTACTCAAATAGTTTCTCCCCTAAAATAGCTTCTGGGCTTGACCTTTACTCTTGATCTTAAACGAAACACATACATTAAATCCGTTGCTAAGACCACTGGAAAAATGGTGAGATCCTTCTATCGATCCAGTAGATATCTCACTGCTGATGCAATTCTCTATCTATATAAGAGCCAGGTACGTCCGAAGATGGAGTACTGTTGCCACATCTGGGCAGGAGCTGCTAGAAAGGACTTATCCTGCCTTGATAGAGTTCAAAATAGACTTCGTAGCCTTGTGGGAGATGCCCTTTTCTCTTCCCTGCAACCGCTTTCTCACAGAAGAGATGTTGCGAGTTTGTCTCTGCTTTATCGTTATTTTCACGGCAAGTGCTCGACTGAGCTTCAATCTATGGTCCCACCTCGCCAAACTTTCCCAAGAAACACCCGTATAGCTGAAAACACTATCAATAATTTCCCCCACTCTTTATCTGTGCCTAAACCTAAACGTAGATTCCATGAACAAAGCTTCTTTCTTAGAACTGCACGCCTGTGGAACTGTCTTCCGTTTTCCTGCTTTCGAGCTGACTACAATACGGTTGTCTTCAAGTCTAACGTAAACAAGTTTTTGATGAGCCGTACCATATAAGTTAACAAATTTACCGAATTTCCATTGCTATTACTATATTGTCCAATTTCTACTGTACATTCTTTAACCGTTATCCTTGAGTGGCCTCTTGGCCTTGATAAGTGATGATGCCCATGTAAAAAAAAAAAAAAAAAACAGCTAGACTTTGGAATTCCCTTCCTGCTACCTGCTTCCGATATGCAGAAGTTTAAATGTAATGTAAACCAACATCTTGTTAATCTTTTCCAGACATGATGTGTGGGGTGAACGCGAGTGAAAAAAAATAAAAATTATTAACTAATGATTATAAAACTAAATGCAAAATTAGTAAGAGTTGCCTCCCTTGGATCCGTCCGACATAACAATGCTTGAAACTGTATATCTACAAGGCCACCATTCTACCATGCATGGTAGATAGTTGCCACATCTAACACTAGCTTCTCCCTCTTGAATAGAGTCCAGAAAAGGGGTCTTTTTTTTTCTTTTTTTTTTCCATAGACATCACCAAATTATCAAGGCCAAGAGGCAACTTGAGGATAAGGGTTAAAGAGTGTACAGTAGAAATTGGACAATATAGTAACCGTTAGTAATGGAGATTCGGTAAATCTGTTAACTTATGTGGAACGGCTCATGAAAAACTTGTATACGTTAGACTTGAAGACAACCATATTGAAGTCGGCTGGAAAGCAGGAAAACGGAAGACAATTCCACAGGCATGCAGTTCTAAGAAAGAAGCTTTGTTCATGGAATCTACGCTTATGGGTCTGCAATCTAATAAGGTCCCACTTTGTCAACTAGACTCCAACCCCTGCCCCAACGATGCAATGTTGCATCCCTGTGCCTGTTTTCCAAGTATTTTAATGGAATGTGTTCTGATGAACTCGTTGCACTTGTGCCCCCTCGATGTACATATCCCCGATAAAACATGCTTCAGTGCTGAGGTCCCTAAATGTCAGAAAATATTCGACTAATAGTTTCTTCCCTTCAACAGCTAGACTTAGGAATTCCCTTCCTCCTACCTGTTTCCCAAACTGTACTGATATGCAGAAGTTCAAACCATCTTAATCTTTCATGGGCTCCAATTAGTAGCTCCTTACGTCTAAGTGGCAAATTAACTTGTTTGATGGTGGGTAAAAAAAAAAAAATTAAAAATAAATGAAAACAAATATTAGTACCATAATATATATATATATATATATATATCTATTATGGTACTAATATTTATATATATCTATAAATATAAAAGCGAAAATGTATGTATGTGAGTTCGCTTTTTCTGTGTGTCTACAAAAGGCTTCTTTCAGAGAAGCGGTCGCTCGCTTCACAACATTTTAAAACTTTTTATATCACATATAAATCGTAATATCTCACAGTTAACAACAAAGCTCGCCTGTCTATTTAATTTGCTCGATTTTGGGAAGATAAATATTCAATATTTGTCGCTCGCCACATGTGGGTTTGTCTTTTTCCTATAACAATTTGGGGATGGGGGGAAAGCGTTCAGCAGTAAATGAAATCCCGCAGTCAAACTTGACCTCATTAACTTATTAAACCGGGCACCTGCTAAATTCAAGTAATTAAATAAATTCAAACGTGTTTCCATAAGCATCTCGCGGTGGGGCAATGGTTAACGTCGCACGGTTTTTGTTTTTTTTCACAACTTTGCCTCAACGGTTCGGGTTCAATCCTCATACTTACTTTTTTTTTTACCCCCCCCCACACACCTGGGCAACGCCGGGTACCCCTCGCTAGTCTATATATATAAAAGCAAAAATGTATGTATGTATGTGTGTGTGTATGTTTGTGTGTTTTCTAAAAATTTACGACAGACAACGAAAATTCACAAACTCGGTATCATATTGGAGCTCTATCCTTTGCTCGAAAAATATCGAAAAATTGGCCAAAAACATTCATTTTTCCACCCCGAAATCGATAATTTTCGACAGGGGGGGGGGGGCAACGAAAACGGTCTTCTCGTGACGGCGGCCGGTTCTACGCATGCGCCAGATGACGTCGTGACCTGATTTACTTTAAATAGTTGAAAAACTGAACAAATATCATGTACGTCGCGTTAGGTCAGTCGATTAGCAAGTTTGTTCATTATCTAAACGTTTTGGGTTCAAATCGTGGTGTGAGATGTCTTTTTTTTTTCATTTTTTAAATTTAAATATTGAACCAGTGTTATTTAAGCCATTTTTCGCGTAACGTTCGTTTTTCTGGGTTTTTTTTTTACTTCGCTTATCCACCCCCGACCACACACCCAAAAACACCAGAGTACCACCGATTTTTAAAATTTTAATATCGAAACAGGCTTATTTAAGCCATTTTTCACATGTTCGTTTTTCTGTTTACATCGTTCGTTTGCCTTACGTTAGTTTTTTGTGTTGTTTTTCCCGCTTAAGTTTTAACGTTGTTTTCTTTTTTTACTTTGCTTATAACAAACAAACCTATGTCGTCGTCGTAACGCTCAACGCTAGTATAATATAAAGCTGAATGTGTGTGTGTGTCTAGTCACGAATAGGCTCCTATATGGTTGACTATTTTAAAAAACTGATTACATATGATAGAAGATGTATCGAGACACAGGAATGGGTATGTTTGATCTGGCAGAACGGTGGTTCATTAAAATTGTGGGGTCTGCGTTCGCGCCTGGTCCACAAAGTATGGAAATAAAAAATTTAAAAATTAAAAAAATAAAACGTTTACAAGTGTTTTTGATATAGATGTACACAAGAATACTTTGATGAGTATGTTTTAACTTAAATAGGGATGGTATAATAAAATTGTGAGGTCTGCGTTCATGCCTGGCCTCCATAGACTGGAAATAGGCACAAACTTTAATAAAGGCTTTTCATATCTATCTGCGTAAGTATACTTTGATAATTATGTTTCAGTTTGAAGAAATATGGTATAATAAAATTATGGGGTGTTCGTTCGCACCTGACCTCCATAGAATGAATAATCTGCAATAAATAAAGGGTAAGATGGTCTACGATAATGAATAATCTGCGGCTACTGCCTTTTCCTCCCTTACTTTATCCAGCGTATGGTATATACGGTCAGAGATTACAGTTAGAATGTCTGCAGTAGTAGTAGTAACCTATTAGGTTCTATGATTCTCTTTTGAATCCTGTCCAGGAACGAGAGACTAGTAGCAGATGCATCAGCCCAAATGTGGCAAAAATACTCCATACATGGATGAATGGTGGCCTTGTAGAGGTACAGGATACTTTCAGGCATAAGTAGTTTTCTAGCACGGTAGAGAGAGCCCACCTTCTTTGCAGCAGCCTTGGCAATACTCTCAATGTATCTGTTCCGACTTCTATTTCCTGTGAACGTTAAGCCTAGGAGTTTGAACAAAGTATTTTCAGGTAATGTATCTTTAGCCGTAGCTGTTGGTGGTTTAGAAGGTTTCTTTTGTTTTCATTCAGTTTCTCCTCGTGTCTGTTATAATATAGCATCCAATCTTCTTCAGGTGCATCTTGTCGAACTTAGAAATCTATATAGAATTTCAAACAGAACCCTTTATTTAATCCACGAGAGTAGTTTGTTCTTGTTCCATCAGCCATGACCCGGTAGAACTTTTAAGTAAAGTAAGGAGCGAGAGACAAGCAGCAGATGCACCAGCCCAGATATGACAACAGTACTCCATACATGGGCGAATGGTTGCCTACCCGAGGTACACTCGCATTTATATCATATTGTTTAGATGTACGACCATTGAGGACAACCTGGATTCTTCTCTTATTTAAGAAGGATTTCATTATGTTAAGTATTTGTCCAGTAATACCATATGATTTTATTTTCACAAGAAGACTATGATGCCATACCTGTCAAAAGCATTAGATATATCTACGGCTACTGCCTTTCCCTCCCTTGCTTTATCCAGTGTATGGTATATACGGTCAGAGATTACAGTTAGAATGTCTGCAGTAGTAGTAGTAACCTATTAGGTTCTACGATTCTCTTTTGAATCCTGTCCAGGAACGAGAGACTAGTAGCAGATGCACCAGCCCAAATGTGGCAACAATACTCCATACATGGATGAATGGTGGCCCTGTAGAGGTACAGGATACTTTCAGGCATAAGTAGTTTTCTAGCATGGTAGAGAGAGCCCACCTTCTTTGCAGCGGCCTTGGCAATGTCCTCAATGTATCTTTAGGTTTAGATTTCGATCTCAGCTAAAATATTTTTTTTTTTTTTTTTTTTTTACTTTTGAGAACTGAACTGTTCAGAAAATACACGTCTTAGTTTTTGTATGAATTAAAAAGATGTTTATGCGTATTTTACGACCGGGCGAGGCTGGGTTGCCTGGTAGTTTATGTACAAACTTGAAGGTTATTTCAAAAACTATTTTCATTAATAATTGGTTTTCTACTTTATCGTTTTTCATAATTTTTGGATATGTTACTAATTTCGACATGACATAGCATTGGTTTTTAATAAAATTCAATATTTCGATTTTCACTCTAACAACGAAGAAGCACGGAATTTCACATTGAAAAATGGCTGATTATCTCGGGTGTAAAATAATGAAATTACTCTGAAATGATTGAGAAAATAAAAAAAAGCAATAATGTCGTCCTTCAAATTCCGTCTGTGTTGATAATATCCTGCCAGCTGACATTTGGGCTTGACGATGAATGCCCTGGAAAAGTCACTTCTGATTAATGTTTAGTTTTAAAACATACAAACAAAGAAATGATTTGCAGCAATTTTAAATGGGACCTTTTTTTTTTATCATAAATTTAACTCATTATTAAGAAAAAATTAAAATAAAATGGTGAGGCATACCCAGGCTTGAACAGGGAATCATTCGATCTGCAATCTACAACTGACCTATATCTTCAGATAACAATAAATCTGTTTTGTTTTTAAGAAGAAATAATTTGCTGAGATTTTATCATCTCCCTTGGCTGGTGTAACGTAAAATATTCCCCAGTAAAAATTATTCTTTTTTTATTTATAAGAAAGATTATTTTTAAGATCGGAGTTTTTCGATTTTTGATACTTATCGGATGAATTTCTGTACAAAACATATCTAAGAACACTGCCAGATATATAAATTAGCTTTTGTGAAATTTGCAAAAGATAGACTCAGCTGTTTCGGACCCTATCAAGAAGGAAATCGCACACACACACACACACACACACACACACACACACAGAATTCCTATTTAGTAATGTAAATTATTATTAAAAAGACTCCAAGGAGGAAGTTGAAATAAATAAATAAATAAATTACTCAACTTTGCTTTAAAGACAAAAAGGAAAAAAAAAAAAAATGGGGAAACTCCCCCCTTTTTTTCTTAAAAAAATAAATAAATAAATAAATTGCTCAACTTTGCTTTAAAAACAAAAAAGAAAAGCCAAAATCTCAGATACTTTGGAAGAGATAAATTTTGAAAAGTGGGGACAATTTACTTACAAGAACGGACAGGGTGAACGTATTTCCAAAGTCCTCGCTGTACATATCCATTGTATCGTGGAAAGACTGGGCAAGAACATAGCACACGGACATAGCCAACCAGGGAAGGTTGAAGGTGTTGAGAATAAGATCAAATTTCGAGAGGTCTTCTTGGCAGCCATCTGGAAAAAAAAAAAAAAAAAGCATTAAAGAAATTTTTAATTTTGATTTTACGAGTGATGCCAGATTTATTTAGGCATAATACACTTAAAATAAAATTTTCAATTCAAATGTAAATATTAACACAAAGTTCCTTCAAATCGCTTAACACAATACTAAAGCTATAAATGGAGGTGGAAAGTGACTTTGTTTTATTTTTTTTATTGTTTGTTTATATAACCCATGCACAAACCTTTGGGATGAACATAATGAGTTTCAGTTAAGTAATGAGTGTATATATGTGCAAGGCCACAGGGGAGACAACCAAGGAAAAAAAAAAAAAAAAAACAAGCAAAATTCATCGAAAAGCAGCAAAACTAAAAGTGGCTTACCAGGACACTATGTAGACAAATTTGGGCATATTTTATTGGTTGGAAAATATAGCTGTATTTTACCAATTGTCATAAAATATAATGTACCTATTTACTATGCCTTCCCACAGGACAGAGTTAGACACCAGGGTCGTTTTTTAACGTGGAGAAAAGGAACAAAAATAAAAATTGTCTCAGTCATGAAGGATTTCTCCTCCACCTAAAGAGAACAAGAAATAGAAGTGCAGCATCTGAAGAACAGATACTACACTTTGATCTTGTCCCGAAGGCCAAGACTTGAATTATAAAATATAATGTAATAACTATTCAAAACGTCTACAAAGTTTTATGTAGCTTCGTCCCATAGAACCAAAGATATGAGCATTTCAATATTCAATTTGGCGGTGAGCGGATATATATATATAAAATCCCCGAAACAGTGTTTCATGGTAAACAACTGATGATCCCTTAAAAAATAAATTATTACTGGTCCTATAGTAAATTCGAGAGAGCAAGTTTATGCAGTGATTGCAGGTGATTGAATGACTTACTGAATGGTTTTCTAACGAATGATAAAAAATAATGGGTTTTTTTTGTATAGTTTTAAAGATTAAAAACTTCCAAGACTATATATATATATGATGGCAGCAAATTCGTTTTCGAACATTGCCATTACTTAATATAGCACATACAAAAAATATATACACAGAAACATGAAAACAAATCAGTGATGGGCCGCACGAAGATGTCTTTTAAGCCCTGTCAAACTCTGGCATTCTTTGGCAGACATTGTGCAAACATGTACACCACTAGCAGCACGTTCTTGATGGTCACTTCTATGAATATTCAAATGCTGCTTCAAACCACCTGCTATATATATATATATATACACACACACCCCCCACCACCATTTTTGGCAATTTTATAAATTTGAAATCTCGGCAACTATTGATCAGAATTTAACATATGAAGACTCGTTGGAAAGTTAATGACCTGAATTGTGTAGTGGACTATGTGAAATTTGCCCTTAAGGTCACATATTGTTGATTAAAAAGTGGGGATCGTTTTTCTATATTAAATTAACATGAAATGAGCACCTACTTTATGGCCACTTTTTTTTTAGCGGGGAGTGTCTGTTATTTTTTTTTTATGGGATGGTATTTATTATTGTGGCCTGGTAGACCAAAATAGAACCCACCTTAAAAAACTTGTTTCTATAGATTTTTGGGTATGCTGAAAATGAATATCGCATTTAAATTTTCCACAAATAAGTATTTTTCCAGGTATTAAGCAAAAAAATATGTGCGCTCGTGTGTACAACAATGGCTTAATACCCGGAAAAATATTTATATGTTGAAAATTTAAATGCAATATTCGTTTTCAGCATACCCGAAAACCTATAGAAAACAAGATTTTTAAGGTTTTGTGTTGGTCTACCAGGTCACAATTACCTAATAAACACCATCCTTAAAAAAAAAAATAAGACCTCCTCCTCCTCCCCCCCGCCCGCCATACATACAAAAAAGGTGACTATAAAGTGGGTGTTCATTTCATGTGAAATTAATATAGAAAAGTGATCCCCCACTTTTGAAAACTATTAATTTTAACTTGTTTTCGTTTTCAGCACTCTCGAAAACCTGTTACAATGGTAATTTTAAAAGATTTTTTATGGATGGAAAGATACTGCACCTTTACCAATGTTTCGATCATAGTCATGTGTTTTCCTAGTTTTGTATATGAATTACAAAAACTCTGGCCTTGATGGAGGGGAGACTAAAACTTCCTGCTATGGTTTCAAATCATCTGAAATAACAGCCAGGAGAAACTCGATTCAAAATATTTCTCATATGTTATATCTCCCTAGTGTTCGTGGGTGCGTGTGTATCATCATCAGCAGTCACTCGTGTCCGAGTAAGACTATCCTCTGTTGTGGCTTCTGTGGGTTCTCAGGTGAGTATAGAGCCCAATCCTAGACCCAATTTTTCTTGTGTAATTTGGGCAGATAAAATTAGTGGTGGTGGGGTTGGGTGTGTCTGGTTGATAATCCATCCCTTCTGCGCCTGCGTTTATCCTCAGCAGCTTGATTTAGGTCACTGCTATAAAGCGCAGCACCTTCGTGGACAGCGCTCCTCCATGCCAACCTGCTCCCAGCCACGTCCTCCCATGTCTCAAGGTCCATGTGAAACCGTTTTAAATTTACTTTGATGTTGTCCTTATACCTCATCTTTTGGCCACCCTGGGCACGCTTTCCCTCAATTGGCTGAGAGTAGAAAATCTGTTTTGGGAGGCGGAGATCCGGCATTCGGACAACATGACCAGTCCATCTGAGCTGGCGTTGAGCAACAGCAGCGGTGATAGTAGGAATGTCAGCCTCACTCAGGACGCTGGTGTTGGTGCGTCGGTCCTTCCAACTGATTCTGAGGATTTTTCGGAGGCATC
The DNA here is from genome assembly GCF_053919585.1 of Euprymna scolopes. NCBI lineage: Eukaryota > Metazoa > Mollusca > Cephalopoda > Sepiida > Sepiolidae > Euprymna > Euprymna scolopes. The sequence goes on along the minus strand of NC_136526.1, from coordinate 2,529,227 downwards.
TTTGGTGGTGTTTATCAAACATAATACACATATGATCTTGTGGCGTTTCTCTGCATCGATTTGGAAATCGTTTCCCCTTATTGGGAGACCTGCTTAATCTTATGCTTTCAAATGATCTGTAATAGCAGCAGGGGGAGACTTGATTCCAGATATTTCTCATATGTTATATCTCCCCTCTTTTGGAAAAGGCTACGATTATTAATATCTCCAGTATCTAATAATCCTTATACTCTGTGAAATTTACTTTATGTATGAAAACCAAAGAGGGGAGATATAACATATGAGAAATATTTGGAATCAAGTCTCCCCTTGCTGTTATTTCAGATCATTTGAAACCATAGCAGCAAGTTTTAGTCTCCCCTACATCAAGGCCAAATGTTCTTTGCTTTCGGTTTCGATTCTAGCTGATGGCATCCAAATACTTTGTTTTTTTTTTTCACTTTTGAAATCATAACTACGATAATATATACAAAACCTAGACAAATTAAAATATCATAATTTAGCGTCTTTTATAACCGGGCAAAGCCAAGTGCCCCTCACCCATTAGTACATCTATGTATATCTATATATCTATAAAAGTGAAAATGTCTCTGTGTGTCTGTCTGTGTACATTTCCCTACCAAATAACTGTCAATTTTCAGTTTACAGACTCGAAATTGGATATACGGGGGTATTGAGATTTGGGAAAATCTTTATAATTGGGTTTCGGCCAGAAATTTTGCTGTTAAGGGGGTCAAAGTTCAATAATTTGACCTTTGAGAATTCTACCAGACTCCTTCGCCAATTTTGGGTCTAAACACTTGAAATTTTAGATATAGGTTATTTGGACATGGATCTAACTTTATAATTTGATTTGAGCTCAAAACAGTGAATGTTAAGGAGTCAAAATTGAGGGTCAAAGTTAAAAAAAATTTGACCTCTGCAGTCTACCAAATAATTCAGCCAAGGGGTCAAAGTTCAAAAGATTTGACCTTTGTAGTATCTAACAAACTATTCAGCCAATTTTCAGTCTAAACAATTGAAATTTTACATAAAAGTTAATAAGACATAGGGCAAGCTTTTTAATCATTTTTTTGCGGAAAATTTGGCTGCCAAGGAGTCAAATACCTAAAGGTTATTAAAACATAGGGCAAGCTTTTTAATCCGGTTTTTGGGCGAAAATTTGGCTGCCAAGAGGTCAAAGTTTACAGAGGTGACCTTTGCAGATTCTACCAAACTCCTCCGCCAGTTTTTGGTCTAAACACTTGAAATTTTAGATGTAGGTTACTTAGATATGGGTCAAACATTTTAATTTGATTTTAGCCCAAAACAAATGTTTAGGGGTCAAAATTAGGGTCAAAGTAAAAAAGAATTTGACGTCTGCGGTCTCTACCAACTTTTCTCTATGGTAGATATGGAAGACTATTATATAGAAATGCATTACCATACATATTCACAATGTTTAATATATATACATGCATATAAAGTTATGAACAGTATATGGGGTCTGAGCAAAGCCGGGCTGAACTGCTAGTATAAACATATGATGATGATTGCAACGTCTTGTCAGACGAGTGCCACTCCCTCAGACATTTAAAATCCATGATTCCAAATGTCTGAGGGAGTATCTATACAAATATGATGTTACAGAGTCTTAGCTTTGTACGACAGCTAAGTCTCTCTCTCGGTTCAAAATGTTGAGATCCAGCAACAAGCAAGAGCAAGATAGCCAGCAACAAATTAAACTGCAGACCAGCTTAATGCGGGTACTGGTCTTCCGCTTTATGGTTTTTTAAATCAGAGATTTGCTTCTCCTAGAAAGGTTGCCCTCACCACGGCTTACGGGAGCCCTCTCTACCCCAATACACATATACACACACACAAATATACACGGTGCTAGTTGGCCGTTGACCCAGAAAAAGAGTTCATTCGCCCTTTGGAAGGTCTTGTTTTTAATCCTTCAGGGAGTGTATATATATATATATATATATACACACACCAGTTGTAGCGATTGGTTTCCTAGATGTACATCCAATAAAACTCGCACGATTATTAAAGAGTGCTCAATGCAGGACAGAGCAGGTATATAGTCTATTTTATTGTATTTTTATTGGTTACATATGTGCATAATTGGGACGGCACTGAAACATGTCTGCACATATGTAACCAAATGCTCCATCCCCAGATGCAACAAAATGATAATATTTAAATTTTAACTGTGAATGAAGCCATGCGATCAGTACGTTTGACACCAAACCTATATATATATATATATATATATATATATGATGATTGCAACGTCTTGTCAGACGAGTGCCACTCCCTCAGACACTTAAAGTCCATGAGCCCAAATGCCTGAGGGAGTATCTATACAAAGATGATGTTACAGAGTCTTAGCTTTGTACGACAGCTAAGTCTCTCTCTCGGTTCAAAATGTTGAGATCCAGTACCCACATTAAGCTGGTCTGCAGTTTAATATATATATATATATATATATATATACACAGACACACACGAGTTGTAGCGATTGGTTTCCTAGATGTACATCAAATGAAACTCACATGATTATTAAAGAGTGTTCAATGCAGGACAGAGCAGGTATATAGTTGTTTATTGTACAAACATTATTGGTTACATATGTGCATAATTGGGACGCCACTGAAACATGTCTGCACATATGTAATCAAATGCTCCATCCCCAGGTGCAACAAAATGATAATATTTCAATTTTAAATGTGAATCAAGCCAGAGCAACATGCATGACCATGCGATCAGTACGTTTGACACGGCCGCAAACAAACACACACCTTCCAATCTAGACAAAGTATGTAAAAATGACTCACAGTAAATTTCTTTGCCGAGCTCATGAACGAAAACATTGAGTCGCATTCCTTGTAGAGGTAAACTGAGGTAGTCTTTAAGAGAAGAGTTAACAGGCAGACACGCTTGACGCAGGTATTCAGCCACCATTGAGATCAGGCTCAGTACCAACGACAGGACCTCCCTCTGCAAAGGAAAAAGAAACGCGATCAACAAAGCGATAAATATTATACATAAATCAATTTAAGATCTTTTTTCCACCAAACATCTGTAACATCGTTACAAACGAAGGCAAGAAAAATAATTTGCGCATTTTTTTTTTTTTTTTTTTTTATTAACAAGAGTTTTGGTACTTGTACAGTTTAATCAAGACATGAAAAAAATGAAAATATTGAAAAAAAGGTTATATTGTACGTATCCGTTATGGAATGAAGATCTCCAAAAGAAAATTCCATTTAATTTGATCCAGTAGTTTTTTTTTACAGCAGAAAAACACATTTTTATGGGAGCGCGTTGAAGTCAGCCATTATAGAAATTTGTAACACGCCACGGAGAGATAACTCCAGTTAAAGCGCCGACACTCCATCCCTATCTTTATTACTAACTTTTCTTCCTTAAAAAAGAAATTAAAGGAAAAAAAAAAAAAAAAAAAAAATCAAACCTTTTGCTCGATATCATAAATTGTTTTTTTTTCGATGTAAAAAAAAAAAACAAAAAAAAACCCTACTTGATGAAATTAAGTGAAATTTTTTGTGGGGGAGAACTTCATTCCATAACGGATGCATACAATATAACCTTTTTTCGATATTTACATTTTTTTTAATGTCTTGGTTAAACTGTACGAGTACCAAGTTTTTTATTACTTTCAGCTTAAAAAAAAAAAAAAGTATCTCTGTCAAATGTTTGTTCGTTTTAACCTCGCTCGCGTTTCTCCTTCTTCCCACCGCACGTCAGCCATAGGCAGCCAATTCTCGTCTGCAACTTCATGTCATTTCATTTGTTGCGAGCACCATTTGCATTTTTTTCATTTTTTTTCTTTCTCTTTTCATGCACACTTTCTAATTTACATATGAGCATTTATCGACTAATGCTGCTGTTAATCTCTTCACCAGCTGTGACAGCGTCCCATGCTCCGGTCAGCAACTGATCTCTAACCTCATCGGAAACTGTGGCTCGTGATCGTTTTTCTCCCAGAAGGGCTTCACAAAATTCTCTGCGTCTCTGTGTTGTTTTCTGCTGAAAAGCAAAAGCAACACCGGAAAGGAAAGACAAGGTTTCTAACTACGAAAAGTTAATTTCACAAAAGTCGCAGGTTTTTACATATGTACATCGTCAGTTCCCCAAAACACTTTAAGTCTCACAAAAATCTTATTCTTCGTCCACTGGATGGCGGTCACGATGAAGAGGGGGGGGGGGTCTCTGGCGGGTTTCTGGGGGCGTGTTCCTTTCTCGAGAATTGGCTTCAATCTGACCAAAACAGTCTGGGCGCTTGCTTAAATATTCAGGGATGGGGTGGGGTCTGGCGATTTGCCAGACCAACCAAAATTCAAAACATCAAGAGGGGAATCCCCAGCCAGTCTGCGTGTGTGCACTTCCGCAATCCGTCCACAGTTTTCAAGACCTGGGACAAAAACTGAACTCCTTTCACACGACCCCAAGGGGTCAAATCCTGTCATTCAGAAAGCCATAGTCTGAACAGGTGTTCTCCAAGCCAACAAGTACAAATCTCGTTTCTACATTATTCTGACGTTTCCTGTCATTGGGTTTATATCCCTTTTGATAGGTCAACTGCCGCTGTCCGGGATTCAGTTAATGTTCAACAGACAATCTCAGCATATTTACTTGCCTCCCTCAGGGTTTAGGGACATCTCAATCTCCCCAATTGGGAGTAACATTGTTCCCTCAGACAATCACGTCACAAGCCAGCTATCCTTCGCAGTTGCTATTTTCCACGCACTCATATGCACTCCGTTAAATATCTCAACAAACATAAAAAAAAAATAAAAATTAATGAAAACTGAATCATGTGTGTGTGGGTGGGTGGGATGGGTGAGGGGATAGATACAATTTGTACGGACTTCAACTTCTGACAACAAATGTGCTCAAACTCAGATACCATAGCTCTCGGCAGAATCCATTAAGGAATGGGTATGTATACTTCCCGTTTACAACCCAATCTCCGACAACTTTATTGCATAAACAACCGATACAAACAACCAGCGCTCTTCCCATTCCCCATGTTAAAAAAGGCTTTCTATTTAGGAAATTACTCTAAAAACTAGCCGGGGAGTTCTCAACCTTGCCGATACACACACCACCTTTTTTGGAATTTTTATAAGTTCTAAATGTCAGTGATGGTTGATCAGAATTTAATAAATGAAGGCTCATTTGAAAGATTGGTTGGTTGTTTTTGTTTTACAGCATATCAATCCTTTTCGGGTTATTTAATGCCGAATCCAAAGATTCGGAAGAAAAAATTTTTAATAGAATATATTTGTTATTTTCAAGTCGGTTTCTATTTAACCCATAGTTGGAACCCAAACAGGTACTACCACTCCGGGTCAGAGTGGACCTGAGAGAAATGGTAATTAAAGGGTGGCTCCACACTCCCCAAAGCCCACAAGCTGGGGCCTCACCATTGGATATAGTTTAAGGTCATATCCAGGACCGCCATTAAGGGACTTTTACCAAGACCGTCTTAAAAGACAAGATGGCCGGTGGGCAAAAATAATTTAATCTGCTGACGTCATCACGGATAGTCCCTTTACCGGTGTCAAGCATTGCTTGACTCAAGCAACCAACTGTTGTCACCGGTAGATATCGTAACGTATTGTAATATTTCTTTTTTTATTAAAATGCCTTCACGGTGCATCGTTCCGAATTGCAGAGGAAATTATCGTAAAGGACCGAAAGTTACAGTATTTTCATTTCCGAAAAATAAAGAATTATCTTGTCTATGGATTAATGCAGTAAAAAGAAAAGATTTTACACCATCTCCATTCAGCGAAGTAAGTTTTAACGTGCCCCCCCCTGTATTTAACACGATGTGACTATAATTTAATTCAAGATTATCATCCTAAGTTTTTTACCATTCAAAAGAAGAAGCTTCAAATAAATTGCTAATATTAAAAAAAAATTTTTTACAGCATACAAAACTAAGGAAAATGCGAGACATAAGACGTTCTTTTGAAGAGACGATTTTTTTAAGCTGTTGACACACGTTTTAAAATTCTAGCAAAAATTAATTTTCCTGAAATTTTTCAATATTTAAAAATAAATTATGCCGGCTGATAAAATTTTACAATTTTTTTAAAACTAGAAAGATAAAATTTAAAAAATACTTATATATATATATATATATATATATAATATGAAACTAAACTAAAAAAAAAAACGCGCGTTCACTCGTGGTGTTACAATTTATATTATTAACGTATTTTAACAAACTGAAAATATGGATATAAAAAAAATGATTTTGCATGTTATTTTTGTTATGTGGTGAAATAATCTTAAATAAGAAACATGATTTTTTCTTTAGGTTAATTATTTTTTTACTGAGCAATACTTCATGAATTTATTGATGTTTTAAAAAAATGGTTAAATATGAAGAATAACTCCACCTTCGAGAATTCCTTTAAAATTACCACTTTTATAAGTTTTCGGGTGCGCTGAAAACGAAAATAACATTTAAAATTAAGGCAAACGAGTATTTTCTAATATATTTTTAAAAAGAAAAAAACTACTTGTTTCCTGGAATTTTAAAGGATTTTCCGAGGGTAAATAGTGGCCACAAAGTGGATGGTCAGTTTACGTTAAATTATTATAGAAAAGTGATCCCCCACTTTTTTAACTAACATTTCTTGGAAACTACTCGTTTGCCTTAATTTTAAATGTTATTTTCGTTTACAGCGACCTCAAAAATCTATAAAATTAGGAATTATAAAGGAATTTTCCAAGGTGAAGTAATTCTTCATATTTACCAAAAACTGTTTATGACTATTTTAGTCAACAACAACAAAAAAAAGTTCATTAATAATTATTTTTCTATCTTATCGTTTTTTTGTCATGTAATTTTGGGTTTGTATTACTGTACACATAGATTCGAAAAAGTTGTCAAAAAACAAATATAGAACAAATAAATGTTATCAAAGGCAAGATAAGTTACTTTTCTACCAAACTGGATATATTTTTTGTGTTTTTATTCAATGTAACATGTTTATTCAGCTCGAAAAACATGCAGTGTTTACCGATGTATTGGACAATTCAAAATGGCGGCCGACTCTCTCTTAAACACGGTAAGTTCGAGAAAAGGTGTTATAAATAATAAACTAGACAAAATACTATTAAAAACACCGAATATATGTCAACCTATGTCACGGTAATATATATTGAGCGAATTTCTAACAGTATTTTGTCTAGTTTATTATTTATAACACCTTTTCCCGAACTTACCGTGCTTAAGAGTCGGCCGCCATTTTGAATTTTCCAATACATCGGTAAACACTGCATGTTTTTCGAGCTGAATAAACATGTTACACTGAATAAAAACACCAAAATTATATCCAGTTTGGTAGAAAAGTAACTTATCTTTCCTTTGATAACATTTGTTCTATATTTGTTTTTTGACAACTTTTTCGAATCTATGTGTACAATAATACAAACCCGTAATTTTTGTAAAAGTCAAACATATGGTACGGTTTTCTTTTAAATTATTTCTTTAGGTATGTGAACTTCATTTTCGACCTGAAGACATAAAATGCTCATATGGAGTTCTTCGAATTCCCTCATAAATAATTTTTGTCGCAAGGAGAATGACAACATTAATAAAAAAAAAAATTTCAGAAAAATTCAAACTTTTAATTAAATTCCACAACGGATTTTTATAATGTCTGATGTATTTAATATTTGAAATATTTCTGCATTAGTAACTTTGTTTATACTAACATTATTTGTTTGATTTTAATTTTAACTTATCGTTTGTTCTTCAGTTAAACCAATTTATTGTTCGTTTTTCAGTTAAACTAATTCATCGTTCGTTTTTCAGTTAAACTAATTTATCGTTCGTTTTTCAGTTAAACTAATTTATCGTTCGTTTTTCAGTTAAACTAATTTATCGTTCGTTTTTCAGTTAAACTAATTTATCGTTCGTTTTTCAGTTAAACTAATTTATCGTTCGTTTTTCAGTTAAACTAATTCATCGTTCGTTTTTCAGTTAAACTAATTCATCGTTCGTTTTTCAGTTAAACTAATTCATCGTTCGTTTTTCAGTTAAACTAATTCATCGTTCGTTTTTCAGTTAAACTAATTCATCGTTCGTTTTTCAGTTAAACTAATTCATCGTTCGTTTTTCAGTTAAACTAATTCATCGTTCGTTTTTCAGTTAAACTAATTCATCGTTCGTTTTTCAGTTAAACTAATTCATCGTTCGTTTTTCAGTTAAACTAATTCATCGTTCGTTTTTCAGTTAAATTAATTCATCGTTCGTTTTTCAGTTAAATTAATTCATCGTTCGTTTTTCAGTTAAATTAATTCATCGTTCGTTTTTCAGTTAAACTAATTTATCGTTCGTTTTTCAGTTAAACTAATTCATCGTTCGTTTTTCAGTTAAACTAATTCATCGTTCGTTTTTCAGTTAAACTAATTCATCGTTCGTTTTTCAGTTAAACTAATTCATCGTTCGTTTTTCAGTTAAATTAATTCATCGTTCGTTTTTCAGTTAAATTAATTCATCGTTCGTTTTTCAGTTAAACTAATTTATCGTTCGTTTTTCAGTTAAACTAATTCATCGTTCGTTTTTCAGTTAAACTAATTCATCGTTCGTTTTTCAGTTAAACTAATTCATCGTTCGTTTTCAGTTAAACTAATTCATCGTTCGTTTTTCAGTTAAACTAATTCATCGTTCGTTTTCAGTTAAACTAATTCATCGTTCGTTTTCAGTTAAACTAATTCATCGTTCGTTTTTCAGTTTTGATTTAAAAAAATATTGTTCAAATGATTTAAAAAAATATTCATTTCGATTTAAAATAAAATTCATTTCGATTTTTAAAAATATTGTTTTTTTTGATTGTGGTTCATTTTGATTAAAAAAAAATTCATTTTGATTAAAAAAAAATTCATTTTGATTAAAAAAAAATTCATTTTGATTAAAAAAAAATTCATTTTGATTAAAAAAATATTCATTTTGATTAAAAAAATATTCATTTTGATTAAAAAAAAACTCATTTTGATTAAAAAAAATTCATTTTGATTAAAAAAAATTCATTTTGATTAAAAAAAAAAGTTTAATTTTAATATTTGTTTATTGTCTTAACTCATATCAAATGTTTTGCTTGTGTTCTGCTTCAAATATTCATAAATATGCATAATTTTCATTTAATTATATTAAATAAACTTCAAGTTTACTACAAATCAAATCGTGTTCCTTCATTTTTTTTAAATGTAATTTATAAGTAATTAAAGAACGTATTCTAATCTTTAAAATCTATAATACGACGAAATATTCAATTGCTTATAATACTTAAACAAACAACTTGTTTTTTTTTAATTATTTTTTTATTATTAATATTAGATGAGTTTCAGTATAAATCATCGTGTTCTTTATTTATTTTAATCCAATTTTGAAGTTTTGTAACGCTGTCTGTAAAAATTACTGTTCATTATTGACAGTCAAGAGTTCCACATATCTTGCTTGTTGGGACCTCGGCGATGACGTCATTTTTTCAGCTGACCGGCCATCTTTATAACGAAGGCCACGCTTTTACCCTCTGCAGGGGGGGGGCAGTCGGCGTATTCTAATGCCCCACCGACAGGGCCTCATTTGAAAGGTAATGATCTGAATTGTGTAATGGATTACATAACATCTGCCCTAATGTCGCACATTAAGGGGATCATCCATGATCCAGAACCTATTTTTGACACTTTTTTACAGCCATAAAATGTTTCAATCATATTGATTTGTTTTCCAAGTTTTGCATATGAATTACAAAATATCTGATATTTCCCCAAAACCTCTAGCCTTGATCGAGGGGAGACTAAAAATTGCTGCTATGGTTTCAAATGATCTGAAATAACAGCAAGGGGAGACTTGATTCCAAATATTTCTCATATGCTATATCTCTCCTCTTTGGTTATTTTTCTTACATAAAGTAAAATTTCACATTGTATAAGGATTATTTGATACTGGAGATATTCATAATCATACACTATTTCCAAAAGAGGGGAGATATAACATATGAGAAATATTTGGAATCAAGTCTCCCCTTGCTGTTATTTCAGATCATTTGAAAGCATGATTAAACAGGTCTCCCAATAAGGCGAGACGATTTCAAAATGGATGCAGAGAAACGCCACAAGATCATATGTGTATGCGTATTATATGCTTGACACACACACACACACACGCACCCACGAACACTAAACGAGTCACGTGCCATTAAGATGGACATTTAGAACACAAGAACAATAGTCCGTTAAATGCACAGTTAGATAAGAATCCATAAAAACGATTTAGGGAGAACAAAATACACAACGGAAATAGGGTTGTACGTTGGACAAGTTCTAAATTCGAGTCAAAAGAAAAAATGTAAAATCAGAAACGCCACAAGTCTGAGATTAATTTTTTTTTTTTTTTTTTTTACATCTCCACCTCAAACAAGGTATAATATTAAGTTTTATATCAATGATAAACAATCATCAATTAGCTTAAGATTTTACTGCAGTTTCATGGCATTACCGATCATTAGAAATGTAACTGATCGGTTCAAAATATCTAAATTACTTGTCCCTATGTCCAGCGTCGCAATAAAAACATTAATTAACTAGAAACGAATTACTTCCCTTTGTAATCGCCTTTTATCAGTTAACAATCATAAAAACATTTTATCAGTTAGCAATCATAAAAACATTTTATCAGTTAACAATCATAAAAACATTTTATCAGTTAACAATCATAAAAACATTTTATCAGTTAACAATCATAAAAACATTTTATCAGTTAACAATCATAAAAAACATTTTATCAGTTAACAATCATAAAAACATTTTATCAGTTAACAATCATAAAAAACATTTTATCAGTTAACAATCATAAAAACATTTTATCAGTTAACAATCATAAAAAACATTTTATCAGTTAGCAATCATAAAAAACATTTTATCAGTTAACAATCATAAAAACATTTTATCAGTTAACAATCATAAAAACATTTTATCAGTTAACAATCATAAAAAACATTTTATCAGTTAACAATCATAAAAAACATTTTATCAGTTAACAATCATAAAAAACATTTTATCAGTTAACAATCATAAAAAACATTTTATCAGTTAGCAATCATAAAAAACATTTTATCAGTTAACAATCATAAATAACATTTTATCAGTTAACAATCATAAAAACATTTTATCAGTTAACAATCATAAAAACATTTTATCAGTTAACAATCATAAAAACATTTTCTCTCCAAAAATATTCAAAATAAAAAAATTTTCAAACTTTTTTTTTGACGTTTCTGAATTTTTTGAGATGAGGATTGGTTATATGTATTATTATTCATCGGACTACTGTTCTCATCTTGAGTGTGATTTTCACAACGTTTCGGTCGATACAAACTCCAGCCTTCTTCAGGTGTATCTTGTATTTTTTCTTTTTTTTTTTTACATTTTCACCCCAAACAAGGCACGTTGCCACTTTGATGTAGGGGGCTACTATCAGAGATATAAGCTACAGGGGTACTATGTAGGGAGTTGGGCAGCAAGATGTCAGTTCATGTTACATTTGAACTTCTGCATGTCAGTACAGTTGGGGAAGCAGGAACCCGAAAGGGAATTCCAAAGTCTTGCGGTTCTGGGGAAGAAACTACTGGAGTAGAAGGCTCTCTTACATCTAAGGATCTCTACTGTGAAGGGGTGAGATTTTGCTGCTTGTTGGGTTTGTCAGGGGTATTTACATCGAGGAGATACAAGTGCTGGCAGTTCGTTAGAGCATTCACTGTTAAAGTACTTGTAGAACAGGCAGAGGGATGCAACATTTCATCGATGGAACAGAGGCTGAAGTTTAGATGACAGTTCAGGACCTATCAGGATCTCAACTGTGAAGGGGTGGGATGTAGCTGCTTGTCGGGTTTGTCGGGCGGGGGGAGGAGTACTTACATCGAGGGGGTACAAGTGCTTGCAGTTCGTCAGAGCATTCACCGTTAAAGTACTTGTAGAACAGGCAGAGGGATGCAACATTTCATCGATGGAACAGAGGCTGAAGTTTAGATGACAGTTCAGGACCTATCAGGATCTCAACTGTGAAGGGGTGGGATGTAGCTGCTTGTCGGGTTTGTCGGGCGGGGGGAGGAGTACTTACATCGAGGGGGTACAAGTGCTTGCAGTTCGTCAGAGCATTCACCGTTAAAGTACTTGTAGAACAGGCAGAGGGATGTAACATTTCATCGATGGAACAGAGGCTGAAGTTTAGATGACAGTTCAGGACCTATCAGGTTGGCGACTCTTTTGAACTTTGTCTAGGAGTGAGAGACTAGTAGCAGATGCACCAGCCCAAATATGACAACAATACTCCATACATGGGCGAATGGTGGCCTTATAGAGATTTCACTCCATACTGTGAAAGACAAGATGCCTGGGAGGGAAATAAACCAATATATAAAAACATACATCGTCTTGTGTCTGTCTTGCATGCGTAATTATTATAGCATCCTGGAAAATATTAATTTTATTTAATTGTTTTGTTTTTTTTTTATCAAAGTGGCCATAAAGAAACTTTGAGTCCTATGTTATATGGTCAGGAACTTGGTGAACATTTTATGTTAGAATCGAAGATATTTTATTTGTTAAACTTTTTTTTAAGTATCTCTTTTTTGTTTTATATAGAAACTAGCATGCCTACCCAGTGTTGCCCGGGTGGAGCGTGGTGGTGTATATTAAGTAATCCAATTCACACTTCTAATGGTTACTTTGATATTGTCCTATTGACCACTCTATACTCTTTAACCCTTATCCTCGAGTGGCCTCTGAACCTTGATAAGTGGTGACTCTTATGTATAAAAAAAAATAAATAAATAACACTGCCGAATCTTCAAGGCCAATGTAAACAAGTTCTTGTTCAACCATCCTCTTAAATCTAATTATACCAAATTTTTTCTACAAATGATGATTACACAACTAACCCAATGACTACAATACACATATTAACCCTTATCCTCCAGTGGTATCCTCGTCTTGGAAAGTGGTGAAAAAAAAAAATTGAAAATGACAGTTATTATCGGATTTTGGTATTATAATGAAGAACCATTTTTTTTTTTTTATTTTGGAATAAACATTAAATTTTGGAATGAACAAATTTTCAGGTCCTTTAAAAAAAAAAAAAAAAAAAAAAATGAAAAAACTTGTTTTCATTTTTAGCAATTGCTCAAGTTTGATGTATAAGTATACCCCCCTCCAACTTAATTTTTTATTTTTTTTATTTTGGAATAAACATTAAATTTTGAAATGAACAAATTTTCAGGTCCTTTAAAAAAAAAAAAAAAAAACCCTAATCCTAACCCATCCAACTTAATTTTTTTTTTTTTTCCTCTGGTGTTTTATCCCTCTCCCCATTCCTAAATCCCTATTTCTCTCTTTTTTTTTTTTTTGTTTTATATAGAAACTAACATGTCTACCTGGCATTATATGGTCAGGAACTTGGTGAACCTTTTATGTTAAAATCTAAGATATTTTATTTGTCTAAACTTTTTTAAAGTATTTTTTCTTTTTCTTTTTTTTTTTAAATATAGAAACTAGCATTGCTACCCGACGTTGCCCGGGTGGAGAGAGGTGTTATACTAAGGATATTGAGCAATCACCCAAACTGCCTACTGTTGTTTTGATCCCCCCTCCCTACTACTACTACCATGCCACTCCTCATGAATCATCACCATTGACTCCGGTTCTGCACCATTCTGAGCAACTCAGCCATGCTAATGTCCGCAATGTCATTCATGTTATCTGACATTCTTGTTCTTGGTCTTCCACGTCCTCTTTTGCCAGTGATTGTAGCAAAGAGAAGACCTTTTCTTAGGCCAAAAATCGCAATTGCCTGTCATTGATGTTTTCCAACAGTCTTCTCTAGAACTCATTCGTTTGTACGTTTGCCCACCCAGATATTGGTTTGTGCAACCATTGCTGTCTTTGCCATTGCGATACGTCGTCTTACTTCTTTGGTGTAATCTACTTTGTTTGTGAAAACTGCAACCAGCTAATTGAAATAATTTTCAACATTTTGATTGTGTACAATTACGTTTTCATCATTTTATTTGTCCAAAATTACGTTTTCAACATTTTCATTGTCCACAATTACGTTATCACCATTTTCATTGTCCACAATTACGTTTTCATCATTTTCATTGTCCACAATTACGTTTTCAACATTTTCATTGTCCACAATTACGTTTTCAACATTTTCATTGTCCACAATTACGTTATCACTATTTTCATTGTCCACAATTACGTTATCACTATTTTCATTGTCCACAATTACGTTATCACTATTTTCATTGTCCACAATTAGGTTTTCAACATTTTCATTGTCCACAATTAGGTTTTCAACATTTTCATTGTCCACAATTACGTTTTCATCATTTTCATTGTCCACAATTACGTTTTCATCATTTTCATTGTCCACAATTACGTTTTCATCATTTTCATTGTCCACAATTGCGTTTTTAACATTTTCATTGTCCACAATTACGTTATCACCATTTTTCATTGTCCACAAGTACGTTTTCATCATTTTCATTGTCCACAATTACGTTATCACTATTTTCATTGTCCACAATTACGTTATCACTATTTTCATTGTCCACAATTACGTTTTCATCATTTTCATTGTCCACAATTACGTTTTCAACATTTTCATTGTCCACAATTACGTTATCACCATTTTTCATTGTCCACAATTACGTTTTCATCATTTTCATTGTCCACAATTACGTTTTCAACATTTTCATTGTCCACAAGTACGTTTTCAACATTTTCATTGTCCACAATTACGTTTTCATCATTTTCATTGTCCACAATTACGTTTTCATCATTTTCATTGTCCACAATTACGTTTTCAACATTTTCATTGTCCACAATTACGTTTTCAACATTTTCATTGTCCACAATTACGTTTTCAACATTTTCATTGTCCACAATTACGTTTTCAACATTTTCATTGTCCACAATTACGTTTTCATCATTTTCATTGTCCACAAGTACGTTTTCAACATTTTCATTGTCCACAATTACGTTTTCAACATTTTCATTGTCCATAAGTACGTTTTCATCATTTTCATTGTCCACAATTACGTTTTCATCATTTTCATTGTCCACAATTACGTTTTTAACATTTTCATTGTCCACAATTACGTTTTCAACATTTTCATTGTCCACAAGTACGTTTTCATCATTTTCATTGTCCACAATTACGTTTTCAACATTTTCATTGTCCACAATTACGTTTTCAACATTTTCATTGTCCACAAGTACGTTTTCATCATTTTCATTGTCCACAAGTACGTTTTCATCATTTTCATTGTCCACAATTACGTTTTCATCATTTTCATTGTCCACAATTACGTTTTCAACATTTTCATTGTCCACAAGTACGTTTTCAACATTTTCATTGTCCACAATTACGTTATCACAATTTTTCATTGTCCACAAGTACGTTTTCATCATTTTCATTGTCCACAAGTACGTTTTCATCATTTTCATTGTCCACAAGTACGTTTTCATCATTTTCATTGTCCACAATTACGTTTTCAACATTTTCATTGTCCACAATTACGTTTTCAACATTTTCATTGTCCACAAGTACGTTTTCAACATTTTCATTGTCCACAAGTACGTTTTCATCATTTTCATTGTCCACAAGTACGTTTTCATCATTTTCATTGTCCACAATTACGTTTTCATCATTTTCATTGTCCACAATTACGTTTTCAACATTTTCATTGTCCACAAGTACGTTTTCAACATTTTCATTGTCCACAATTACGTTATCACAATTTTTCATTGTCCACAAGTACGTTTTCATCATTTTCATTGTCCACAAGTACGTTTTCATCATTTTCATTGTCCACAAGTACGTTTTCATCATTTTCATTGTCCACAATTACGTTTTCAACATTTTCATTGTCCACAATTACGTTTTCAACATTTTCATTGTCCACAAGTACTATTTCAACATTTTCATTGTCCACAAGTACGTTTTCATCATTTTCATTGTCCACAAGTACGTTTTCATCATTTTCATTGTCCACAAGTACGTTTTCATCATTTTCATTGTCCACAATTACGTTTTCAACATTTTCATTGTCCACAATTACGTTTTCAACATTTTCATTGTCCACAAGTACGTTTTCAACATTTTCATTGTCCACAAGTACGTTTTCATCATTTTCATTGTCCACAAGTACGTTTTCATCATTTTCATTGTCCACAATTACGTTTTCATCATTTTCATTGTCCACAATTACGTTTTCATCATTTTCATTGTCCACAATTACGTTTTCAACATTTTCATTGTCCACAAGTACGTTTTCAACATTTTCATTGTCCACAATTACGTTATCACAATTTTTCATTGTCCACAAGTACGTTTTCATCATTTTCATTGTCCACAAGTACGTTTTCATCATTTTCATTGTCCACAAGTACGTTTTCATCATTTTCATTGTCCACAATTACGTTTTCAACATTTTCATTGTCCACAATTACGTTTTCAACATTTTCATTGTCCACAAGTACTATTTCAACATTTTCATTGTCCACAAGTACGTTTTCATCATTTTCATTGTCCACAAGTACGTTTTCATCATTTTCATTGTCCACAATTACGTTATCACCATTTTCATTGTCCACAATTACGTTTTCAACATTTTCATTGTCCACAATTACGTTTTCAACATTTTCATTGTCCACAAGTGCGTTTTCATCATTTTCATTGTCCACAAGTACGTTTTCATCATTTTTATTGTCCACAATTACGTTTTCAACATTTTTATTGTCCACAATTACGTTTTCAACATTTTCATTGTCCACAATTACGTTTTCATCATTTTCATTGTCCAAAATTACGTTTTCATCATTTTCATTGTCCACAAGTACGTTTTCATCATTTTCATTGTCCACTAGTACGTTTTCATCATTTTCATTGTCCACAAGTACGTTTTCATCATTTTCATTGTCCACAAGTACGTTTTCATCATTTTCATTGTCCACAATTACGTTTTCAACATTTTCATTGTCCACAATTACGTTTTCAACGTTTTCATTGTCCACAAGTACGTTTTCATCATTTTCATTGTCCACAATTACGTTTTCAACATTTTTATTGTCCGCAATTACGTTATCACCATTTTTCATTGTCCACAATTACGTTTTCAACATTTTCATTGTCCACAATTACGTTTTCAACATTTTCATTGTCCACAATTACGTTTTCATCATTTTCATTGTCCACAATTACGTTTTCATCATTTTCATTGTCCACAAGTACGTTTTTAACATTTTCATTGTCCACAAGTATGTTTTCATCATTTTCATTGTCCACAATTACGTTATCACTATTTTCATTGTCCACAATTACATTATCACCATTTTTATTGTGCACAAGTACGTTTTTATCATTTTCATTGTCCACAATTACGTTATCACTATTTTGATTGTCCACAAGTACGTTTTCATCATTTTCATTGTCCACAATTACATTATCACCATTTTTATTGTCCACAAGTACGTTTTCATCATTTTCATTGTCCACAATTACGTTTTCATCATTTTCATTGTCCACAAGTACGTTTTCATCATTTTCATTGTCCACAATTACATTATCACCATTTTTATTGTCCACAAGTACGTTTTCATCATTTTCATTGTCCACAATTACGTTTTCAACATTTTGATTGTCCACAATTACGTTTTCATCATTTTCATTGTCCACAATTATGTTTTCATCATTTTCATTATCCACAATTACGTTTTCAACATTTTGATTGTCCACAATTACGTTTTCAACATTTTCATTGTCGACAATTACGTTATCACCATTTTAATTGTCCACAAGTACGTTTTCATCATTTTGACTGTCCACAATTACATGTCCAACATTTTGATTGTCCACAATTACATTTTCAACACTTTGATTGTCCACAATTACGTTTTCAACATTTTGATTGTCCACAATTACGTTTTCAACATTTTGATTGTCCACAATTACGTTTTCATGATTTTCATTGTCCACAATTATGTTTTCAACATTTTGATTGTCCACAATTACTTTTTCATCATTTTCATTGTCCACAATTACGTTTTCAACATTTTGATTGTCCACAATTACGTTTTCAACATTTTGATTGTCCACAATTACGTTTTCAACATTTTGATTGTCCACAATTACTTTTTCATCATTTTCATTGTCCACAATTATGTTTTCATCATTTTCATTGTCCACAATTATGTTTTCATCATTTTCATTATCCACAATTACGTTTTCAACATTTTGATTGTCCACAATTACGTTTTCATCATTTTGATTGTCCACAATTACATTTTCAACATTTTGATTGTCCACAATTACGTTTTCAACATTTTGATTGTCCACAATTACGTTTTCATCATTTTGATTGTCCACAATTACGTTTTCATCATTTTCATTATCCACAATTACGTTTTCAACATTTTGATTGTCCACAATTGCGTTTTCATCATTTTCATTATCCACAATTACGTTTTCAACATTTTCATTGTCCACAATTACGTTTTCAACACTTTGATTGTCCACAATTACGTTTTCATCATTTTCATTATCCACAATAACGTTTTCAACATTTTCATTATCCACAATTACGTTTTCATCATTTTGATTTTCCACAATTACGTTTTCATCATTTTCATTGTCCACAATTACGTTTTCATCATTTTGATTGTCCACAATTACGTTTTCATCTTGATTGTCCACAATTACGTTTTCATCATTTTGATTGTCCACAATTATGTTTTCATCATTTTGATTGTCCACAATTACGTTTTCATCATTTTCATTATCCACAATTACGTTTTCATCATTTTCATTATCCAAAATTACGTTTTAATCATTTTGATTGTCCACAATTACGTTTTCATCATTTTGATTGTCCACAATTATGTTTTCATCATTTTAATTATCCACAATTACGTTTTCAACATTTTGATTATCCACAATTACGTTTTCATCATTTTCATTATCCACAATAACGTTTTCAACATTTTGATTGTCCACAATTACGTTTTCATCATTTTGATTGTCCACAATTACGTTTTCATCATTTTCATTATCCACAATTACGTTTTCAACATTTTGATTGTCCACAATTACGTTTTCATCATTTTCATTATCCACAATTACGTTTTCATCATTTTGATTGTCCACAATTACGTTTTCATCATTTTCATTGTCCACAATTACGTTTTCATCATTTTGATTGTCCACAATTACGTTTTCATCATTTTGATTGTCCACAATTACGTTTTCATCATTTTGATTGTCCACAATTATGTTTTCATCATTTTGATTGTCCACAATTACGTTTTCATCATTTTCATTATCCACAATTACGTTTTCATCATTTTCATTATCCAAAATTACGTTTTCATCATTTTGATTGTCCACAATTACGTTTTCATCATTTTGATTGTCCACAATTATGTTTTCATCATTTTCATTATCCACAATTACGTTTTCAACATTTTGATTATCCACAATTACGTTTTCATCATTTTCATTATCCACAATTACGTTTTCAACATTTTGATTGTCCACAATTACGTTTTCATCATTTTGATTGTCCACAATTACGTTTTCATCATTTTCATTGTCCACAATTACGTTTTCATCATTTTCATTGTCCACAATTACGTTTTCATCATTTTCATTGTCCACAATTACGTTTTCATCATTGTGATTGTCCACAATTACGTTTTCATCATTTTGATTGTCCACAATTACGTTTTCATCATTTTGATTGTCCACAATTATGTTTTCATCATTTTCATTATCCACAATTACGTTTTCATCATTTTGATTGTCCACAATTACGTTTTCATCATTTTGATTGTCCACAATGATGTTTTCATCATTTTCATTATCCACAATTACGTTTTCAACATTTTGATTATCCACAATTACGTTTTCATCATTTTCATTATCCACAATTACGTTTTCAACATTTTGATTGTCCACAATTACGTTTTCATCATTTTGATTGTCCACAATTACGTTTTCATCATTTTCATTATCCACAATTACGTTTTCAACATTTTCATTGTCCACAATTACGTTTTCAACATTTTGATTGTCCACAATTACATTTTCATCATTTTGATTGTCCACAATTACATTTTCATCATTTTGATTGTCCACAATTACATTTTCATCATTTTGATTGTCCACAATTACATTTTCATCATTTTGATTGTCCACAATTACGTTTTCAACATTTTGATTGTCCACAATTACATTTTCATCATTTTGATTGTCCACAATTACATTTTCATCATTTTGATTGTCCACAATTACATTTTCATCATTTTGATTGTCCACAATTACATTTTCATCATTTTGATTGTCCACAATTACATTTTCATCATTTTGATTGTCCACAATTACATTTTAATCATTTTGATTATCCACAATTACATTTTCATCATTTTGATTGTCCACAATTACATTTTCATCATTTTGATTGTCCACAATTACGTTTTCATCATTTTCATTATCCGCAATTACGTTTTCAACATTTTGATTGTCCACAATTACGTTTTCAACATTTTGATTGTCCACAGTTACATTTTCATCATTTTGATTGTCCACAATTACATTTTCATCATTTTGATTGTCCACAATTACATTTTCATCATTTTGATTGTCCACAATTACATTTTCAACATTTTGATTGTCCACAATTACATTTTCATCATTTTGATTGTCCACAATTACATTTTCATCATTTTGATTGTCCACAATTACATTTTCATCATTTTGATTGTCCACAATTACGTTTTCAACATTTTGATTATCCACAATTACGTTTTCAACATTTTGATTGTCCACAATTACGTTTTCATCATTTTCATTGTCCACAATTATGTTTTCATCATTTTCATTGTCCACAATTATGTTTTCATCATTTTCATTATCCACAATTACGTTTTCAACATTTTGACTGTCCACAATTACGTTTTCATCATTTTGATTGTCCACAATTACATTTTCAACATTTTGATTGTCCACAATTACGTTTTCAACATTTTGATTGTCCACAATTACGTTTTCATCATTTTGATTGTCCACAATTACGTTTTCATCATTTTCATTATCCACAATTACGTTTTACAACATTTTGATTGTCCACAATTGCGTTTTCATCATTTTCATTATCCACAATTACGTTTTCAACATTTTCATTGTCCACAATTACGTTTTCAACATTTTGATTGTCCACAATTACGTTTTCATCATTTTCATTATCCACAATTACGTTTTCAACATTTTCATTATCCACAATTACGTTTTCATCATTTTGATTTTCCACAATTACGTTTTCATCATTTTCATTGTCCACAATTACGTTTTCATCATTTTGATTGTCCACAATTACGTTTTCATCATTTTGATTGTCCACAATTACGTTTTCATCATTTTGATTGTCCACAATTATGTTTTCATCATTTTGATTGTCCACAATTACGTTTTCATCATTTTCATTATCCACAATTACGTTTTCATCATTTTCATTATCCAAAATTACGTTTTCATCATTTTGATTGTCCACAATTACGTTTTCATCATTTTGATTGTCCACAATTATGTTTTCATCATTTTCATTATCCACAATTACGTTTTCAACATTTTGATTATCCACAATTACGTTTTCATCATTTTGATTATCCACAATTACGTTTTCAACATTTTGATTGTCCACAATTACGTTTTCATCATTTTGATTGTCCACAATTACGTTTTCATCATTTTCATTATCCACAATTACGTTTTCAACATTTTGATTGTCCACAATTACATTTTCATCATTTTCATTATCCACAATTACGTTTTCATCATTTTGATTGTCCACAATTACGTTTTCATCATTTTGATTGTCCACAATTACGTTTTCATCATTTTCATTGTCCACAATTACGTTTTCATCATTTTCATTGTCCACAATTACGTTTTCATCATTTTCATTGTCCACAATTACGTTTTCATCATTTTGATTGTCCACAATTACGTTTTCATCATTTTGATTGTCCACAATTATGTTTTCATCATTTTGATTGTCCACAATTACGTTTTCATCATTTTCATTATCCACAATTACGTTTTCATCATTTTCATTATCCAAAATTACGTTTTCATCATTTTGATTGTCCACAATTACGTTTTCATCATTTTGATTGTCCACAATTATGTTTTCATCATTTTCATTATCCACAATTACGTTTTCAACATTTTGATTATCCACAATTACGTTTTCATCATTTTCATTATCCACAATTACGTTTTCAACATTTTGATTGTCCACAATTACGTTTTCATCATTTTGATTGTCCACAATTACGTTTTCATCATATTCATTATCCACAATTACGTTTTCAACATTTTGATTGTCCACAATTACGTTTTCAACATTTTGATTGTCCACAATTACATTTTCATCATTTTGATTGTCCACAATTACATTTTAATCATTTTGATTGTCCACAATTACATTTTCATCATTTTGATTGTCCACAATTACGTTTTCATCATTTTGATTGTCCACAATTACATTTTCATCATTTTGATTGTCCACAATTACGTTTTCAACATTTTGATTGTCCACAATTACATTTTCATCATTTTGATTGTCCACAATTACATTTTCATTATTTTGATTGTCCACAATTACATTTTCATCATTTTGATTGTCCACAATTACATTTTCATCATTTTGATTGTCCACAATTAAATTTTCATCATTTTGATTGTCCACAATTACATTTTCATCATTTTGATTGTCCACAATTACATTTTCATCATTTTGATTGTCCACAATTACGTTTTCATCATTTTCATTATCCACAATTACGTTTTCAACATTTTGATTGTCCACAATGACGTTTTCAACATTTTGATTGTCCACAATTACATTTTCATCATTTTGATTGTCCACAATTACATTTTCATCATTTTGATTGTCCACAATTACATTTTCATCATTTTGATTGTCCACAATTACATTTTCAACATTTTGATTGTCCACAATTACATTTTTATCATTTTGATTGTCCACAATTACGTTTTCATCATTTTGATTGTCCACAATTACATTTTCATCATTTTGATTGTCCACAATTACGTTTTCATCATTTTGATTGTCCACAATTACATTTTAATCATTTTCATTATCCACAATTACATTTTCATCATTTTGATTGTCCACAATTACGTTTTCATCATTTTGATTGTCCACAATTACATTTTCATCATTTTGATTGTCCACAATTACATTTTCATCATTTTGATTGTCCACAATTACATTTTCATCATTTTGATTGTCCACAATTACGTTTTCAACATTTTGATTATCCACAATTACGTTTTCAACATTTTGATTGTCCACAATTACGTTTTCATCATTTTGATTGTCCACAATTACATTTTCAACATTTTGATTGTCCACAATTACGTTTTAATCATTTTCATTATCCACAATTACGTTTTCAACATTTTGATTGTCCACAATTACGTTTTCATCATTTTCATTGTCCACAATTATGTTTTCATCATTTTCATTATCCACAATTACGTTTTCAACATTTTGATTGTCCACAATTACGTTTTCAACATTTTCATTGTCCACAATTACGTTATCACCATTCTCATTGTCCACAAGTACGTTTTCATCATTTTGACTGTCCACAATTACATGTGCAACATTTTAATTGTCCACAATTACGTTTTCATCATTTTGATTGTCCACAATTACATTTTCAACATTTTGATTGTCCACAATTACGTTTTCAACATTTTGATTGTCCACAATTACGTTTTCAACATTTTGATTGTCCACAATTACGTTTTCAACATTTTGATTGTCCACAATTACGTTTTCATGATTTTCATTGTCCACAATTGCGTTTTCATCATTTTCATTGTCCACAATTACGTTTTCAACATTTTCATTGTCCACAATTACGTTTTCAACATTTTCATTGTCCACAATTACGTTTTCAACATTTTGATTGTCCACAATTACGTTTTCAACATTTTCATTGTCCACAATTACGTTTTCATCATTTTGATTGTCCACAATTACGTTTTCAACATTTTCATTGTCCACAATTACGTTTTCATCATTTTAATTGTCCACAATTACATTTTCATCATTTTGATTGTCCACAATTACGTTTTCATCATTTTGATTGTCCACAATTACATTTTCAACATTTTGATTATCCACAATTACATTTCCCATCATTTTGATTGTCCACAATTACGTTTTCATCATTTTGATTGTCCACAATTACATTTTCAACATTTTGATTGTCCACAATTACGTTTTCAACATTTTGATTGTCCACAATTACATTTTCAACATTTTGATTGTCCACAATTACATTTTCATCATTTTGATTGTCCACAATTACATTTTCATCATTTTGATTGTCCACAATTACATTTTCATCATTTTGATTGTCCACAATTACATTTTCATCATTTTGATTGTCCACAATTACGTTTTCATCATTTTGATTGTCCACAATTACATTTTCATCATTTTGATTGTCCACAATTACATTTTCATCATTTTGATTGTCCACAATTACATTTTCATCATTTTGATTGTCCACAATTACGTTTTCAACATTTTGATTATCCACAATTACGTTTTCAACATTTTGATTGTCCACAATTACGTTTTCATCATTTTGATTGTCCACAATTACATTTTCAACATTTTGATTGTCCACAATTACGTTTTAATCATTTTCATTATCCACAATTACGTTTTCAACATTTTGATTGTCCACAATTACGTTTTTATCATTTTCATTGTCCACAATTATGTTTTCATCATTTTCATTATCCACAATTACGTTTTCAACATTTTGATTGTCCACAATTACGTTTTCAACATTTTCATTGTCCACAATTACGTTATCACAATTCTCATTGTCCACAAGTACGTTTTCATCATTTTGACTGTCCACAATTACATGTCCAACATTTTAATTGTCCACAATTACGTTTTCATCATTTTGATTGTCCACAATTACATTTTCAACATTTTGATTGTCCACAATTACGTTTTCAACATTTTGATTGTCCACAATTACGTTTTCAACATTTTGATTGTCCACAATTACGTTTTCATTATTTTCATTGTCCACAATTGCGTTTTCATCATTTTCATTGTCCACAATTACGTTTTCAACATTTTCATTGTCCACAATTACGTTTTCAACATTTTCATTGTCCACAATTACGTTTTCAACATTTTGATTGTCCACAATTACGTTTTCAACATTTTCATTGTCCACAATTACGTTTTCATCATTTTGATTGTCCACAATTACGTTTTCAACATTTTCATTGTCCACAATTACGTTTTCATCATTTTGATTGTCCACAATTACATTTTCATCATTTTGATTGTCCACAATTACGTTTTCATCATTTTGATTGTCCACAATTACATTTTCAACATTTTGATAGTCCACAATTACGTTTTCATCATTTTGATTGTCCACAATTACATTTTCAACATTTTGATTGTCCACAATTACGTTTTCAACATTTTGATTGTCCACAATTACATTTTCAACATTTTGATTGTCCACAATTACATTTTCATCATTTTGATTGTCCACAATTACATTTTCATCATTTTGATTGTCCACAATTACATTTTCATCATTTTGATTGTCCACAATTACATTTTCATCATTTTGATTGTCCACAATTACATTTTCATCATTTTGATTGTCCACAATTACATTTTCATCATTTTGATTGTCCACAATTACATTTTCATCATTTTGATTGTCCACAATTACGTTTTCATCATTTTGATTGTCCACAATTACATTTTCATCATTTTGATTGTCCACAATTACATTTTCATCATTTTGATTGTCCACAATTACATTTTCATCATTTTGATTGTCCACAAGTACGTTTTCAACATTTTGATTATCCACAATTACGTTTTCAACATTTTGATTGTCCACAATTACGTTTTCATCATTTTGATTGTCCACAATTACATTTTCAACATTTTGATTGTCCACAATTACGTTTTAATCATTTTCATTATCCACAATTACGTTTTCAACATTTTCATCATCCACAATTGCGTTTTCATCATTTTCATTGTCCACAATTACATTTTCAACATTTTCATTGTCCACAATTACGTTTTCAACATTTTCATTGTCCACAATTACGTTTTCAACATTTTCATTGTCCACAATTACGTTTTCAACATTTTCATTGTCCACAATTACGTTTTCAACATGTTCATTGTCCACAATTACGTTTTAACATTTTCATTGTCCACAATTACGTTTTCAACATTTTCATTGTCCACAATTACGTTTTCAACATTTTCATTGTCCACAATTACGTTTTCAACATTTTCATTGTCCACAATTACGTTTCCAACATTTTCATTGTCCACAATTACGTTTTCAACATTTTCATTGTCCACAATTACGTTTTCAACATTTTCATTGTCCACAATTACGTTTTCAACATTTTCATTGTCCACAATTACGTTTTCAACATTTTCATTGTCCACAATTACGTTTTCAACATTTTCATTGTCCACAATTACGTTTTCAACATTTTCATTGTCCACAATTACGTTTTCAACATTTTCATTGCCCACAATTACGTTTTTAACATTTTCATTGCCCACAATTACGTTTTTAACATTATCATTGTCCACAATTACGTTATCACCATTTTCATTGTCCACAATTACGTTTTCAAGATTTTCATTGTCCACAATTACGTTTTTAACATTTTCATTGTCCACAATTACGTTTTTAACATTTTCATTGTCCACAATTACGTTATCACCATTTTCATTGTCCACAATTACGTTTTCAACATTTTGATTGTCCACAATTACGTTTTTAACATTTTCATTGTCCACAATTACGTTATCACCATTTTCATTGTCCACAATTACGTTTTCAAGATTTTCATTGTCCACAATTACGTTTTTAACATTTTCATTGTCCACAATTACGTTATCACCATTTTCATTGTCCACAATTACGTTTTCAAGATTTTCGTTGTCCACAATTACGTTTTTTACATTTTCATTGTCCACAATTACGTTTTCAACATTTTCATTGCCCACAATTACGTTTTCAACATTTTCATTGTCCACAATTACGTTTTCAACATTTGGTGCTGGTGTTACTTTCATGACCTCCCCAAGACGATGGCGAATCCCCCATGCAGGGGCCAAAAGACAGAAGCAGACAGGTATGTTGTTATGTGTATGCGTATTATACGGTTTTATTCCATACATGGGCGAATGGTGGCCTTATAGAGGTACAGGATACTTTAGGGTGTTAGTAGTTAGTTACGGCATATCAACCCTTTTCAGGTTATTTAATGCCAAATCCAGTGATTTTGAAGAAAATTTTATTACTAGAATATATTTGTTGTTTTTAAATCTCGTTTGCTTTGGTTGTTTTACGGCATATTAACTCTTTTCGGTTTATTTAATGCCGAATCCAGTGATTTTGGAAATAGTATTCACGTTGCATCCAGTTATTTTGTAGAAGGTTTTTATTCTTTAATATCTTTGTATCTTCAATCGCTAGTTTGTAGTGTTTGGTTTGGTTGTTTTATAGTGGATTTTATCAGTTTTGTTCCCTGCCCTGCAGAACATGAATGAATCTTGCAATGGGAGAGGGGAAGAGGGTTACAGTATTAATGTTTGGTACATTTTAAGTTAGGAAACCAGTCAGGAAGTGGAGGAGATAGAAAGAGAAAGGGGGAATGGAAAGAAGGTGGATTGTTGTTTTTTTTTTTTTTTGTTGTGTAGAACATAATTAAGTTTTACAAAAGGAAGTAGAAAAACAAAAAGCATCAATGTTAGGTGCATTTCGTCTCAGGAAGCCAATATCTTCAGACAACCTGATCTGGTAGCACCAGGCGTATCTATGTTTCACACACACACGAAAACCAGATGAGTCACGAGCCATTAAGATAGACATATAGGACATGAAAAGACAACACTCCGTTAAATGCACAGTTGGATAAGAATACATAAAAACGATTTAGGGAGGACAAAATACGCAATAGAGATAGGGTTGTACGCTGGAGAAGTTCAAAAGAAAGAAAGATAAATCAGAAAACCTTACTTTGTAAACTTCGGGTAGGACTGCGTTGAGCACTTTTCGCAGAAATTCCTTCAACTCTGTACATGATTTATTGACCGTCTGTCCATAACTCGAGCCCCACATGACCGACTGCAAGAGGCATGGGGACACTTTGCTTCCTTCACTGTTGGAATATTGCTTCCGGCTGAAAGTTTGGGAAAAAGAAAAAAAAAGAAAAAGAATAGATAAATTATCTAAAGTGTTTGATCATTTTCTTTTACAGCGTATCAACTTGTAGACATCTATGCTGACGACACTACCATTTATGGTAGCACATCTAAGACAGTAAACGACCAAGTTCTCTCCAATTCTCTCTCCTCTGATCTTGAGCACGTAGTACAATGGGGTAAGGAGTGGCTGGTTACTTTTAATGCATCTAAAACCAAGCTTCTCTCTTTACATCATCAACATTCTGATCCACATCTGGCATCAATTGAAATGAATGGCTCTCGTCTTCAGGAGGCCTCAAGTTTTGACAAGCTTCTTGGCTTGACCATTACTCCTGATCTTAAATGGAACACGTACATCAAATCTGTTGCCAAGGCCGCTGGAAAAATGGTGGGATCTTTCTATCGATCTGGTAGATATCTCATTGCTGATGCTATTCTCTATCTATATAAGAGCCAGGTACGTCCAAGGATGGAATACTGTTGCCACATCTGGGCAGGAGCTGCTAGAAAGGACTTGGCCTGCCTTGATAGAGTTCAAAATAGACTTCATAGCCTCATAGGAGATGTCCTTTTCTCCTCCTTGCAACCTCTATCTCACAGAAGAGGTGTTGCGAGTTTGTCTCTGATGTATCGTTATTTTCATGCAAAGTGTTCTACTGAGCTTCAATCTATGGTCCCCCCTCGCCAAACTTTCACAAGAAACACTCGTCTAGCTGTAAACACTATCAATAATTCTCCCCACTCTTTATCTGTGCCTAAACCTAAACGTAGATTCCATGAACAAAGCTTCTTTCTTAGAACTGCACGCCTGTGGAATTGTCTTCCGTTTTCCTGCTTTCCGGCTGACTACAATATGGTTGTGTTCAAGTCTAAAGTAAATAAGTTCTTGATGAGCCGTTCCATATAAGTTATCAAATTTACCAAATTTTCATTACTAATGATTACTATATTGTCCAATTTCTATTGTACACTCTTTAACTCTTATCCTTGAGTGGCCTCTTGGCCTTGATAATGTGGTGATGCCTATGTAAAAAAAAAAAAAAATGGGAGGGAAATGTACACATAGACAATTACACTTTTATAGACATACTAGCATTTCAGCCCGGCATTGCCCAGATGTTTGGATGTGGATGTTAAGCAAAAAAAAAAAAAAAGTGGTAGTAGGAAGGCAGGCTCGAACCCGTACCGCAAAGGAGGAAAAGAACGGAAAAAAACCTGACTTCTATGCTGTTACGACCACCGCCAAAGCAGAAGTGACATTTTTTTAAATTAAGGCTAGACAACAGGACAACAATATCGGCGAAAAAAGCGACCCCCCCCCCCCATCTGTAGAAAAGTTCCCAGTTGAAGCTGAAGATATTAATGTTTCTAGCCAATTTTTTCGATATTTGCCGTCTGAAAGGTCGAACTTTAAAACGATACTGATCTTGGTAAAATCCGTCGTCTCTATCGAAAGTTTAAGGCAGACATGCAAACAGACATACATATATACATTTATATATTGGTAACTAAAAATTTTCGACCCAAACCAATTAAAAAGCTTGCCCTATCTCTGAATACCCTTTATCTAAAATTTAAAATATTTAGCTGTGGCATTCAAAGTTGGTGACGTTAGGAGAAAGAGTCTGAAAATATGGAAACAAGCAGACATATAGCCTTTCATATATTAAAATTTTGCTCTGGGTTACGGTTAGAATTTTGCTCTGGGTTAGGGTTAGAATTTTGGTTACGGTTAGGGTTAGAATTTTGCTCTGGGTTACGGTTAGGGTTAGAATTTTGCTCTGGGTTACGGTTAGGGTTAGAATTTTGCTCTGGGTTACGGTTAGGGTTAGAATTTTGCTCTGGGTTACGGTTAGGGTTAGAATTTTGCTCTGGGTTACGGTTAGGGTTAGAATTTTGCTCTGGGTTACGGTTAGGGTTAGAATTTTGCTCTGGGTTACGGTTAGGGTTAGAATTTTGCTCTGAGTTACGGTTAGGGTTAGAATTTTGCTCTGGGTTACGGTTAGGGTTAGAATTTTGCTCTGGGTTACGGTTAGGGTTAGAATTTTGCTCTGGGTTACGGTTAGGGTTAGAATTTTGCTCTGGGTTACGGTTAGGGTTAGAATTTTGCTCTGGGTTACGGTTAGGGTTAGAATTTTGCTCTGGTTACGGTTAGGGTTAGAATTTTGCTCTGGGTTACGGTTAGGGTTAGAATTTTGCTCTGGGTTACGGTTAGGGTTAGAATTTTGCTCTGGGTTAGGGTTAGAATTTTGCTCTGGGTTATTGCTGGATAACCCTACTAGTGATAAATACTTGTACAGTAAAATGATTGAAAAAGCTCACCTTCTAACATGCTCGCTAAAATCTTGTTCGATTACTGCCAATAGATATTTGAGCAAAAGCAAACTGCCTTCAGACATGCCCTGGTCGGATCCCGTCATGTCTACGTGTAACGATGATCTGAGGAAAGAAAGAAAAACGATGCACGTAATAAACTAGAATAGATCCAAACAATGTGTGCATTTGATAATTGAAAGTGAACCAGAAAAAAAAAAAAAAGCCAAGCATACAGGGTCATACTGCACGAGTAATGTTTGTGCAAAATTTAAAAAAAAAATTTAAGTAGCAATACACATAAAAAAATTTAAATGGCTTAAAATATTTCAATATTGGTATATATATATATATATATATATATATAGAAAGAGCCTGATAAGCTAAGAAACAATCTTTTTAAATTTTTAAAATCCAATTAAAATCTGCGTGTTTGGATATTTCCCCTTTTAAGACCATATGCGTTTTGTCACATTTTTTGCACTACTTTTTCAGTAAAAATGCTATATCTTTGTTAAAACGCAAGACTAAGCAATGAAATTTGCCATATAAGTGTATTTTTGTGCAAGGAATCTGAATATGCTACTTCAAATCTCCAGAAATGAATGGTTTCCAAATAATCTGCAGTAAATGCACATAAATATGCTGCGATTGCTAAAAATGCCATGTATTCATTTAAAGAAAAGAAGTTAGAGAACTCAAAGTTTAGTTGTAATGCATTTTATGTGCCAAAAACTGAAATCGAAATCTAGGATTGGTTAAAAATGAATATATTGCAATATTTCTTTGGTATTATTGTAGATTAATACCTTCTGTTACCCCCTCCCCATCTGACCACCTCTCCAAAACATGTGGTTCTACCTTTATAGACAATTGCATGTGAACTACTTGTACTTAGCGTTATTGTTAAGGCTAAAGGTTTTAGGAGGAGGCTTGCCACTCATACCTAGGATTAGACATAGAATTAAGCCAGTTTTTTTTTTTTTAAGAGGGTGTTTTTGATACCCATTGTGAAACTTTACAAGAATTATGACAAACAGACAAAAATAAATGTTATTTAAAAAGTGACATCCCTCTAACAGAAAACATGGTGCTTGGAAAAATATCAAGTATTTAAATTCTATTTAAATATAAAAAAAGGAACAAGTTTTTGCTAAAGCTGACAAATTGTTAAAAATTTTGACTTAATGTTATGTCTTTTCCTACTGTTTTTATTTTTTAACTGAGCACCTCCTACAAATATTTAAATATTGATTTTTTATTTTATTTTTAATAATCGGGTAGATTAGTTTCCACTCGATAATAATTCACTGAAAACAATTTTAAGGGACGAAAATTAGAAGTGTGTGTACCGTTCGTACACGTGAACCAAAACACTGATGGTTCACATTTTCACTTGTTAAAACATTTTAAAATTTACTACAACGCAGTTTTTTTAAAATATTTGTATGGTTGATAACAAAATAGCTCTAACTAAACATGTAAGAAATTTTTTTTATAACCAGATTTTCAATTTAAAAAAAAAATCGATCTGGAATAAAAATAAACAACAAAAACAAAACGTCTGTTTACGCCATATTATCACTGCTGCTGCTATTTACTAATACTACAGAAGTCTTGATTCAAATTCATAACGATTTTTTCAAATATTATGTTTTTAAATTGCTACGTACCACAAGAGAAAACACTGTCCAATCATCTTTTTAACGAATAAACATAGTAAAAAGATTGTTTTATTTAATAGTGAGTGTCCGAAGAAACTTTTTTTCAAAATTTTCAATACTCATCATTTTGAAATCTTTTTTTTAACACAACAAAAAAAAAAAAAGTCGTCAAATGAATTTTGGACACTCGAAACTATTAAAAATGACATCTCTTTTGGCTAATTTCCACATTTCATTTAAAAATTCTTCACAGAAACACGGTACGAATGTTTAGAAATCAGGGGGTGTCGTTACAAAATCTTACCGAAAATGTTGTTTTATGATGTTCACATTTTTATCACTTTATTTGCTTAAAACTCTTTAAATATATAATGTATGCTATTATTTACTAATTCATTTGAAAGTATATTCATTTCCGAACAAAACGGTGGTATTTTTAAAACTTAAAGTGCTTTGGTTTTTAAAATATGACTATTTTAGCAGAAACCCCTTGAAATCTGTGATTATCCAAAGCGTTTTAACAGCCATGTGTATTGCTAATTTAAGGAGTGGTTACTGGGAAAAGTGCTAACAAACAAACAGACGAACAATTTGAGGGCAATTTTCTCCCCAATGGGGCAACCAGAATTATCTTGGAAAATCTGGCAAACATTTACTTTCACCATGACTAATGTTTGCGCAAAATTTTTAAAAGTCTAACGCGTAAGAGCGAACAGAGGCACAAACTGATCAATAGTTGGTTAGGGTTGAAACTTATAAAATTGTTAATTTGCAAAAAAAAAAAAAAAATTTTTTTAATAATAATGATAATGTTGTTCATCAAATTCCGTCTGTGTTTGTTTACAATCATGTCAGCTGATATTTGGGCTTGACGATTTTAAAAATAGTCTTTCTTCTCTTCTAGATAAAAAAAGAGGAATATTTTACCTTACACTGGCCAATGTTACATCGGTGTAGCGTAAAATATTCCTCTGTAAAACTTCTTTTTTTATCTATGAGAGAAGAAAGTCTATTTTTAAGATTGGATATTTTCATTTTTCGAGACTTATTGGATGAATTTCTGCACAAAACATATCTAAGAACACTGCCAGACATATAAACTACCTTGATTAAAAACCGAAAATATAAGCAAGCTGTAAGGTATTTGCAACTTCTCTTCTGATTTTCGGTTTTGTAATCATGCCCAAACGCATTTTATTTCCTTTTGGTGGATTGATTGTTGCTATTTCTTCTACGTTATGATGACTGAACTTATGCATTCATGACCTGCCAGTTTATTCTATTTGTTGCAGATATTGATGGCATGAGACTTGGTCATAGATGTGCGTGAGAAAAATAATAATGATAATGTTGTTCATCAAATTCCGTCTGTGTTTGTTTACAATCATGTCAGCTGATATTTGGGTTTGACGATCTTAAAAACAGCCTTTCTTCACTTATAGATAAAAAGAATTTTTACAGGAGGAATATTTTGCATTACATCAGCCAAAGTTACACCGGTGTAATGTAAAAATTCATTTTATCTATAAGAGAAGAAAAACTACTTTTAAGATCGGATTTGTTTGTGTTTCGATACTTAGCAGATGAATTTCTGCACAAAACATATCTAAGAACACTGCCAGAAATATAAATTACCTTTGTGTGAAATTTGCACAAAATAGGTTCAACTGCTTCGGGACATATAAGGAAGGAACTCACACACACAAAGTGACTTTTATATAATAATGTGCATGTAATTATTTCAAATAAATGTTTTTTATATCCGCATGTTTCACCTTCATCAATAATCATCAGTATCCACATGAAAATAATTCCAATGAAGTTAAAGCATTTTCTTAAAGGAACGAAATCAAATCGAATTTACTTGATTCCTCCAGCCTTGACAGACGTGTTTTTTCTTTTAATGATTTGGAATTCATTCCATTTGCGCTTTTTTCCAAGGAACTCTGCCTTTTGGATCATTTTGGACCATTTGGAATTTACCCATTGGATTGAAATTTTAAATTCGACCGTTTTGGATTTTACCATTCTTGGATTTTTTACCCTTCACCGGACCATCCATTCATGTGAAATCTTTTTATCATTTTTCTTTTACCTCCTATTCCCCTTACCTCACCCTTTTTTTAACCAAGTAAGATCTGTGACTTACTTGTAGTTTCATTAAATACTTTTATATGCAAAATCCGATCCTGCATTTTGCTAATTCCTGCCCTCTGATGAGAAGGAGAGTATTTCTTTGAAACTCCGCAGATTAAGGACTATCCACTTATCTTGTGCTTCCTTTTTTAAAATTAAATATGTTTTTAACTCTTTTTCAAGATGCCTTTTAACATGTTTTATTAATCATTTGTTCATATTATAAGCTCTATTTCCTTTTCGGTTTTATTGAGCTTTTACATCTGGTTGAGATTACTTTACTTGTAAATATTAACTCTTTAATATTTATAATATATTTTAAGTTCACCATTTTGATTACCTTGGTAAACTTATTGTAATTTTTATTTATCTATTTTTATATATATATATATATATATATATATATATATATATATATATATAGTTTAGTAGTAATCCACTTTATAGAAGCACAAAGAAAACGGAATTCAAAATATGAAGTTAGAAAGAATGACCACATGCGTATCTGTATTTTTTTAAAATAAACCAACATTTATTTATTTAAAGTTTTAAATTTCCAGCTTATAAAGCCTTCATCAGGAATTTTCTTTTTAAACAATACAATATATATTTTTTTCTTTTTCTTACGTGCCATGATGTCGTTTGGCCGAGTTTGTTTGTTGAAGGTAGAGATGTGTATTGTAAGTCCAGTGGTCGCGCATGGATAGCACTTACCAACTTCATATTTTGAATATATATATATTTATTAGATAAAAACACTTGAAAAAAAATTTAAAGAACACTTAAAATGACGCTCACGTGATGACATCTTTTATAAATTCCCACTTGCTGTTGTAATTGCCGTTCTGTTCTGCCTCAAGTAACGTCTGCAGATAAATCTGCCGACTGGCTTCAAACTGGGGACCGGGAGGAAATAAACTGAGATTCTTCATCAAGACTTCATAACACAGTAAATTCAGATCAGCACTTTTGTTTTTCTAAAATGAAAAGAAAAAAAAATCAGAAGATTTGAAAAAAATTTTTAAAAATAGCCTAAATATTATTTAAAAACAAGGGGGATAATTTTTTTTTTTTTTTTTTTTTACATGGAGGTCACCACTTATCAAGGCCCAGAAGCCACTCGGGGATAAGGGTTATTTTGTGTACAGTAATCAATGGGATAGCGTTGCAGTATTCATTAGTATTGGAGATTTGATAAAGTGTCATTACTTAAGGGGGTGGTTCATCAGGAATTTGTTTATGTTGGACTTGAAAACCTCTATGTTCTCAATTTTAAAAAAATCCTATAACCATAAAAGTTAATCTATATATAGAAAAGCGAAAATGTGTGTATGTATGTGTCTTCGCTTTTTGTGTATGTCTACAAAAGGCTTTTTTCACCGTGATTCTCCTTAAAACTTTTTATATGCTTTTTAAATAATAATATCTACGACTAAGGAACTCAGGTCGCAGCTATCTTTAATTTACTCGACTTTTACAAGCTATTTTCGAGATATTTTTTGATCGCCGCGTAAAACTAGGTCAAACATCATGCGACTTAACGTTCTCGCACCTGTCAATTTCAATTTATAAACGTCAACACACTTATCAATTCATCTATTCCCATGGTCGAAATGGTTAGATCGCAGGTTTTTTTTTCCATTTCCTTTCCACCTCCGCGTCAAAGGTTCGGAAAACTTTTTTTTTTCTTTTACACCTCCAAACACCCAGCCAACGATTTTTTTTTTTAAAAGGGTGGTTTTGATCTACCCCCCCCCAACACACACACACACACACACACACATCTCCAAAAACCCGGGTAATGCCGGGTACCCCCTGCTAGTCTATATATATAAAAGCAAAAATGTATGTATGTATGTATGTGTATGTGTGTGTGTACGTTTGTGTGTCTGCTAAAAACTTTCGACAGACAGAACAAAAATTCACAAACTTGATGTCATATTGAAGCTCCATCCTTCGCTCGAAAAATATCGAAAAATTGGCCAAAAACGTTAATTTTTTTCACCCTTAAAATCAACACTTTTCTACAGGGTGGAGGGGGGGGGGTAACAAAAACCGTCCTCTCATGACGAGATCAGTTCTACGCATGCGTCAGACGACGTCATGACCTGATTTAGTTTAAATATTTGGAGAACTGACACAATTTCATGTACATCGTGTTAGCTCAGTTGGTTAGAGCGTTGGTTCATTATCTAAACGTTTTGGTTTCGAATTGTGGTGTGAGATTATTTTTTTTTCCGATTTTTTAAATTTTAATATTGAAGCAGTGTTATTTAAGCCATTTTTCACGTAACGTTCGTTTTTCTGTTTTTTTTTTTTACTTTGCTTATTCTTAGATTTTCATTACCACCCCCACCCCCGACCGACCACACACACCCAAAAACACCTGGGTACCCACCGATTTTTTAAATTTTAATATCGAAACAGGCTTATTTAAGCCATTTTTCACGTGTTTGTTTTTGTTTGGTTTTTAGTTTTAACGTTCGTTTTTCTTTTTTATTTTTTCGATTTTTACATTTAACATCGTTCATTTGCCTTACGTTTGTTTTTTTTTGTTGTTTTTTTTTCGATGTTTTGATTACCCCCCCGCCACCACCACCACCAGGGTACCCTCCGCTTAAGTTTTAACGTTTGTTTTTCCGTTTTTACTTCGCTTATTCTTAGGTTTTCATTAACAACCCTCCCACCCCCACCCGCCCAACCACACACACCTCAAAACACTCGGGCAACGCCGGGTACCCCCCCCCCGCTAGTCTATACATATATATAAAAGTGAAAATGTGTGTATGTATGTGTGTTTGTATGTATGTGTGTTTGTATGTATGTGTGTTTGTATGTATGTGTGTTTGTATGTCTCGCAAAAACTTTCGACACGGGTCACGGATTTTCACAAGATTGATATCATTTTAAAGCTCGATCCTTCGCCCGACAAATATCGAAAAATTGGCCAAAAACATTAATTTCTTCACCCTAAAATCATCAGTTTTCTACAGGGAGGGGTCAGCAAAAAAACGTCCTTTCATGACAAGTTCACTTCTACAAATGACGTCGGAACATGATTTAGTTTAAATATGAAAAAAAAAAAATGGACCCAATTTTGTCAACGTCGTCTTAGCTCAGTTCATTAGAGCGTGGTCTCGTTGTCTAAAGGTTTTGAGTTCGAATCATCGTGAGATTTTTTTTTTATCGATTTTTAAAGGTTTAATATTGAAACAGTTATTCAAGCCATTTTTCACGTTCTATGTTATTTTTGGTTTTTATTTTTCAGATTTTTTTAAAGAAGTTTTAACGTTCGTTTTTCTGTTTTCTTTTTCCATCACATTCGCGTTTTCTTTTTTTGTTTTTCCGATTTTTACATTTAACATCGTTTGTTTTCCTTACGTTAGTTTTTTGGGTTTTTTTTCGATTTTTTAAAAAGTTTTAACATTTTTTTTATATAAAATATATAATTTAATATTTAAAAGTATTTACTTCACTTATTCTTATGTTTTGATTGTTCCCCCCCCCCTCGAGCACACACACCTCTAAACACCTGGGCAACGCCGGGTACTCTCCGCTAGTCAATAATAAACTCAAGCATATTTTGTTTTTCTAAAATAAAAAGAACAAAAAATCAGATATGAAAAAAAAAAAAAAAAATGGCCAAAAATATTATTTAAAAACAAGGAAGATAATCCTTAATTTTAAAAAAAATCCTATAATCATAAAGTTTAATCAATAATAAACTCAAGCAATATTTTGGTTTTCTAAAATGAAAAGAAAAAAAATCAGAAAATTTGAAAAAAAAAAATATTTAAAACATGGTAGATAAGCGCCAACCATAAATTATTTAATTTTTAAAAAATATCTCATAATCATAATTTAATTTTAAAAAATATCTCATACTTGTAAATTATTTCATTTTAAAAAATATCGCATAATCATAAAGCTTATTGCCTAATCAAGCAATATTTTGAAAAAATCTATAATATAAATTTCACCTATCTGTTTAAATGTATGTATGTATGTATGTATGTATGTATGCCTACCAAAAACTTTCGACAGGCGACAGATTTTCACAAGATCAATATCATTTTGAAGCTCCACCCTTCGGACAACAAATATCGAAAAATTGGTCACAAACATTAATTCCTTCACCCTCAACTGGGCACTTTTGTACAGGGAGGGTTGGTTTTTTTTGGCTGACATTTTTTACAAATTATTCAACCCTCGACGTTGCACAAAAGGCATTATTTTGACATTAGGTAGGCACATCAGTAAGACTGTTTGTTTTTGTTTTTTTTTTTTTCACCTCCTTTTCTTCTGGCGCGTTACAGGTTTGAGTCTGCTTACTACTCCTATGTTTTTTGGTTTTTTTTGCACTCGCAATTTTCCTTTTGTTTTTTATTTTGCTGAACGAACACCCTTACACATATTATATAAAAAAAAATGGTTTTCTTATTAATTTTGTCCAATTTTGTTTGACAAAAAAAAATAAATAAATAAATAGATAAATAAAAAAATTACTTATAACGTTACGGGTTTGAGCCTGCTTACGACTCCTATGTTTTGTTTTTTTTTGCTGAACGAACACCCTTACACACATTATATAAAACAAAAAATGGTTTTCTTATTAATTTTGTTCAATTTTGTTTGACAAAAAAGAAATGGTTTTCTTATTAATTTTGTTCAATTTTGTTTGACAAAAAAAAATGGTTTTCTTATTAATTTTGTTCAATTTTGTTTGACAAATAAAAAATGGTTTTCTTATTAATTTTGTTCAATTTTGTTTGACAAAAAAGAAATGGTTTTCTTATTAATTTTGTTCAATTTTGTTTGACAAAAAAAAATGGTTTTCTTATTAATTTTGTTCAATTTTGTTTGACAAATAAAAAATGGTTTTCTTATTAATTTTGTTCAATTTTGTTTGACAAAAAAGAAATGGTTTTCTTATTAATTTTGTTCAATTTTGTTTGACAAAAAAAAAAATGGTTTTCTTATTAATTTTGTTCAATTTTGTTTGACAAAAAAAAAATGGTTTTCTTATTAATTTTGTTCAATTTTGTTTGACAAAAAAAAAAAAATGGTTTTCTTATTAATTTTGTTCAATTTTGTTTGACAAATAAAAAATGGTTTTCTTATTAATTTTGTTCAATTTTGTTTGACAAAAAAGAAATGGTTTTCTTATTAATTTTGTTCAATTTTGTTTGACAAAAAAAAATGGTTTTCTTATTAATTTTGTTCAATTTTGTTTGACAAAAAAGAAATGGTTTTCTTATTAATTTTGTTCAATTTTGTTTGACAAAAAAAAATGGTTTTCTTATTAATTTTGTTCAATTTTGTTTGACAAAAAAGAAATGTTTTTTTTATTAATTTTGTTCAATTTTGTTTGACAAATAAAAAATGGTTTTCTTATTAATTTTGTTCAATTTTGTTTGACAAAAAAAAATGGTTTTCTTATTAATTTTGTTCAATTTTGTTTGACAAATAAAAAATGGTTTTCTTATTAATTTTGTTCAATTTTGTTTGACAAAAAAATAAATAAATAAATAGATAAATAAAAAAATTACTTGTAACAAATTTTTTCACTTGAAAAAATTTGTTACAAAAATAAACCAGAAATTGTTACGGTAGGTTGTCGTTTCTTTTTAATTTTGTTATATTTCGTTTTTTTTTTCATTTTTATTTCTAAAGATTTTATTTTATTTACATGTTTTCTCCTGTATTTTCTTTGAGTAGCATTTTTACACTTTGATAATTGGCGACGTTTGCCAAAACCCGGCCGTTGATATTTTTTTTTTACATAGGCATAACCACTTATCAAGGCCCAGAGACCACTCGAGGATAAGGGTTAAGAGTGTACAGTAGTCAATTGGACAATATAGTTATTGTTAGTAATGGAAATTCGGTAAATTTGTTAACTTAAGTGGAACAACTCATCAAGAACTTGTTTACATTGGACTTGAAGACAACCATATTATAATCAGCTGGAAAGCAGGAAAACGGAAGACAATTCCACAAGCATGTAGTTCTAAGAAAGAAACTTTGTTCATGGAATCTACGTTTAGGTTTAGGCACAAATAAAGGGGGGGGGGGTATTATTGATAGTGTTTTCAGCTAGACAAGTGTTTCTTTTGAAAATTTGGCGGGGGGGGCATAGATTGAAGCTCAGTCGAGCACTTTCCATGAAAATAACAATAAAGCAGAGACAAACTCACAACATCTCTTCTGTGAGATAGAGGTTGCAGGGAAGAGAAAAGGACATCTCCTACGAGGCTACAAAGTCTATTTTGAACTTTATCAAGGCAGGACAAGTCCTTTCTAGCAGCTCCTGCCCAAATGTGGCAACAGTACTCCATCCTAGGACGTACTTGGCTCTTATATAGATAGAGATTTGCATCAGCAGTGAGATATCTACTGGATCGATAGAAGGATCCCACCATTTTTCAAGCGGCCTTTGCAACAGATTTGATGTACATGTTCCATTTAAGATCAGGAGTAAAGGTCAAGCCCAGAAGCTTGTCAAAACATGAGGCCTCTCCAAGACGAGAGCCATTCATTTCAATTGATGCCAGCTGAGGATCAGAGCATTGATGATGTAAAGATAGAAGCTTGGTTTTAGAGGCATTAAAAGTAACCAGCCACTTCTTTAAAGCAAAGCAGCCAGTTAATCTGGCTCAAATTCTGCACAAGTATTGAAATCTCATACTGCAGAAGCACCCTAATTTTATATGAATACAAACTTACCATTAGAATGTCCTTCATGAAGAAATAACATGTTTGCGGAGGTAGATAGGCCCGAGCTGAGATGAAATTTAGGGCCATTATTAATCCTTCATGGTAATTGAATTCTTCTTCTAAACAACAGTGAATCATTTCCGCCAGGGGGCCTTGCATCGGGACACATGATACAGTATCGGACAACTGAAGAATTGGAAAAGAAAAATTTTTTTTAAATAAAATTTAACAAGTCAAGCATGCAGAATTTTTTAAAATAAAATTTAACAAGTCAAGCATGCAGTAGCATCCACAAGAAAAAATTGACTTTCACCATGACTAATGTTTGTGCAAAATTTTTTTTTTTTAAATCTGAGGCGTGATGATTGAGAAAAGTGCAAACAAATGAACATAGGAATGATTTGGGGGCAATTTTACTCCTATAATACCCCCTAGGCGGGCAACCAGAGTTATTCCAGAAAATCGGTTCTGGCAAATATTTACTTTCACCATGACTAAGGTTTGTGAAAAATTTTTTAAAAAAATCTAATTATTGAGAAAAGTGTGAACAGATGAACGGGAGTGAATTACTAGGTGCAATCCCTCTTTTGTCGGGGGTCAAAAATAAAATAATTAATGGTAAAACAAAAAAAGTCTACACAGACATGTTGTGCTTTGAGTAGAATCTGATCTGTACATATACGTAAAATATAAATTGTTTTTATTTTTGATTTGGAAATAAATAAATAAATAATAAAAACAAGAAACACGTGACCAGAGAAAAAAAAAGCGAGGAATAAAATAAATATATAAACAAATAAATAGAGTTTATCAATAAAATAAATAGATAAGGAAGTCGCCACCAGAAAAGAAAAAAAAAAAAACAACCATAAAGCAGTCAGGAAAGCAACAACAATGTGAGTGAAATATGACTTCAAATCAAAGCAAAAACTTAGGCCCATAAACAACTGCTAAGTTAAAATGAAACCAATCCCCCTGGCTGCGACAGATTAATAATAGAAGATCGTACTCCCACCTCACTTTTTTTTCTTTTTTTTTTTTTTTTTTTTACATAGGCATAACCACTTATCAAGGCCAATAGGCCACTCAAGGATAAGGGTTAAAGAGTGTACAGTAGTCAAGAGGACAATATAGTAATCGATAGTAATGGAAGTTCGGTAAATTTGTTAACTTAAGTGGAACGGCTCATCAGAAACTTGTTCACGTTGGACTTGAAGACAACCATATTATAGTCAGCTGGAAAGCAGGAAAACGGAAGACAATTCCACAGGCGTGCAGTTCTAAGAAAGAAGCTTTGATCATGGAATCTACGTTTAGGTTTAGGCACAGATAAAGAGTGGGGGGAATTATTGATAGTGTTTTCAGCTAGTCGAGTGTTTCTTGTGAAAATTTGGCGAGGGGGGACCATAGATTGAAGCTCAGTCAAACACTTTCCATGAAAATAACGATAAAGCAGACAAACTCGCAACATCTCTTCTGTGAGATAAAGGTTGCAGCAAAGAGAAAAGGACATCTCCCGCCAGGCCACAAAGTCTATTTTGAACCCTATCAAGGCAGGACAAGTCTTTTCTAACAGCTCCTGCCCATATGTGCCAACAGTATTCCATCCTTGGACGTATCTGGCTCTTATATAGATAGAGAATTGCATCAGCAGTGAGATATCTACTGGATCGATAGAAGGATCCCACCATTTTTCCAGCAGCCTTGGCAACAGATTTGATGTACATATTCCATTTAAGATCAGGAGTAAAGGTCAAGCCCAGAAGCCTGTGAAAACTTGAGGCCTCCCCAAGACGAGAGCCATTCATTTTAATTGATGACAGATGGGGATCAGAACGTTGATGATGTAAAGATAGAAGCCTGGTTTTAGATGCATTAAAAGTAACCAGCCACCCCTTTCCCCATTGTACAACGTGATCAAGATCAGAGGAGAGAGAATTGGAGAGAACTTGGTCGTTTACTGACTTAGATGTTCTACCATAGATGGTAGTGTCGTCAGCAAAAATGTCTACGGCTGATGTAAGGATGTGATTTGGAAGATCATTAATGTAAATCAGTGCCCACTCGTTATTTATTTATGCATATTTTATGACCAGGCTATACTAAACGAAAGCATAAGAGAGGAAGTGGAGAAACGAAAATGTGAAAAGCAGAAGAGAAGTAAATTCAATCAAACAGTGACGAAAACAAAATAAGATAAAGCTGAAGTGATTTAGCAGAAATCACATTTTTCTTAAATTTTTTTTTTTTTTTTTAATTAAAAAAAGCGGACTTCAAAAGAAAAAGAGTAAAAAAAAAACGGAGAATCCAAGGGAGGCAACTTTTCCTTAATTAAAAAAAAGGGGAATAACTTTATTTTTTTTTATCAATTTTCACCCCAAACAAGGCAAGTCAAGTACCACTTTGAAGTAGGGGGCTACTATCGGGGACAAAAGTTGCAGGGGTATCATGAAGGGAGATAAGTAGAAAGATGTTTATTCACATTACACTTGAACTTCTTCATATCAGTACAGTTTGGAAAGCAGAATCTCGGAAGGGAATTCCAAAGACTTGCAGTTAGTTCTGAGGAAGAAACTATTGCAGTATAAAAAGGCTTTCTTAAACCTAGGTATCTCTACTGTAAAGGGGTGGGACTTAGTTGCTTGTCAGGTTTGTCGGGGGTAGTCATGTCGAGGAGGTACAAGTGCTTGCAGTTCGTCAGAGCATTCACCATTAAAGTATTCGTAGAACAGGCAGAGGAATGCAACATTTCGTCGATGGGACAGAGTCTGAAGCCTAGATGACAGTTCAAGACCTATCAGGTTGGCCACTCTCTTTTGAACCCTGTCCAGGAGTAATGCTTTCCACTTACCTTAAAAAAAAAAAAATTTTTTTAAATAAAAAAATTTGATTAAAAACAAAAAATTTCAAAAGAAAAAGAGATAAAAAAAAAAAAAAATGGAGAATCCAAGGGGGGCAACTTTTCCTTGATTAACAAGGGGAATAACTGAGTAATGCATTCTATTTACCTTGTGTTGTTCAGTGCTCACAATAAGTCCAGCAGCAGAAGTGAGCGGCTGCCATCCATTTGTCTGTTGAGTAAGCTAAAATGAAATAACGATTCATTAAACACACATAGCATCGTACAAAAATCGGCTAATTAAAAAAAAAATTTTTTTTTAAAGATGCTGAATTAATTTTAAAAACCCAACTCGACCACAGACTCCAGAATTCTGTCAATTTAAAACATAGCTTTTTACATAACTTATGAATAAAAAAAAAAATTTAAAAAGATGCCAATTTTAAAAACCCAACTTAAACAGACTCCCAGGCT
The DNA here is from genome assembly GCF_053919585.1 of Euprymna scolopes. NCBI lineage: Eukaryota > Metazoa > Mollusca > Cephalopoda > Sepiida > Sepiolidae > Euprymna > Euprymna scolopes. The sequence goes on along the minus strand of NC_136526.1, from coordinate 2,484,663 downwards.
TCTGTTTTAATAAAAGAATAGTTTTTTACATACATTATAAATGAATATTTTTTTAAATGATGCTTAGTTGATTTTAAAAACCCAAATCAAAACACAAACTCCAGAATTCTGTCAATTAAAAAAGAATATAATACCTGGATTCGGTAATAACTAATGCGAAAAGAGTTGATATGCCGCAAAATAACTTGATTCGACATTAAATAGATTTCTTAAATTAAAAAAAAAAGCTTTTTTTTTAATTTAAGAAATCTATTTAATGTCGAATCAAGTTATTTTGCGGCATATCAACTCTTTTCGCGTTATTTATTATCGAATCCAGTTATTTTAGAAACAGTATTCATGTTGCATCCAGTTATTTTGTAGAAGGTTTTTATTCTTCAAGCTCTTTGTAACTTCAATCGCTAGTTTGTAGAGTTTGGTTTGGTTTTTTTATAGTGGATTTTATTGTTTTTGTTCCCTGCCTTGCAGAACATGAATGAGTTTTGCAATGGGAGAGGGAAAAGGGTTACAGCATTAATGTTTGGTAGATTTTAAGTTAGGAAATACAGCCAGGAAGTTGGAAAGATATAAATCACGCTCACAGCCAACGTCACGTACGTAATCACGCTCACAGCCAACGTCACGTGCGTAATCACGCTCACAGCCAACGTCACGTGCGTAATCACGCTCACAGCCAACGTCACGTGCGTAATCACGCTCACAGCCAACGTCACGTGCGTAATCACGCTCACAGCCAACGTCACGTGCGTAATCACGCTCACAGCCAACGTCACGTGCGTAATCACGCTCACAGCCAACGTCTCATACGTAATCACACCAGCATCCAACGTCTCGTACGTAATCACACCAGCATCCAAAGTCTTGTACGTAATCACACCAGCATCCAATGTCTCGTACGTAATCACACCAGCATCCAACGTCTCATACGTAATCACACCAGCATCCAACGTCTCATACGTAATCACACCAGCATCCAACGTCTCATACGTAATCACACCAGCATCCAACGTCTCATACGTAATCACACCAGCATCCAACGTCTTGTACGTAATCACACCAGCATCCAACGTCACGTACGTAATCACACCAGCATCCAACGTCTCATACGTAATCACACCAGCATCCAACGTCTCATACGTAATCACACCAGCATCCAACGTCTCATACGTAATCACACCAGCATCCAACGTCTCATACGTAATCACACCAGCATCCAACGTCTCATACGTAATCACACCAGCATCCAACGTCTCATACGTAATCACACCAGCATCCAACGTCTCATACGTAATCACACCAGCATCCAACGTCTCATACGTAATCACACCAGCATCCAACGTCTCATACGTAATCACACCAGCATCCAACGTCTCATACGTAATCACACCAGCATCCAACGTCTCATACGTAATCACACCAGCATCCAACGTCTCATACGTAATCACACCAGCATCCAACGTCTCATACGTAATCACACCAGCATCCAACGTCTCATACGTAATCACACCAGCATCCAACGTCTCGTACGTAATCACACCAGCATCCAACGTCTCGTACGTAATCACACCAGCATCCAACGTCTCGTACGTAATCACACCAGCATCCAACGTCTCGTACGTAATCACACCAGCATCCAACGTCTCGTACGTAATCACACCAGCATCCAACGTCTCGTACGTAATCACACCAGCATCCAACGTCTCGTACGTAATCACACCAGCATCCAACGTCTCATACGTAATCACACCAGCATCCAACGTCTCCTACGTAATCACACCAGCATCCAACGTCTCCTACGTAATCACACCAGCATCCAACGTCTCATACGTAATCACACCAGCATCCAACGTCTCATACGTAATCACACCAGCATCCAACGTCACGTACGTAATCACACCAGCATCCAACGTCACGTACGTAATCACACCAGCATCCAACGTCTCATACGTAATAACACCAGCATCCAACGTCTCATACGTAATCACACCAGCATCCAACGTCACGTACGTAATCACACCAGCATCCAACGTCACGTACGTAATCACACCAGCATCCAACGTCACGTACGTAATCACACCAGCATCCAACGTCTCGTACGTAATCACACCAGCATCCAACGTCTCGTACGTAATCACACCAGCATCCAACGTCTCGTACGTAATCACACCAGCATCCAACGTCTCGTACGTAATCACACCAGCATCCAACGTCTCGTACGTAATCACACCAGCATCCAACGTCTCATACGTAATCACACCAGCATCCAACGTCTCATACGTAATCACACCAGCATCCAACGTCTCATACGTAATCACACCAGCATCCAACGTCTCATACGTAATCACACCAGCATCCAACGTCTCATACGTAATCACACCAGCATCCAACGTCTCATACGTAATCACACCAGCATCCAACGTCTCATACGTAATCACACCAGCATCCAACGTCTCATACGTAATCACACCAGCATCCAACGTCTCATACGTAATCACACCAGCATCCAACGTCTCATACGTAATCACACCAGCATCCAACGTCTCTTACGTAATCACACCAGCATCCAACGTCTCGTACGTAATCACACCAGCATCCAACGTCTCGTACGTAATCACACCAGCATCCAACGTCTCGTACGTAATCACACCAGAATCAAACGTCTCATACGTAATCACACCAGCATCCAACGTCTCCTACGTAATCACACCAGCATCCAACGTCTCATACGTAATCACACCAGCATCCAACGTCTCATACGTAATCACACCAGCATCCAACGTCTCATACGTAATCACACCAGCATCCAACGTCTCATACGTAATCACACCAGCATCCAACGTCTCATACGTAATCACACCAGCATCCAACGTCTCATACGTAATCACACCAGCATCCAACGTCACGTACGTAATCACACCAGCATCCAACGTCTCATACGTAATCACACCAGCATCCAACGTCTCGTACGTAATCACACCAGCATCCAACGTCACGTACGTAATCACACCAGCATCCAACGTCTCATACGTAATCACACCAGCATCCAACGTCTCATACGTAATCACACCAGCATCCAACGTCTCATACGTAATCACACCAGCATCCAACGTCACGTACGTAATCACACCAGCATCCAACGTCTCATACGTAATCACACCAGCATCCAACGTCTCATACGTAATCACACCAGCATCCAACGTCTCATACGTAATCACACCAGCATCCAACGTCTCATACGTAATCACACCAGCATCCAACGTCTCATACGTAATCACACCAGCATCCAACGTCTCATACGTAATCACACCAGCATCCAACGTCTCATACGTAATCACACCAGCATCCAACGTCTCATACGTAATCACACCAGCATCCAACGTCTCATACGTAATCACACCAGCATCCAACGTCTCATACGTAATCACACCAGCATCCAACGTCTCATACGTAATCACACCAGCATCCAACGTCTCATACGTAATCACACCAGCATCCAACGTCTCATACGTAATCACACCAGCATCCAACGTCTCATACGTAATCACACCAGCATCCAACGTCTCATACGTAATCACACCAGCATCCAACGTCTCATACGTAATCACACCAGCATCCAACGTCTCATACGTAATCACACCAGCATCCAACGTCTCATACGTAATCACACCAGCATCCAACGTCACGTACGTAATCACACCAGCATCCAACGTCTCATACGTAATCACACCAGCATCCAACGTCTCATACGTAATCACACCAGCATCCAACGTCTCATACGTAATCACACCAGCATCCAACGTCTCATACGTAATCACACCAGCATCCAACGTCTCATACGTAATCACACCAGCATCCAACGTCTCATACGTAATCACACCAGCATCCAACGTCTCATACGTAATCACACCAGCATCCAACGTCTCATACGTAATCACACCAGCATCCAACGTCTCATACGTAATCACACCAGCATCCAACGTCTCATACGTAATCACACCAGCATCCAACGTCTCATACGTAATCACACCAGCATCCAACGTCTCATACGTAATCACACCAGCATCCAACGTCTCATACGTAATCACACCAGCATCCAACGTCTCATACGTAATCACACCAGCATCCAACGTCTCATACGTAATCACACCAGCATCCAACGTCTCATACGTAATCACACCAGCATCCAACGTCTCATACGTAATCACACCAGCATCCAACGTCTCGTACGTAATCACACCAGCATCCAACGTCTCGTACGTAATCACACCAGCATCCAACGTCACGTACGTAATCACACCAGCATCCAACGTCACGTACGTAATCACACCAGCATCCAACGTCTCATACGTAATCACACCAGCATCCAACGTCTCATACGTAATCACACCAGCATCCAACGTCTCATACGTAATCACACCAGCATCCAACGTCTCATACGTAATCACACCAGCATCCAACGTCTCATACGTAATCACACCAGCATCCAACGTCTCATACGTAATCACACCAGCATCCAACGTCTCATACGTAATCACACCAGCATCCAACGTCTCATACGTAATCACACCAGCATCCAACGTCTCATACGTAATCACACCAGCATCCAACGTCTCATACGTAATCACACCAGCATCCAACGTCTCATACGTAATCACACCAGCATCCAACGTCTCATACGTAATCACACCAGCATCCAACGTCACGTACGTAATCACACCAGCATCCAACGTCACGTACGTAATCACACCAGCATCCAACGTCTCATACGTAATCACACCAGCATCCAACGTCTCATACGTAATCACACCAGCATCCAACGTCTCATACGTAATCACACCAGCATCCAACGTCTCATACGTAATCACACCAGCATCCAACGTCTCATACGTAATCACACCAGCATCCAACGTCACGTACGTAATCACACCAGCATCCAACGTCTCATACGTAATCACACCAGCATCCAACGTCTCATACGTAATCACACCAGCATCCAACGTCTCATACGTAATCACACCAGCATCCAACGTCTCATACGTAATCACACCAGCATCCAACGTCTCATACGTAATCACACCAGCATCCAACGTCACGTACGTAATCACACCAGCATCCAACGTCACGTACGTAATCACACCAGCATCCAACGTCTCATACGTAATCACACCAGCATCCAACGTCTCATACGTAATCACATTAGCATCCAACGTCACGTACGTAATCACACCAGCATCCAACGTCTCATACGTAATCACACCAGCATCCAACGTCTCATACGTAATCACACCAGCATCCAACGTCTCGTACGTAATCACACCAGCATCCAACGTCACGTACGTAATCACACCAGCATCCAACGTCTCGTACGTAATCACACCAGCATCCAACGTCACGTACGTAATCACACCAGCATCCAACGTCTCCTACGTAATCACACCAGCATCCAACGTCTCATACGTAATCACACCAGCATCCAACGTCACGTACATAATCACACCAGCATCCAACGTCTCATACGTAATCACACCAGCATCCAACGTCTCATACGTAATCACAGTAGCATCCAACGTCACGTACGTAATCACACCAGCATCCAACGTCTCATACGTAATCACACCAGCATCCAACGTCTCATACGTAATCACACCAGCATCCAACGTCTCATACGTAATCACACCAGCATCCAACGTCTCATACGTAATCACACCAGCATCCAACGTCTCATACGTAATCACACCAGCATCCAACGTCTCATACGTAATCACACCAGCATCCAACGTCTCATACGTAATCACACCAGCATCCAACGTCTCATACGTAATCACACCAGCATCCAACGTCTCATACGTAATCACACCAGCATCCAACGTCTCATACGTAATCACACCAGCATCCAACGTCTCATACGTAATCACACCAGCATCCAACGTCTCATACGTAATCACACCAGCATCCAACGTCTCATACGTAATCACACCAGCATCCAACGTCTCATACGTAATCACACCAGCATCCAACGTCTCATACGTAATCACACCAGCATCCAACGTCTCATACGTAATCACACCAGCATCCAACGTCTCATACGTAATCACACCAGCATCCAACGTCTCATACGTAATCACACCAGCATCCAACGTCTCATACGTAATCACACCAGCATCCAACGTCTCATACGTAATCACACCAGCATCCAACGTCTCATACGTAATCACACCAGCATCCAACGTCTCATACGTAATCACACCAGCATCCAACGTCTCATACGTAATCACACCAGCATCCAACGTCTCATACGTAATCACACCAGCATCCAACGTCTCATACGTAATCACACCAGCATCCAACGTCTCGTACGTAATCACACCAGCATCCAACGTCACGTACGTAATCACACCAGCATCCAACGTCTCATACGTAATCACACCAGCATCCAACGTCTCGTACGTAATCACACCAGAATCAAACGTCTCATACGTAATCACACCAGCATCCAACGTCTCCTACGTAATCACACCAGCATCCAACGTCTCATACGTAATCACACCAGCATCCAACGTCTCATACGTAATCACACCAGCATCCAACGTCTCATACGTAATCACACCAGCATCCAACGTCTCATACGTAATCACACCAGCATCCAACGTCTCATACGTAATCACACCAGCATCCAACGTCTCATACGTAATCACACCAGCATCCAACGTCTCATACGTAATCACACCAGCATCCAACGTCACGTACGTAATCACACCAGCATCCAACGTCTCATACGTAATCACACCAGCATCCAACGTCTCGTACGTAATCACACCAGCATCCAACGTCACGTACGTAATCACACCAGCATCCAACGTCTCATACGTAATCACACCAGCATCCAACGTCTCATACGTAATCACACCAGCATCCAACGTCTCATACGTAATCACACCAGCATCCAACGTCACGTACGTAATCACACCAGCATCCAACGTCTCATACGTAATCACACCAGCATCCAACGTCTCATACGTAATCACACCAGCATCCAACGTCTCATACGTAATCACACCAGCATCCAACGTCTCATACGTAATCACACCAGCATCCAACGTCTCATACGTAATCACACCAGCATCCAACGTCTCATACGTAATCACACCAGCATCCAACGTCTCATACGTAATCACACCAGCATCCAACGTCTCATACGTAATCACACCAGCATCCAACGTCTCATACGTAATCACACCAGCATCCAACGTCTCATACGTAATCACACCAGCATCCAACGTCTCATACGTAATCACACCAGCATCCAACGTCTCATACGTAATCACACCAGCATCCAACGTCTCATACGTAATCACACCAGCATCCAACGTCTCATACGTAATCACACCAGCATCCAACGTCTCATACGTAATCACACCAGCATCCAACGTCTCATACGTAATCACACCAGCATCCAACGTCTCATACGTAATCACACCAGCATCCAACGTCACGTACGTAATCACACCAGCATCCAACGTCTCATACGTAATCACACCAGCATCCAACGTCTCATACGTAATCACACCAGCATCCAACGTCTCATACGTAATCACACCAGCATCCAACGTCTCATACGTAATCACACCAGCATCCAACGTCTCATACGTAATCACACCAGCATCCAACGTCTCATACGTAATCACACCAGCATCCAACGTCTCATACGTAATCACACCAGCATCCAACGTCTCATACGTAATCACACCAGCATCCAACATCTCATACGTAATCACACCAGCATCCAACGTCTCATACGTAATCACACCAGCATCCAACGTCTCATACGTAATCACACCAGCATCCAACGTCTCATACGTAATCACACCAGCATCCAACGTCTCATACGTAATCACACCAGCATCCAACGTCTCATACGTAATCACACCAGCATCCAACGTCTCATACGTAATCACACCAGCATCCAACGTCTCATACGTAATCACACCAGCATCCAACGTCTCATACGTAATCACACCAGCATCCAACGTCTCATACGTAATCACACCAGCATCCAACGTCTCGTACGTAATCACACCAGCATCCAACGTCTCGTACGTAATCACACCAGCATCCAACGTCTCGTACGTAATCACACCAGCATCCAACGTCACGTACGTAATCACACCAGCATCCAACGTCTCATACGTAATCACACCAGCATCCAACGTCTCATACGTAATCACACCAGCATCCAACGTCTCATACGTAATCACACCAGCATCCAACGTCTCATACGTAATCACACCAGCATCCAACGTCTCATACGTAATCACACCAGCATCCAACGTCTCATACGTAATCACACCAGCATCCAACGTCTCATACGTAATCACACCAGCATCCAACGTCTCATACGTAATCACACCAGCATCCAACGTCTCATACGTAATCACACCAGCATCCAACGTCTCATACGTAATCACACCAGCATCCAACGTCTCATACGTAATCACACCAGCATCCAACGTCTCATACATAATCACACCAGCATCCAACGTCTCATACGTAATCACACCAGCATCCAACGTCTCATACGTAATCACACCAGCATCCAACGTCACGTACGTAATCACACCAGCATCCAACGTCACGTACGTAATCACACCAGCATCCAACGTCTCATACGTAATCACACCAGCATCCAACGTCTCATACGTAATCACACCAGCATCCAACGTCTCATACGTAATCACACCAGCATCCAACGTCTCATACGTAATCACACCAGCATCCAACGTCTCATACGTAATCACACCAGCATCCAACGTCACGTACGTAATCACACCAGCATCCAACGTCTCATACGTAATCACACCAGCATCCAACGTCTCATACGTAATCACACCAGCATCCAACGTCACGTACATAATCACACCAGCATCCAACATCTCATACGTAATCACACCAGCATCCAGCGTCTCATACGTAATCACACCAGCATCCAACGTCTCATACGTAATCACACCAGCATCCAACGTCTCATACGTAATCACACCAGCATCCAACGTCTCATACGTAATCACACCAGCATCCAACGTCACGTACGTAATCACACCAGCATCCAACGTCTCATACGTAATCACACCAGCATCCAACGTCTCATACGTAATCACACCAGCATCCAACGTCTCATACGTAATCACACCAGCATCCAACGTCTCATACGTAATCACACCAGCATCCAACGTCTCATACGTAATCACACCAGCATCCAACGTCACGTACGTAATCACACCAGCATCCAACGTCTCATACGTAATCACACCAGCATCCAACGTCTCATACGTAATCACACCAGCATCCAACGTCTCATACGTAATCACACCAGCATCCAACGTCTCATACGTAATCACACCAGCATCCAACGTCTCATACGTAATCACACCAGCATCCAACGTCACGTACGTAATCACACCAGCATCCAACGTCACGTACGTAATCACACCAGCATCCAACGTCTTATACGTAATCACACCAGCATCCAACGTCTCATACGTAATCACACCAGCATCCAACGTCACGTACGTAATCACACCAGCATCCAACGTCTCATACGTAATCACACCAGCATCCAACGTCTCATACGTAATCACACCAGCATCCAACGTCTCGTACGTAATCACACCAGCATCCAACGTCACGTACGTAATCACACCAGCATCCAACGTCTCATACGTAATCACACCAGCATCCAACGTCTCGTACGTAATCACACCAGCATCCAACGTCTCGTACGTAATCACACCAGCATCCAACGTCTCGTACGTAATCACACCAGCATCCAACGTCACGTACGTAATCACACCAGCATCCAACGTCTCATACGTAATCACACCAGCATCCAACGTCTCATACGTAATCACACCAGCATCCAACGTCTCATACGTAATCACACCAGCATCCAACGTCTCATACGTAATCACACCAGCATCCAACGTCTCATACGTAATCACACCAGCATCCAACGTCTCATACGTAATCACACCAGCATCCAACGTCTCATACGTAATCACACCAGCATCCAACGTCACATACGTAATCACACCAGCATCCAACGTCACGTACGTGATCACACCAGCATCCAACGTCTCATACGTGATCACACCAGCATCCAACGTCTCATACGTAATCACACCAGCATCCAACGTCTCATACGTAATCACACCAGCATCCAACGTCTCATACGTAATCACACCAGCATCCAACGTCTCATACGTAATCACACCAGCATCCAACGTCTCATACGTAATCACACCAGCATCCAACGTCTCATACGTAATCACACCAGCATCCAACGTCTCATACGTAATCACACCAGCATCCAACGTCTCATACGTAATCACACCAGCATCCAACGTCTCATACGTAATCACACCAGCATCCAACGTCTCATACGTAATCACACCAGCATCCAACGTCTCATACGTAATCACACCAGCATCCAACGTCTCATACGTAATCACACCAGCATCCAACGTCTCATACGTAATCACACCAGCATCCAACGTCACGTACGTAATCACACCAGCATCCAACGTCACGTACGTAATCACACCAGCATCCAACGTCTCATACGTAATCACACCAGCATCCAACGTCTCATACGTAATCACACCAGCATCCAACGTCTCATACGTAATCACACCAGCATCCAACGTCTCATACGTAATCACACCAGCATCCAACGTCACGTACGTAATCACACCAGCATCCAACGTCTCATACGTAATCACACCAGCATCCAACGTCTCATACGTAATCACACCAGCATCCAACGTCTCATACGTAATCACACCAGCATCCAACGTCTCATACGTAATCACACCAGCATCCAACGTCTCATACGTAATCACACCAGCATCCAACGTCTCATACGTAATCACACCAGCATCCAACGTCTCATACGTAATCACACCAGCATCCAACGTCTCATACGTAATCACACCAGCATCCAACGTCTCATACGTAATCACACCAGCATCCAACGTCTCATACGTAATCACACCAGCATCCAACGTCTCGTACTTAATCACACCAGCATCCAACGTCACGTACGTAATCACACCAGCATCCAACGTCTCATACGTAATCACACCAGCATCCAACGTCTCATACGTAATCACACCAGCATCCAACGTCTCATACGTAATCACACCAGCATCCAACGTCACGTACGTAATCACACCAGCATCCAACGTCTCATACGTAATCACACCAGCATCCAACGTCTCATACGTAATCACACCAGCATCCAACGTCTCATACGTAATCACACCAGCATCCAACGTCACGTACGTAATCACACCAGCATCCAACGTCTCATACGTAATCACACCAGCATCCAACGTCTCATACGTAATCACACCAGCATCCAACGTCTCATACGTAATCACACCAGCATCCAACGTCACGTACGTAATCACACCAGCATCCAACGTCTCATACGTAATCACACCAGCATCCAACGTCTCATACGTAATCACACCAGCATCCAACGTCTCATACGTAATCACACCAGCATCCAACGTCACGTACGTAATCACACCAGCATCCAACGTCTCATACGTAATCACACCAGCATCCAACGTCTCATACGTAATCACACCAGCATCCAACGTCTCATACGTAATCACACCAGCATCCAACGTCTCATACGTAATCACACCAGCATCCAACGTCTCATACGTAATCACACCAGCATCCAACGTCTCATACGTAATCACACCAGCATCCAACGTCACGTACGTAATCACACCAGCATCCAACGTCACGTACGTAATCACACCAGCATCCAACGTCACGTACATAATCACACCAGCATCCAACGTCTCATACGTAATCACACCAGCATCCAACGTCTCATACGTAATCACACCAGCATCCAACGTCTCATACGTAATCACACCAGCATCCAACGTCACGTACGTAATCACACCAGCATCCAACGTCTCATACGTAATCACACCAGCATCCAACGTCTCATACGTAATCACACCAGCATCCAACGTCTCATACGTAATCACACCAGCATCCAACGTCTCATACGTAATCACACCAGCATCCAACGTCTCATACGTAATCACACCAGCATCCAACGTCTCATACGTAATCACACCAGCATCCAACGTCTGATACGTAATCACACCAGCATCCAACGTCACGTACATAATCACGTAAAATGGAAAAAAGCACTTGAAGAATAAGTTTACTTACTCGTAAGTATTTCCTGCAAGTCAACACAGATTCGAGCATCGAACTGAGAGGGACTTTACGCTTAAGCCCAACACACACCTTCCACCGACCACTTTTACATAATTTGTAACGTGAAGGATCTGGGATGCCATCCTGCCAAAAGAGAAAAAAAGGAAAATGAAATAATGTTCGTGCTTCTCCATTATAGGAGCGAAATTCAAAAAAAAAAAAAAGAGTTTCAAGTAAAACTAATGGGTACTTGTTAAACTATAGTCAACAGATCAATTTTTTTTTTAAGTATATTATTTTAAGCAAAAACGATATTACGTACTTAATTGTCATGTTGAAAATAATAATATATCCAAAAATTATGAAAATTCATAGAGTAGAACAATTACTATTATGTTTTTTAGTTAAAAAAAAAAAAAAAAAAAGTCTATCGCTATAAGCAGCAAATATTGCCGCCATAGCACAAATAATTTAAAATATTCTTTTCAGAATTATGTCCCCTGTATGTAGACTCTACTTCATAGCATCTAAGAAAAATGCAATTTTACCTAATTTTCCTTAAAAATTTAAACTAGGCATAAATTTCGTAATTTAAAAAATCTGTCATAGAATGAAGATATTGAGAAAAAAAAAAAAAAAAAAAATCGCTGAATATGCTCAAGTAACTTTTTGGCAATTTCCAGCTACAATGACGGGGGGGGGGGCGACAAGGAAGACAACTCCATTTAATTCTTGAAGCTTGCCAAAATTTGACAAGATTATTTTTATACCTTCTTTTGGAGGGCTCGCGCGGTTTCTCGCTATTTTCATGGTTTCTTTTTTTTTTTTTTAGGGCTCTGTCACTCAGTGCGGTTGCCATACAACCTCTCCACACCCTGGCAATGCCGGATACCCCCACTAGTCTCCTATAAAGGGCAAATCTCATTTTAAGCAAAAACAATATTACGTACTTAACCGTCATGTCGAAAATAGTAATATATCCAAAAATTATGAAAAATCATCAACTGCTATTGCGTTTTTAGTCAAAAAAAAGTCAATCATTACAGACAACAAATATTGCAGCCATGACACAAATAATCTAAAATATTTATTTCAGAGAGTTATGTCCCCTGCGTATAGCCCCCCCCCCACTGCCTACTTTATAACATCTAAGAAAAATGCAATTTTACCCAATTTTCCGTAAAAATTACTTTTAACTAGAAATAAATTTCTACTTAAATATTTGTAATTGTAAAAATCTGCTATGGAATGAAGATATATAAAAAAAAAAAAAAAATTTTTTAATCACTTTATATGATCAAGCAGGGTTTTTTTTTTGGTTTTTTTACAAAAGAAAATCAAATTTTAGTGACAATGATTGCAGCAAAGCCATCTTGGCAATTTCCAGCTATAAAGAGCGGGAGGTCGACAAGGGGGATAACTCCACCTAATTCCTTAAGTTTGCCAAAATTTGACGAGATTATTTTTACAGCTTTTAATAATTTTAGGTATTTTTTTTGTTTTTCGTTTCAAAATTTAATTAAAAATATTGTTTCAAAATTTAAAAAAATCGTTTCAAAATTTTAAATTATTAGAACTTCATGTGCGTTTTGGCAAACTTTCAGAATTAGATGGAGTTATCTCCCCTGCACACACTCCCTCCTTGTAGCTGAAATTGCCAAGATGATCCCTCTCACTAAAATTTAATTTTTTGTTTAAAAAAAAAAAAAAAAATTTATTTTTTAAATTACTAGATCAAATTAAACTATTTAAAAAAAAAAATGATACCTTCATTTCATAATAGATTTTTCTTTATCTTCGTTTTTTTTTTAATATCTTTGCTAAACTGTACAAGCACCTTATACTTTTTGACGCCTTACATCAAGTGGTTTCATGCCTTGTCTAGAGCTATATCGACATGCAAAAAAATGGTTTACCTTAATGAGATAGTCTCGGATGTAGGTCACATGAAGACACTGGATGCCATTCTTCTGCAAGAGGACAACATCTTCCCAAAAACTGGAGTCCACAAATATGTGGGTGACAGTCCCACTGACTTTCTGTACATTTTTGATGGGCAACTTCAACATGTACAACACTGCACCTCCATAGCACAGCAAACTGGACAACAAAAAAAAAAAGAAAAGAAATTAATATTTTAGAATCTTCTATTATATAAAAGCAAAAATGTGTTAGTGTGTGCACTTTTTTTTTTTTTTTTTACATGGAGGTCACCACTTATCAAGGCCCAGAAGCCACTCGGGGATAAGGGTTATTTTGTGTACAGTAATCAATGGGATAGCGTTGTAGTATTCATTAGTATTGGAGATTTGATAAAGTGTCATTACTTAAGGGGGCGGTTCATCAGGAATTTGTTTATGTTGGACTTGAAGACATCCAAGTTGAAGTCAGGAGGGAAACAGGCAAACGGAAGAGAGTTCCACGGGCATGCACTTCTAAGAAAGAAGCTTTGTTCATGGAATCTACGTTTTGATTTAGACACAGATAAAGAGTGGGGAAAATTATTGACAGTGGTTTCAGCTAGACTGGGTGTCTATCGTGAAAGATTGGCGGGGAGGGGGGGGCCAGAGATTGGAGCTGAGACGAGCACCTGCCATGGGGAACTCGGGGGGCACTGTTTCTTACAACTTTTTATATACTCCCTAGATTATAATATCTACGATTTACGAAAGAAGGCCGTCTTAATCATTTATTAGAGCAACTTTTAGTTTAGAAAGCTGAGCTCCAATCTATGGTCCCCCTCTCTCGCCAAACTTTCACAAGAAACACCTGTCTAGCAGAAAACACTTAATAAATTTTCCCACTTCATCTGTGCCTAAACCTAAACGTAAATTCCATGAACAAAGCTTCTTTCTTAGAACTGCACGCCTATGGAATTGTCTTCCGTTTTCCTGCTTTCCAGCTGACTACAATATGGTTGTCTTCAAGTCTAACATAAACAAGTTCTTGATGAGCCGTTCCATATAAGTTAACAAATTTATCAAATTTCCATTACTAACGATTACTAGATTGTCCAATTTCTACTGTACACTCTTTAACCCTTATCCTCGAATGGCCTCTTGGCCTTGATAAGTAGTGATGCCTTTGTAAAAAAAAAAAGAAAGAAAGCCATTCTTATCATGGGAAGGTTGTGAGTTTATTATGTAAAAATTAGCCAAAAACATTCATCTTTTACAAGTAGGGGGTCCTTTTTTTCATTGACATTTTTGCAAAGTCATTGTATGCCTTGCAATGACTAGCCTTATTTCAAACGCCGCAAATATCTTTTGTTATTGACTTTCTTTTTCTCCTTCACGATACAGGTTTAAGCCTGGCTATTGTGGCTAACTTTTTTTTTAGGGCTTAGTCGCTTATTATGTTTGCCATAAAACCTCCCCAAACCCGGGCAATGCCAGGTACCCCCGTTAGTCTTTTATAAAGGGCAAATGTCTGTGTGTGTCTGTGTGTACTTGTGTACCTAAGAATTAGCCAAAAAGATTAATTCTGTGCTGGTCAACTGAGTCGTTTTTTGCACGGAGGGGTCAGTTTTTTAGCATCGACATTTGTGCAAAGTCATTCACACCTAGCGATCTCAACATACGTTTAAAAGATCTTATTTCGAAGGCCATAACATGTTTGCATTTTTACCCTCTTTTTCTTCTTCGCGTTACAGGTTCGAGTCTGGCTACCGCGGCTAATTTTTTTTTTTTTTTTTTGCACTCACATGGGTACTCACTATTTTGATTAAAGAAAAGTATTTTTTTTTTTTTTTAGGGCTGGGGGTTGGTTGCTCAATAGTCTTAGTATACCACCTCTCTCCACCCGGGCAATGTTGGGTACCCATGCTAGTTATAATATAAATCTCACAAGTTTGAATTATTGTTGAGTTATATATCTCTCTCTGCCATTTTCTTTTTTAGATAGTTTTCAAAATGGCAAACAAGACAGCCGCTCTTTGGTTACTTATAAAATTTAAAAATAAAACTACTTGATTAATTTATGTGATTTTTGGAGTATGATATTTTTTTTTGTTTCGTCACGCCTACATACGTCATATAAATTTTTTTAATGAAGAATTTGTAGGCATTTATAATGGGCAAATGTCTGTGTGTGTGTGTGTGTGTGTGTGTGTGTGTGTGTACCTAATAATTAGCCAAAAAAGATTAATTCTGTGCTGGTCAACTGGGCCGTTTTTTGCAAGGAGGGGTCAGTTTTTATGTCAACATTCTTGCGAGTCATACTCCTACCAATCTGTAATACACTTAAACTTTCAATCTTTGTAAAAAATAAATTTCCAAAAATCCATGAAAAATCCAGATGCATAAGTACTGACCACACGTTGAAAACAAGCGGAAACATAGCTGCCCATAACGCTGACCGCAATGTGAAGTCGAAACATTTGCTTCATATTCCTCAATGGCTTACTAAGTATCGCATAAAGTTATTGACTATTTACCTAAACTTTTTTTTTTTTTTTTTTTTTTTACACAGTGGTCACCACTTATCAAGGCCCGGAAGCCACTCAGGGATAAGGGTTATTGCAAGTACATTACGTTAGTGTGGAGATTTGATGAAGTGTTTACTTAAGGGGGCGGTTCATTAGGAATTTATTAACGTTGGACTTGAACACATCCAAGTTGTAGTCAGGTGGGAAGCAGGCAGACGGAACAGAGTTCCACAGGCGTGCAGTTCTAAGAAAGAAGCTTTGTTCATGGAATCCGCGTTTTGATTTAGGCACAGATATAGAGTGGGGGAAATTTTTCACAGTAGATTCAGCTAGACGGGTGTTTTTCGTCAAAGGTTTTGGTTTCAATTCTAGCTGATGGCAGACAAGTCAATATAATAATTTTTTTTTTTTTTTTTTTTTACAAAGCAGTCAACACTTATCAAGACCCAGACGCCACTCGAGGATAAGGATTAATGAGTATACAGTAGTCAATGGGATAATATCTTAGTAATCGTTAGTAGTGGAAATTTGGTAAACTGGATTACTTAAGGGGGCGGCTTACATTGTTTACATTGGACTTGAAGACGACTGCATTGTAGTCAGTCAGAAAGCAAGAAAATGGAATAGTTTCACAAGCATGCAATTCTAAGAAAGAAACTTTGTTCATGGAATCTATGTTTAGGTTTAGGCACGGATAAAGAGTGGGGAAATTATTGAGAGTGGTTTCAGTTAGACGAGTGTTTTTCCTGAAAGTTAGGCCAGGAGGGACCATAGATTGGGGCTCAGACAAGCACTTGTCTTGAAAATAACGATAAAGCAGAGACAGGCTCACAACGTCTTTTCTGTTGGGAAAGAGGTTGCAGGGAAGAGAAAAGGGTATTCCCCACTAGATTACAAAGTCTATTTTGAACTCTGTCAAGGCAGGATAAGGCCATTCTCGCAGCTCCTACTCAGATGTGGCAACAGTATTCAAATTTCATGATTAAAAAAAAAGAAAAAAAAAGCCATACAAACCGATGATAAATGGTTCTTTTCTTGTGATTTTTTACCAAAATGGCCACTTTCCACTGTTGAAAGGCGTGATGCTTTGTCTGCTTCACAAACTTGCGCCACCGCGAAGGAGCTTGGCACATTTGCACTTGAGACGAATCCTTTGGTTCCGCTTTGGAGGCTGTCCACTCGTAGTCATATTCTACAACCCAGGCACCGGTCTTGGCGCTGTCGTAGATAAACTGCGGCGTCAGAATCCACAGACCTACAAGAAAGAAAACGACGCAGAATCAGAAAATAGAGTAAAAAAAATTTTTTTTTTTTTTTTTTTACACTTGAGAGTAAAGGTTAATCAATGTACAGTGATAGAAATTGGCTAACAAGAATTTGTTTACATTGGACTTGAAGATTACCATGTTGTAGTCAGCCAGAAATAGGCTAGCAGAACAGAGTTTCACAGCTGGACGTTCCTGAGAAAGACGTTATTAAGTCGCATAAAGCAGAATCCAGTCATTTTTGTAACATTTTTAAAATTTTGAATATTGTTTACTAATATTTAACAAAAACAAGATAAAACAATGTTGTTTTATCTTGTTTTTGTTAAATATTATTTGAAGCATGTTTTTAAGGTTGCATGCGTAATCTACATATCTACAAAAGTGAACGTGTCTGTGTACATTTCTCTACACAATAACTCTGTCAATTTTCAGTCTACAAACTCGAAATTTGATATACAGGGTACTGAGATTTGGGAAAATCTTTGTAATCCGTTTTCGGACAGAAATTTAGCTGCTAAGAGGTCAAAGTTCAACGATTTGACCTTTGAGAACCATACCAAACTCCTCCGCCAATTTTGGATCTAAACATTTGAAATTTTACATATAGGTTCCTTAGACATGGATCTAACTTGATTTGAGCCCCAAACAATAAATTTTAAGGAGTCATAATAGGGGTCAAAGTTAAAAAAATTGACCGCTTTTTTTTTTTTTTTTTTTTTTGCTCTACATACACCTTCAAACACTCGGGCAATGCCGGGCTGAAATGTGTGTGTGTGTGTATGGGTGTAGCTCAGAGGCTAAGAAATAAGGGTAGTGAGTTGCAGGTTTTGGTTTCGATTTTAGGTGATGGCATCCAAGTCATATATATTTCTTTTTTTAGTTTTGATCTCACCACTATATATTAGGTATAATATAATAATCAATAGAGAATGGTCTCTAAAAAAAAAAAAAATGAAATTTGCATGAATTAAAATATCATATTTAACATATCTTACGACTGGGCAAGCCGAGCTAGTAAAATACATAAATAAAAAAAAAATTTAAAAAAAAAAAAAAAAAAACTTACCTCTTGCACAGCTTGTGAGAAACTTTTCGCCACACATGAATTTGTCACAAATCAAGTGTGTACATTTCGAGTCAAAGGCCTAAAAAGAGTAAAAATAATTATTTTATATAGGCACCTTATACAGACGAGATGTTTTTATCACTTTTGGCCATCCATATACAGAGTAGAATGATAAAAATTGTCACCCTAGAAAAGACTACATGATTTCATTTCCATTTGATGAAAACCAGTTTTCTTTCGTTTTTTTTTTGTTTTTTTTTTGCAGACCATCTACTAGTTGGCCAGTTGTGTACAAATCTTAAGAGCGATAGGAGCCTTCTATCATCTCTGAAAGTGACACAATGTTCAACGAGCAAGATCAGAGATGCGCCACTGTACAACTGATGCTCTCTACCGATCCATATTATGATAACAGGATCCTCAAAATGTATCGCTGGATTGCCACAAATATCAGGGACATTCCCAGGGTGATAAAAACAAAGTTTCCAACAATGGTTATGGTCTTTGGTGTGGTTTCAAGTGAGGGCCACATCATGCCACCGCACATCTTCGAAGTCGGTTTGAAAGTCGACTCCAAAGTGTACCCAGATGTGCTGAAGAGTGTGGTGATCCCCTGCTGAAATCAGGTGGCCGCTGGAAGACCATGAACGTGGCAGCAAGACTCTGCGTTGGCCCACAAGCGCAAAGAGATCCAGGTTTGGTTTCAGAAAGAGTGCTACAACTTTATACCCTTCTCTCACTGCCTCCCCCCCCCCAACCTGAACCTGCTGAACTACTTTGTTTGGTCATACGTCAAGAACATCACCAACATGACCTCCTACAATACCAAAGCCAGCCTGATCGCCGTCATCCACTGAGTATTCACTGAGCTCCTGCTGGCACTTGTGGATAAGGCATGCTCCCAGTTCCATACCTGTATCAAGGTGGTGATTGAGGCTGAAGACGGCTACATTGAATAAATGTCAGCTCTACTACATAATCAAGTCAGCTAAATTGATTTTTTCAATAAAATTTTTTAAATAAAGCTGTAATGCTGTTTTGTTTTTATGGCCATTTTTATCATTCTACTATGTGTCTATTATATAAAGAGCAGTTGTATGTGTATGGGTATATGTTTAGATGAAAGTTCTAAATTACCAAGTGGCTTTATGCCTTGTCTGGAGTAAATTCTATTTGGGGCTTTATGGACAAATTTATTTTTAGCTGACCTTTGATAACTAAATATGTTTGTTTACTAACCAAATAGAAAAGTTACTAGCCAAATCTATGTGATTTTTGGAATATGACATTTTCGTTCAAT
The DNA here is from genome assembly GCF_053919585.1 of Euprymna scolopes. Classification (NCBI taxonomy): domain Eukaryota; kingdom Metazoa; phylum Mollusca; class Cephalopoda; order Sepiida; family Sepiolidae; genus Euprymna; species Euprymna scolopes. The sequence goes on along the minus strand of NC_136526.1, from coordinate 2,464,360 downwards.
GACGAGTACATTAAGATTTTTCTGTATTTCTTTTAATGCAATTCTGAATATACATTGAATTTTATCTTGAGATATAAGCAGTAAAAATTATAAAGATGATTTTTAAACAGCTTTTGTTAAAAAAAAAAAAAAAAAAAAGGGTATTTTGTTTTATTAAACTTTTGTTTAAATAATTTGACTTTGCACGTTTTATTTAAAAAAAAAAAAGGGTTGAAAAACATTTTTCCATCAGTAATAAGCTTGGGAAAATTGCTGGTGAAATAAAAGTAAAGACTATTGTTTTATTAAACTTTTTATTGTTTAAATGATTTTATTTTACTCATTTAATTTTTTTAAAATGGTTGAAAAACATTTTTCATTCAATAATAAGTTTTGGAAGATTGCTGGTGAAAAAAAATGGTTGAAAAACATTTTTCATTCAATAATAAGCTTTGGAAGATTGCTGGTAAAAATAAAATGGTTGAAAAACATTTTTTTCATTCAATAATAAGTTTTGGAAGATTGCTGGTGAAAAAAAATGGTTGAAAAACATTTTTCATTCAATAATAAGTTTTGGAAGATTGCTGGTAAAAATAAAATGGTTGAAAAACATTTTTTTCATTCAATAATAAGTTTTGGAAGATTGCTGGTGAAAAAAAATGGTTGAAAAACATTTTTCATTCAATAAGAAGTTTTGGAAGATTGCTGGTGAAAAAAAAATAGTTGGTTGAAAAACATTTTTCATTCAATAAGAAGTTTTGGAAGATTGCTGGTAAAAATAAAAATGGTTGAAAAACATTTTTTTTCATTCAATAATAAGTTTTGGAAGATTACTGGTAAAAAAAAAAATGGTTGAAAAACATTTTTCATTTAATAAGTTTTGGAAGATTACTGGTAAAAAAAATGGTTGAAAAACATTTTTTCATTCAATAATAAGTTTTGGAAGATTGCTGGTGAAAATAAAAATGGTTGAAAAACATTTTTCATTCAATAATAAGTTTTGGAAGATTGCTGGTGAAAAAATAAAATGGTCGAAAAACATTTTTCATTCAATAATAAGCTTTGGAAGATTGCTGGTAAAAAAAAAAAATGTTGAAAAACATTTTTCATTCAATAATAAGTTTTGGAAGATTGCTGGTGAAAAAATAAAATGGTCGAAAAACATTTTTCATTCAATAATAAGCTTTGGAAGATTGCTGGTAAAAAAAAAAAATGTTGAAAAACATTTTTTCATTCAATAATAAGCTTTGGAAGATTGCTGGTAAAAAAAAATGGTTGAAAAACATTTTTCATTCAATAATAAGTTTTGGAAGATTGCTGGTGAAAAAATAAAATGGTCGAAAAACATTTTTCATTCAATAATAAGCTTTGGAAGATTACTGGTAAAAAAAAAATGGTTGAAAAACATTTTTTCATTCAATAATAAGTTTTGGAAGATTGCTGGTGAAAGAAAAAAATGGTTGAAAAACATTTTCCATTCAATAATAAGTTTAAATAATTTAACTTTGTTCGTTTTATTACAAAAAAAAAAAAGTTGAAAAGATACTTTTCACTCAGTAGTGAGCTTTGGAAGTTTATCAGACAATCGCCAAAAGATAAGTGTTTCATTATTTCTAGTCGTCATTTTGAAAAATCACTCACAAATGCGACTGTTTTACTCGCAACGTAAAGCCCTGTTTAAGATCAATCTTTCTAACAATACCAATTTTGTCAATGTTGGTCACCCATGTCGAAAGTTTCTGGCAGACACACACTTTGCATTTTATATAATGTGCCTGGTATTGCCTGGGTGTTTGGAGGTGTATGTTGAGCAAATAAAAAAAATAAAAATGTGGTAGTAGGCAGGCAGGCAGGCTCGAACCCATACTGCAAAGGAGGAAAAGAATGCGAAATTGTCAAACTGGAAGTGACGTAGGTTTAAATTAAGGCTAGTCAATCGAAAAGAGGGGATGACTTTCAAAAATATCAGCGAAAAAAGCGACCCCTCCCTGTAGAAAAATGCCCAATTGAGGGTAGAGGAATTAATGTTTTTAGCCAATTTTTTTATATTTGTTATCCGAAGGGTCAACTTCAAAATGATACCAATCTTGTGAAAATCTGTCATCTCTGTTGAAAGTTTTAAGCAGACATACAAACAGACATACACACTAACAGAGAGGTGAGATATATATAACAGACTAGCGGGGGTGCCCGGCGTTGCCCATGTGTTTGGAGGTGTGTAAAAGAATGGGAAAAAAAAGTTTTGGTAGGTAGGTAGGCTCAAACCCGAAGCCTTCAGGCGAAGGTGGAAAAGAAAGTGTGAAAACAACTTGACATCTTACTGCTCGGCCAGGACGTTTGAAAAGCATTAGAATTTAATGATGAAAAACTTAAGTGACAGGTGCGTGGATTTAACGAGGTCAAACATCACGCCATAGAGAGAATGAAATTCCATAATTAACTTTTGCTGCGAGGCAGTTTGTTTGGTTTTATTTCCCCAACTTTGGCTGCGTGGTATTTTTTGGGGTTTTGTTTCCCCAAGATGTTGCGGGGGGGGACCGGCTGAAAAAAAGCCGAACAAACAGGAGAGGATATGAAATAGCAAGAATTTCGTAAAAGTCGATGTAAATAAATCTAGACACGACGTGCATTCGTAAATCGTAGATATTACGATATAGGGTGTATATAAAAAGTTCTAAAAAAATAGTACCCCCCCCCCCCCCCGAGAAGCCCGGCAAAAAAAAAAGCCTTTGCTGGACATACAAAAATGTGCACACCACTTTCGCCTTATATATATATATATATATATATATATATAGACTAGCGAGGGTACCCAGCATTGTCCAGGTGTTTGGAGGTGGGAGTGGGGGGGGTTAGATCAAAACAACCCTGTTTTGGCAATGTGTTTGGAGATGTAAAAGAACAAAAAAGTTTTGGTAGGAAGGTAGGCTCGAACCCAAATCCTTGACACGAAGGTGGAAACAAAAAACAACCCAGACACCTACCCATCTCAGCCACGAGGGAAGAGGACGTGAAAGCTGCCTTAATTTAACGTTTGTAAAGTGAAATTGACAGATGCGAGAAAGTTAAGTTGCATGATGCTTGACCTTATTAAGGTCAAGCTTAGTTAGGCGCTGCAAGCCAGTTTCTGTATTCCCCACCCCAGCATTCGCTTTTTTTATACTGAAAAACATAACGAAAACGTGGCGATCGAAAAAAAGTCTCGAAAATAATGCGTAAAAGTCGAGTAAATTGAAGATAGACGCAACCCCCATTCTTAAGTTGTAGATATTATGATTTAGACAGCATATAAAAAGTTTTAAGAAGGAGTGACCCGACAGAGAAGCCCGGCGAAAAAGGCCTTTGGCAGACATACACAAAAAGTGCACACACTAACACAAATTTTCGCTTTTATATATATACTAGCGAGGGGTACCCGGTGTTGCTCGGGTGTTTAGGTGTGTGTGGGGGGGGGGTTAAAAAAAAAGTAAGTATGAGGATCAAACCCGAACCCTTGAGGCAAAGTTGTAAATTAAAGTGTGAAAAAAAAAAAAACGTGCGACGTTAACCATTGCCCCACCGCGAGATGCTAACGGAAACACGTTTGAATTTATTCAATTACTTGGATTTAGCAAGTGCCCATTTTAATGAGTAAATGAGGTCAAGTTTAACTGCGGGATAGTATTCATTTATTGCTAGACGCTTTTTTTCCCTCCCCCAAGATGTTATAGGAAAAAGACTAATCCACATGCGGCAAGCGACAAATATTGAATATTTATCTTCCCGAAATTGAGCAAATTAAATAGACAGGCGAGCTTCATTGTTAACTGTGAGATATTACGATTTATATGTGATATAAAAAGTTTTAAAAAGTTGTGAAGCAAGCGACCGCTTCTCTGAAAAAAGCCTTTTGCTGACATACAGAAAAAGCGAACACACATACATACATTTTCACTTTTATATATATAGACTAGCGGGGGGTACCCGGCGATGCCCGGGTGTTTTGAGGTGTGTGTGGTTTTGGGTAAATCAAAACTCCGGGGGGGGGGTTAAAATAAAAAAAATGTTTTGGTAGGTGAGTATGAGGATCGAACCCGAACCCTTGAAGCAAAGTTGGAAATTGAAGTGTGAAAAAAAAAAAACGTGACTTTAACCACTGGGCCACCGTGACATACAACAGGATCACGTTTGAATTTATTTAAGTATTGACAGGTGGCCGCAATAAAAGTTAACTCTGCTGCTTCTATTTGACCTCATTAATGAGGTCAAATAGAAGCCACGCAGTTAACTTGGGTTTGTTTACCCAACTTTGTTTTTCCCCCCAACAGATGATGTTGGGGAAGGGAAAACCAGCTCCCCATTGTCCAGATTGAATAGCAATTGTCTGATATAAGAGGAGTTTGTTCCCACATTGATCAAAGCTGATTGCTTCTGGGCGTTTCCCGGCGTGATGCCGAGACACAACTCGGTTTGAATTTAGTTTCACGTTATTTATACTAAAAAGCAGGACAAACAGGGGACAGAGCGAAATAGCGCGAATCTCATAAATCTTAATTTAACGTTTATAAAATGAAATAAACATGTGCGATAAACTTAAGTCATGTGATGTTTGACCTTGAAACATGACGCGGCTGCAAGCCAGTTTTCGCTTGTTTTATACTGAAAAGCAAAAGAAATATGCAGCGATTGAAATATCTGGAAAAAATAGCATGTGAAAGTCCAGCAAATTAAATACACACGTGACCCCCGTTCTTAAGTCGTAGATATTATCATTTAGACGTGATATAAAAAGTTTTAAGAAGAAGCGAGCCGAGCAAGAAGGCCGACAAAAAAAGGCTTTTTCAGACATACACATATTTTCGCTCACATATATATATATATAATATATATATATATATAATATAATATATATATATATATAATATATATATATATATATATATATATATATATATATATATATATATAATATAATATATATATATATATAATATATATATTTTTATATATATATATATATATATATATATATATCAAATACATAATATATATATATAATATATATATTTTTATATATATATATATATATATATAATATAATATATATATATATATAATATATATATTTTTATATATATATATATATATATATATATATCAAATACATAATATATATATATATATATATTTTTATATATATATATATATATATATATATCAAATACATAATATATATATATATATATATTTTTATATATATATATATATATATATATCAAATACATAATATATATATATATATATATTTTTATATATATATATATATATATATATATATATATATCAAATACATAATATATATATATATAATATATATATTTTTATATATATATATATATATATATATATATATATATCAAATACATAATATATATATTAAATCCCCGAAACAGTGTTTCATGGTAAACAACTGATGATCCCTTGAAAAATAAATTATTGGTATTATAGTAAATTCGAGAGCGAGTTGATGCAGTGATTGCAGGTGATTAAATGACTTACTGACTAGATGGTTTTCTAACGAATGATAAAAAAAAATATTTTTTGTATAGTTTTAAAGGTTAAAAACTTCAAAGACATATATATATATATATATATATATATATATATATGAGAGAGAGAGAGAGAGAGAGAGAGAGATAGATAGATTATACCAAGATTTGTCAATCACAACTTAGCTTGCCCAGGCTCCTAAAGCTACAACCTTGCTTGCTTGAGTTCCTAAGGCTACAACCTGGCCCAGATTTAGACCTATCCATGTGTAACATGCAATATCTTCAACCATGTTGCCAAATATATTAGCCAATCATCTGCCAAATGATCTACTGAATGGCAACAACCTATCACGATACGCTAACCCAATACAGGATACGAAAAATACTTCCAAAATAAAAGCGAGAGGACCAATTAGCATCCCTTGTCATTTCCCTTCTGATTTGTTGTGCAACGGCCAGTCAGTCCGCAAATACATTATTCATCAGTGCCACAGCTGCCTCTTTCAGTTCGCCAAGGGTCAGGTGATTGTCGACAGCTGCACCACACAAAAATGCACCAACTGGTGCAATGACAGACGCTCTTATTGAACAACGTCTGCCCGATAGGGAGGATGAAAATAAAACGGCCAAGCAAACACGTGTTTTGACTGGAAATTACAAAATGTAACAACTTGTCGAAAGAGAGATACACGGAATCATGGATGACCCCCCCCCCACTCAGAGTCAGTCGTGTTCGGTGATATGTCATTCATCTCGGCAAGCATCCATCAATTGCAAACATAAAAAAATGCTGATTTTGTTGCCTTCCGATAATTGGGGGGAGGGGGGGGGTAAAGAAGTTTTTTTTTCTTCCAGAAAGAAAAAGTTTTTAGGAAAATGATTTGAAAGTTGGAAAAGTACAAAAAAAAAAAAAAAAAAAAAGCAATAATGAAACCAGAAAAAAAAAGAATGGAAAAAAAGATACAGAGTAGGATAAAAAGAAGAAAGAAAAGAAAATAGGGAAAAGAAAAATAATGGGGGGGGAGAAAAGAAAGGAGGAAAAAAGGGTGAGGAAAAAGGAGAGAAAAGAAAGAAAAAGGAGAGGAAAGAAAGAAAAAGGAGAGGAAAGAAGGAGAGGAAAGAAAGAAAAAGGAGAGGAAAAAAGGAGAGGAAAGAAAGAAAAAGGAGAGGAAAAAAGGAGAGGAAAGAAAGAAAAAGGAGAGGAAAATAGGAGAGGAAAAAAGAAAAAAAGGGGAGAAAAGGAAAAAAGGGGAGAAAAGAAAAAAGGGGAGAAAAGAAAAAAGGGGAGAAAAGAAAAAAAGGGCAGAAAAGAAAAAAGGGGAGAAAAGAAAAAAAGGGGAGAAAAGAAAAAAAGGGGAGAAAAGAAAAAAAGGGGAGAAAAGAAAAAAGGGGAGAAAAGAAAAAAGGGGAGAAAAGAAAAAAAGGGGAGAAAAGTAAAAAGGGCAGAAAAGAAAAAAAGGGGAGAAAAGAAAAAAAGGCAGAAAAGAAAAAGGGGATAAAAGAAAAAGGGGATAAAAGAAAAAAAGGGAGAAAAGAAAAAAGGGAGAAAAGAAAAAAAGGGGAAAAGAAAAAAAGGGGAAAAGAAAAAAGGGGAAAAAAGAAAAAAAGGGGAGAAAAGAAAAAAGGGGAGAAAAGAAAAAAGGGGAGAAAAGAAAAAAGGGCAGAAAAGAAAAAAGGGCAGAAAAGAAAAAAGGGGAGAAAAGGAAAAAAGGGGAGAAAAGGAAAAAAAGGGGAGAAAAGGAAAAAAAGGGGAGAAAAGAAAAAAAGGGGAGAAAAGAAAAAAGGGATAAAAGAAAAAAGGGGAGAAAAGAAAAAAGGGGAGAAAAGGAAAAAAGGGGAGAAAAGGAAAAAAAGGGGAGAAAAGAAAAAAAGGGGATAAAAGAAAAAAAGGGAGAAAAGAAAAAAAGGGAGAAAGGAAAAAAAGGGCAGAAAAGAAAAAAAGGGGAGAAAAGAAAAAAGGGGAGAAAAGAAAAAAGGGGAGAAAAGAAAAAAGGGGAGAAAAGAAAAAAGGGAGAAAGGAAAAAAAGGGCAGAAAAGAAAAAAAGGGGAGAAAAGAAAAAAAGGGGAGAAAAGAAAAAAGGGGAGAAAAGAAAAAAGGGGAGAAAAGAAAAAAGGGGAGAAAAGAAAAAAAGGGAGAAAGGAAAAAAAGGGCAGAAAAGAAAAAAAGGGGAGAAAAGAAAAAAAGGGGAGAAAAGAAAAAAGGGGAGAAAAGAAAAAAGGGGAGAAAAGAAAAAAAGGGGAGAAAAGAAAAAAAGGGGAGAAAAGAAAAAAAGGGGAGAAAAGTAAAAAGGGCAGAAAAGAAAAAAAGGGGAGAAAAGAAAAAAAGGCAGAAAAGAAAAAGGGGATAAAAGAAAAAGGGGATAAAAGAAAAAAAGGGAGAAAAGAAAAAAAGGGAGAAAAGAAAAAAAGGGAGAAAAGAAAAAAAGGGGAGAAAAGAAAAAAAGGCAGAAAAGAAAAAGGGGATAAAAGAAAAAGGGGATAAAAGAAAAAAAGGGAGAAAAGAAAAAAAGGGAGAAAAGAAAAAAAGGGAGAAAAGAAAAAAAGGGGAAAAAAGAAAAAAGGGGAAAAAAGAAAAAAGGGGAGAAAAGAAAAAAGGGGAGAAAAGAAAAAAGGGCAGAAAAGAAAAAAAGGGGAGAAAAGAAAAAAGGGGAGAAAAGAAAAAAAAGGGGAGAAAAGAAAAAAAGGGGAGAAAAGAAAAAAAGGGGAGAAAAGAAAAAAGGGGAGAAAAGAAAAAAAGGGGAGAAAAGAAAAAAAGGGGAGAAAAGAAAAAAAGGGGAGAAAAGAAAAAAGGGGAGAAAAGAAAAAAAAGGGGAGAAAAGAAAAAAAGGGGAGAAAAGAAAAAAAGGGGAGAAAAGAAAAAAGGGGAGAAAAGAAAAAAAGGGGAGAAAAGAAAAAAAGGGGAGAAAAGAAAAAAAGGGGAGAAAAGAAAAAAGGGGAGAAAAGAAAAAAAGGGGAGAAAAGAAAAAAAGGGGAGAAAAGAAAAAAGGGGAGAAAAGAAAAAAGGGGAGAAAAGAAAAAAGGTGAGAAAAGAAAAAAGGGGAGAAAAGAAAAGAGGGCAGAAAAGAAAAAAGGGGAGAAAAGAAAAAAAGGAGAGAAAAGAAAAGAGGGCAGAAAAGAAAAAAGGGGAGAAAAGAAAAAAAGGGGAGAAAAGAAAAGAGGGCAGAAAAGAAAAAAGGGGAGAAAAGAAAAAAAGGGGAGTAAAGAAAAAAAGGGGAGTAAAGAAAAAAAGGGGAGTAAAGAAAAAAAGGGGAGTAAAAAAAAAGGGGAGAAAAGAACTTTTTAAAGTTTTGATTTGTTTATTTTTCATTGACATTTAACTGATAACCAATACATCAGAATATGATGAGGGTCAGAATGAAATGTGACTTGCAAAAAAATGTCCCACCTACAAACAGTCTTTCATCTATGTCGCTTGTCCTTTTATTATCGTCAAATGTCCTCAACTTTCTTTCCAGCCTTTGTTCATGGTTTCAAAAAGCAGGTCAGTAGGCTGGTTTGCTCTGGCCGACTTTTTCATTATGTCAGTCAGAGCTTCCCCCGGACATTATGACATCATTATGATGCATTCCTCAGCTAGTCCCAGATCCCCAGGCTGATCCAGACATTATGATGCACCTCCCAGGCCAGTCCCGGATCCTCCTTGCTCTCTCCAACAATACGTGGGCGATAGTATCAAACTCACCTGACATTAATTCATTAGTTTATTCCATTTTATCAATCTTTTTTGTTTTCTTTACATCATATAATCACTACTCATCAAGGCCCGGAGGCCACTCAAGGATAAGTGTTAATGGGTACTGTAATAGAAATTTGATAATTTATATTAGAGAACTTGTTCATGTTGGACTTGAAAACGATCATGTCATAATCAACCAGGAAGCAGCTCCGTGATATTGTTTTCTATAGACGAGCAGTTCTAGAAAAAAAAAACTCTGCTCATGGAAGTTTTGCTTAGATTAAGGCACAGACAGAGAGTAAGGGTAATTGTTGACAGTTGTTGTAGCTAGTCGAGTGTTTGCTGTGAAAGACTTACTGAGGGAAACCATAGAGTGAAGCTCAGTCGAACACCTGCCGTGAAAATAATGATGGAGAAGAGAGAGAGAGAGACTAGCAACATCTCTTTGAGAAACAGGCTGCAAAGTCGGTTTCGTACCCTGTCGAAGCAAGAAAAGATGCTCTGAGCAGCTCTTTTCCAAATGTGGCAACACGGCTTAATGTTCACGAGGAACACGATTTGAAACAGATACCCTGAGTGCATTGCCAAATGCTGCTGCGAAGAAGGTGCGCTCTCTCTACCGTGCCAGAAAGCTACTTATGCCTGGAAGTATCCTGTACCTCTACAAGGCCACCATTCACCGAAGTATATAGAGCATTGTTATCACATTTGGATCAGTGCATCTGCTACTAGTCTCTCCCTTTTAGATAGGGTTCAAAAGAGAGTCATCAGCTTAATATGTCCGGTACTGTCAGCTAGGCTTCAACCACTGTCCCATCGACAAAATGTTGCATCCCTCTGCCTGTTTTACAAGCACCTTAACGTTACTTGCTCCGACAAACTACAAGCGCTAGTACTACCTCGATGTAAATACCCATCAAGCAGCAAAATCCCACCCCTACACAGAGATTCCTAGATGTAAGAAAGCCTTCTACTCTAACAGTTTCTTCCCTAGGACTGCTAAACTTTGGAATTCATTTCCGGGTTCCTGTTTCCCCGACTGTTTTTTTTTTTTTTTTTTTTTTTACACAGTGGTCACCACTTATCAAGGCCCGGAAGCCACTCAGGGATAAGGGTTATTGCAAGTACATTACGTTAGTGTGGAGATTTGATGAAGTGTTTACTTAAGGGGGCGGTTCATTAGGAATTTATTAACGTTGGACTTGAACACATCCAAGTTGTAGTCAGGTGGGAAGCAGGCAGACGGAACAGAGTTCCACAGGCGTGCAGTTCTAAGAAAGAAGCTTTGTTCATGGAATCCGCGTTTTGATTTAGGCACAGATATAGAGTGGGGGAAATTTTTCATAGTGGATTCAGCTAGACGGGTGTTTTTCGTGAAAGGTTTTGGTTTCAATTCTAGCTGATGGCAGCCAAGTCAATATAATAATTTTTTTTTTTTTACAAAGGAGTCAACACTTATGAAGACCCAGACGCCACTCGAGGATAAGGATTAATGAGTATACAGTAGTCAATGGGATAACTAAAGCCCACACACATACACACTATCCAAAACACCTACTACCATAAACACACATGCAAAAATTTTCAAAATGCCACCAAGACAAAAAAAAAAAAAAAAAAACGAAATCACCTTACACACAAATGTATAAAATACAGACACAATATCCCAAACCCAGCACACACACAATATCTCAAACCCAGCACGCACACACACACACAATATCCCAAACCCAGCACACACACACACAATATCCCAAACCCAGCACACACACACACACACAATATCCCAAACCCAGCACACACACACACACACACACACAATATCCCAAACCCAGCACACACACAATATCCCAAACCCAGCACACACAACCACACACAATATCCCAAACCCAGCACACACACACACAATATCCCAAACCCAGCACACACACACAATATCCAAAACCCAGCACACACACACACACACAATATCCAAAACCCAGCACACACACACAATATCCCAAACCCAGCACACACACACACACACACAATATCCCAAACCCAGCACACACACACACACACACACACAATATCCCAAACCCAGCACACACACACACAATATCCCAAACCCAGCACACACACACACAATATCCCAAACCCAGCACACACACACACAATATCCCAAACCCAGCACACACACACACAATATCCCAAACCCAGCACACACACACACACACACACACACAATATCCCAAACCCAGCACGTACGCACACACACACAATATCCCAAACCCAGCACACACACACACAATATCCCAAACCCAGCACACACACACACAATATTCCAAACCCAGCACACAACCACACACACAATATCCCAAACCCAGCAGACACACACACACATACAAACCCAGCAGACACACACACCCACACAAACCCAGCAGACACACACACCCACACAAACCCAGCAGACACACACACCCACACAAACCCAGCAGACACACACACCCACACAAATCCAACACACACACAAGAATATTCCAAACAGAATGCACACACGGATAAGCATATCCAGAAATAAACACGCCACATGCACACACATATCGACGCAACATGTGTAAACGCAAGAAATGAACAGATTACCTCGCTGTTAATAATTTCTCCACCAAGTTGTCGGATGATTGGTGACAGCTTTCCGCATTCTGACTCTGAAAATCCTGACAACTGAATAACAGGGTTTTTCATCATTACCTAGCAAACAAAAAAAAAGGCGAAAATTAAGGCAATAATTAAGGCAAGTTCACATTAATCTCTGTACCTTAAAAAAAAAAAAAAAAAAAATATTTAAATAAATAAAAAAAAAAAAATTTTTAAAAGCAATAATTAAAGGACTACTATTTCAGATCATGTCTAACAGAGGACTGTGGCGAGTTAAGCAGGGAGATGTCTGTTCACATTACATTTAAACATCTGTAGCTTAGCACAGTCAGGGGAGCAGGAAACAGGGAGGGAATTTCTAGCAGTCTGAGGGAAGAAACCATCTGAGTAGACAACTTTTTGGCAATCCAGAGACAGGATCTAGGAACATTGCATATTTTTTTTTTTTTTTTTTTTTTTATTTCAGCAAATCTAAATATTATGTACTTGCTGTACATCCAGTTTCACAAAAATAAATCATCATCATCGCAAACATTAATTATAAGAAACGAATTATCTCCCTTTATAGTCACTCTTTATCAGTTAAAAACCATGAAAACCATTTCGTCTCCAAAATTTAACAGCTCTCTGTTTACGGTTTTAAATAGGCTATTTTATTTTATAATTTAACAAAAGTCATGTTGAGAAGAAGACTTTTTTTTTTTTTTATAGTTTCTTTTTAAATTAAAAAAAAAAATTTGCAAGTGAATTGACATCTGTCCCTTTATCATTTATATCAAAAAAATATTTAGGGAAAAACAAAAAAAAAAAAAAAAACAATGTGTTGTGTGTTGAGTTTTCATTGAAAAAACAAAATCTAAATTTTTTAAATCAATTCTTTTTAACTTTAAACGGTTAAAAAAAGAATTTGCTAAAAAAAAAGTGTTTTAAATTCGTGCTTATTTGTTTTATTTTATGTTTTATTTATTCATTTTATTCATAATGTGCTTAAAAATTTTTTCAACTACCGTGGAATTTCCACGAGTTTTGCTTGTAATAACAAATAGCAAAAGATAAGAAAATGACATAGAAGTGAGAAACGTGTATGTAATTAGATGTTCTAACATAGCACATATGACGCATGTGTGAGTAAATCATTAGCAGCAGCAGAAGGATAGCTGACTAGCGAAAATATTAGCAGCAGCAGCCGAAGGATAGCTGACTAGCGAAAATATTAGCAGCAGCAGCAGAAGGATAGCTGACTAGCGAAAATATTAGCAGCAGCAGCCGAAGGATAGCTGACTAGCGAAAATATTAGCAGCAGCAGCCGAAGGATAGCTGACTAGCGAAAATATTAGTAGCAGCAGCAGCCGAAGGATAGCTGACTAGCGAAAATATTAGCAGCAGCAGCAGAAGGATAGCCGACTAGCGAAAATATTAGCAGCAGCAGCCGAAGGATAGCTGACTAGCGAAAATATTAGCAGCAGCAGCCGAAGGATAGCTGACTAGCGAAAATATTAGCAGCAGCAGCCGAAGGATAGCTGACTAGCGAAAATATTAGCAGCAGCAGCCGAAAGATAGCTGACTAGCGAAAATATTAGCAGCAGCAGCAGCCGAAGGATAGCTGACTAGCGAAAATATTAGCAGCAGCAGCCGAAGGATAGCTGACTAGCGAAAATATTAGCAGCAGCAGCCGAAGGATAACTGACTAGCGAAAATATTAACAGCAGCAGCCGAAGGATAGCTGACTAGCGAAAATATTAGCAGCAGCAGCCGAAGGATAGCTGACTAGCGAAAATATTAGCAGCAGCAGCCAAAAGATAGCTGACTAGCGAAAATATTAGCAGCAGCAGCCGAAGGATAGCTGACTAGCGAAAATATTAGCAGCAGCAGCCAAAAGATAGCTGACTAGCGAAAATATTAGCAGCAGCAGCAGAAGGATAGCTGACTAGAGAAAATATTAGCAGCAGCAGCCGAAGGATAGCTGACTAGCAAAAATATTAGCAGCAGCAGCCGCCGAAGGATAGCTGACTAGCGAAAATATTAGCAGCTGCAGCCGCCGAAGGATAGCTGACTAGCGAAAATATTAGCAGCAGCAGCCGCCAAAGGATAGCTGACTAGCGAAAATATTAGCAGCAGCAGCCAAAAGATAGCTGACTAGCGAAAATATTAGCAGCAGCAGCCAAAAGATAGCTGACTAGCGAAAATATTAGCAGCAGCAGCCAAAAGATAGCTGACTAGCGAAAATATTAGCAGCAGCAGCCGAAGGATAGCTGACTAGCGAAAATATTAGCAGCAGCAGCCGAAGGATAGCTGACTAGCGAAAATATTAGCAGCAGCAGCCGAAGGATAGCTGACTAGCGAAAATATTAGCAGCAGCAGCCGAAGGATAGCTGACTAGCGAAAATATTAGCAGCAGCAGCAGCCGAAGGATAGCTGACTAGCGAAAATATTAGCAGCAGCAGCAGAAGGATAGCCGACTAGCGAAAATATTAGCAGCAGCAGCCGAAGGATAGCTGACTAGCGAAAATAGCAGCAGCAGCCAAAAGATAGTTGACAAGCGAAAATATTAGCAGCAGCAGCCATTTAGCGATATGCAAATCAGCAAGTGTGCATTGGCTTGTGTGAGAAAAATGCGAGAAAAAAAAACACCACGTGTACAAGGAAGAGAAGCAGAGTACGACCGGGGATGATGGACTTGTGAAAGGTGAAAGTGTGATGGCTTGAAAAGATACTTTTAAAAAGCACGCTATGTGATATACCAATATCTGTATGTGATGCGGCCAAGCTAATCAAAATCCTTGATTCCAGTAAAGCAACCGGCCCTGACGGTATTCCAATTATAGTACTCAAAAGACTTCAACCAGAACTAGCGCCCATACTTACAAAACTGTTTAAATGTTGTCTTAAGGAGAATTGCTTCCCATCTCCCTGGAAAACCTCATCAGTATGCCCTGTATTTAAGAATTCAGGTGATCGCTCATCTCCCTCTAAGTACAGGCCAATAAGTCTCCTGTGTGTCATGAGTAAGTTGCTGGAATCTGTGTTAAATAGAGAAGTAATCAACCATCTCAGCAAAAATAACATTCTTAGTGACATGCAATATGGTTTCCGTTCTACTAGATCTACAACACGTGCCTACAGTTATATCTCATACGATTGGTGAATCTCTAGACGGAGGCTTCCTTTCTAGGTCAATTGCTCTTGACATATCTAAGGCCTTTGATAGAGTATGGCATGAAGGTTTACTTCACAAGATCTCTAGCTACAGTATAGCTGGAAATGTTTTCTCAATTATTAAATCATTTCTTTCTGATAGGTTCATAAGAGTAGTGGTTGATGGGCAAAAATCAGAAGCTCACAGTATTAATGCTGGAGTCCCTAAGGTGTCCATCCTGGGCCCAACTCTCATCCTGATCTACAGTAATGATCTTCCAAATCACATCCTTACATCATTCGTAGACATTTATGCTGATGACACTACTATCTATGGTAGCACATCTAAGACCATAAATGACTAAGTTCTCTCTGATTCTCTCTCCTCTGATCTTGAGCAGGTGGTACAATGGGGAAAGAGGTGGCTTGTTACTTTTAATGCATCTAAGACCAAGCTTTTATCTTTACATCATACACGCTCTGATCCCCATCTGGTATCAATTGAAATGAATGGCTCTCATCTTGGAGAGGCCTCATGTTTTGACAAGCTTCTAGGCTTGACCTTTACTCCTGATCTTAAATGCAACACATACATTAAATCCGTTGCCAAGGCCGCTGGAAAAATGGTGGGATCCTTCTGTCGATCCAGTAGATATCTCACTGCTGATGCAATTCTCTATCTATATAAGAGCCAGGTACGTCCAAGGATGGAATACTGTTGCCATATCTGGGCAGGAGCTGCTAGAAAGGACTTGTCCTGCCTTGATAGAGTTCAAAACAGACTTCATAGCCTCGTAGGAGATGTCCTTTTCTCTTTCCTGCATCTCACAGAAGAGATGTTGCCAGTTTGTCTCTGCTTTATCGTTATTTTCATGGCAAGTGCTCGACTGAGCTCCAATCTATGGTCCCCCCCCTCGCCAAACTTTCACAAGAAACATCCGTCTAGCAGAAAACACTATCAACAATTCCCCCCCTCTTTATCTGTGCCTAAACCTAAAAATAGATTCCATGAACAAAGTTTCTTTCTTAGAACTGCACGCCTATGGAACTCTCTTCCATTTGCCTGCTTCTCAGCTGACTACAACTTGGTTGTCTTCAAGTCTAACGTAAACAAGTTTTTGATGAGCCGTTCCATATAAGTTAACAAATTTACCGAATCTCCATTATTAACGATTACTATATTGTCCAATTTCTACTGTACACTCTTTAATCCTTATCCTCGAGTGGCCACTTGGCCGTGATAAGTGGTGATGCCTATGTAAAAAAAAAAAAAAAAAAAAAAAAAAAAAAAAAAACCCTTTATGGCAGAGCGTTGTATAACGCATGTGCAAAAATGATTTTTGGAAGATGAAATGCGTTATTGTTGGAAGAACTACGGATAAATGCATTTCATTTGTACTTTAAAAAAAAAAAGGGGGGGGTCCAGAGTCGGATTTTTATTTCCTTCCTTTTTTTGTTTTTTTTTTGTTTGTTTGTTTGTTTGTTTCGTAACAGCCACGATACAATGTGAAGAAGTGGTCACACGTTTTTATAATTGAGATGAAAAATGTTTTGAGGTTTCGTTTGATTTACGGATTTATACATAACTTAAAGGACACATCTCAGTCCGTCACTTGTCAAATTTTTTTGTAAATCAATTTTCTCACCAACTGTACCATAACATTTAATTGAAACACGCTATGCAGGTAATTTCATAGCAGATGTCGCAATCCTCATTACATCAAAAAAAAAAAATTAAAAAATAAAAATTAAAAAACGAGAATCATAAAATCAAAATAATAAACAACACAAAGATACTTGTAAAATCCAGTTGCAACTTTAACACCACTAAAGTTCGGAGTTTTTACCAACTTAACGCGAAAATAAAATTCAAGATGGCAACAACAGTTCAAAAAAGGCCAAATAGTACGATTAATTTAATATTGTTTTCTATATTTAAAAAAAATTCTAAAGTAATTATTTTTTTTTAGATTATAATAGCAGTTCAGCCCGGCTTTGCTCAGGCCTTATGTACTCTTCATAACTTAATGTGCATATGTATGTGTGTGTGTGTGTCTATGAATTTTATTAGAAATATATTATTATATTATATTTAAACCAAATTCAGATTTATAATTTTATTCTATTTTATTTCTATCTTTAACCCATATTAATTTTCTTATCAAGTAAATGCATGCCTTTATTTTAATTTTTTTCCAGATACATCTGCCTTACTTTTAATGCTAGCTTTATTTATGGTGTCTTTTACATATACTAAAAACTCTTCCCAATACTTTGCTGATAAGGAAACTTTGTTTGTTAAAAATACTATATGTAAAAATTATTGTCCGTGGCTTAATGTCTACCACAATAAAAACATTGTTTTCCGAAACGATCGTACAAATTATTGTTTTTGTTGTTGTTCCTTCTTATGAAACGGATTTTTAATTTAATTCTAATTTGAATTTTAAATTATCAATCACATTACTGAATATTAAATTAGCTCTAGGGTATTTACCTATCGAGCTTATTATATATCTAAATTACAACAAGCACTTTTTCTTTCCCTGTATTTTAATTAAACTAGTAATTTCACTATTACATTAAAATACACTCTGCTCTTTAGACTATTGTTCTAATCTCCTTTAAATTATATATATATATATATATATATATATATATACATTAAAAAGTTTGATCCATGTCCAGATAACCTACATCTAAAATTTCAAGCGTTTAGACCCAAAATTGGCAGAGGAGTTTGGTAGAGTCTGCAATGGTCAACTCTTTCAACATTGACCTCTTGGCAGCCTAATTTTCGCCCAAAAACGGATTAAAAAGCTTGCTGCATTTCTGAATACCTTTTATGTAAAATTTCAAATGTCTAGACTCAAAATTGGCTGAATAGTTTGCTAGAGACCGCAAAGGTAAAAATATTTTTAATTTGACCCCAATTTTGACCCGTTAACATTTGTTTTAGGCTCATATCAAATTAAAAGGTTTGATCCATGTCCAAGTGACCTACATCTATAATTTCAAGTGTTTAGACCAAAAATTGAGGAAGAGTTTGGTAGTTTTCAAAGGTCAAATCGTTGAACTTTTGACCCTGTGACAGCCAAATTTCTAGCCAAAAACTGATTAAAAAGATTTTCCCAAATCTCAATACTCTTTATGTCAAATCTCGAATCTGTAGACTGAAAATTGACAGAGTAGTTTAGTGAGGGAATGTACACACACAGACAGCCACTTTCACTTTTATATATAGATTTGGCAAATTATAAGCAGAGACTAAAACAACTGATTGATAAAGAGACCGTGTAGACTAAGTGCCAGGATTGTTCACTGTATTTTTTATTACAAACTATACGTTCTCATCCAGCATTAAATTACTGAAAATATAGTGTAAGGGCAACGTCAGCTAAGAACATAATTTAAGCAAAAATCTTAATTTTTTCTTAATTATGTCCCTTGAGAATCTATAGCAGTTACTGACGATGTTATTCTCAAACTTTCTATAAATCTGAAACAATCATCAAGACTCAATATACACACACTAAACAAATCGATTAAAATATTTTTGCTATATATTAGTGTTGGGACGGTGAATCAGAATTTACAAAAAAGCGGAACTTTTAGGGTATCGGAATGTGAAAAAAAAAAACACTTTAAAATAAGTTAAAATAAAAAAAATTAGATAGGTAGAAGAATAACTTATCTTGCTTTTGGTAACATTTATTTGTTGTGTATTCATTTTTTCACCATTTTTTTTTTTTTTGACTATTCTTGGACATTACCCAATTGTCTATCAATTACATGTATCACAAAAAAAAAAAAAATTTAATTGTACCCAACTCTTTCACAAAAATGTCAACAATTAGGTGAAAATGTAACATTGATTAATCCTTATCCTTGAGTGGCCTTTGGGCCTTAAAAATGTTCCATGGGAGTATGAAATTCACAAACAATCCCCAGTTGCATACAATTAGGTGAAAATGTAACATTGATTAATCCTTATCCTTGAGTGGCCTTTGGGCCTTAAAAATGTTCCATGGGAGTATGAAATTCACAAACAATCCCCAGTTGCATGCATATCCCTATTAGGGGAGATGACGACATAAGGTTTTTGTAACTTTTACAGCAAGGTGTCGATGTCCTCCTACATACAACGCCTGGAATTCCCAAACTGGTCACCCATTTAGTAATGATCAGACTCAACGTTGCTCAACTTTGGTGATCTAACGAGACCCGATGTGTCACGTGATTACGCCGTACATATATAAGATATATATTTAAATATCCTTTTGGGATATGGAATTTTATAATAGCTATATACAGACAAAATTTTAAAACAACGAATTAAAAAGTGAAACATTAAAATACTACTCATGGCCTGGTTCAACGTTGCTTAACTTTCTTGATCTAACCAAAACCAGTGTGTCAATATGATTATGATTGTAAATCGAAAAAAATACCGATGCACAAGTCACACAGAGGTGAGAAATACAATTACATGTGAATTGATCACACATTTTTTTTTTTAAATATTGAGGTTAAAAATATTTCAATGTTTTTTTTTTATTTTTCTATAAATATAAAAGCGAAAATGTATGTATGTATGTTCGCTTTTTCTGTGTGTCTACAAAAGGCTTCTTTCAGAGAAGCGGTCGGTTCACAACTTTTTAAAACTTTGTATATCACATACAAATCGTAACATCTCACACTTAACAATGAAGCTCGCCTGTCTATTTAATTTGCTCGATTTTGGGAAGATAAATATTCAATATTTGTCGCTCGCCACATGTGGGTTAGTCTTTTTCCTATAACATCTTGGGGGCGAGGAAAAAAGCGTTCAGCAGTAAATGAAATCCCGCAATCAAACTTGACCTCATTAACTCATTAAAACGAGCAGCTGCTAAATCCA